>NC_056532.1:4399476-4419178 GCF_019175285.1 Sceloporus undulatus | reverse complement strand
AAAGTAGCCTTTCCACAGCTCATTATGACAGCAAAAAAAAGACAGGCATCCTTTGCAGGGTGAATGGATCTGTGCGGCGTGCGGCGTGCGCATTTGGGAGGAACACAATGCGCACAAAGCAATTCACACATTTTGAAATGTGAGTGACCTGCGCAGTGGGAGAAAGATGCACAAAAGCATGCTTTCGTCAGTCTTCCGTGGCTTTCATTATTTACAAAACCCATGTGGGAATTAATAGTCCAATGCATACAATGGCCTGGATTCCTTGGGTTCGTCCGAATGAGAAAAAAGCCACTAAACCAATGGCTTGGTGGCGAATCGATGTTGTGGTAAATCAATGGGACTGTGGTAGTCAAATCCAGGTTTCTCTCTCCTTGTGGCCAAGGGCCTCCCAAGGTGTTTTGCTGCCTAAGGCAAAGGCAAGATGGATGTTCATCGGGGTCAAAATGTAGAACATTGGCCAATGCAAAGTGATGGCTATTCGCTTTAAAGCCCAACGTGGGTTGAGGTTACCAATGGGATTGCCTCCTCCCATATAAAATCCGTCAATGCTTAGGTCCTCTGCAAGGCATTTATTTCATCCGTCCAGGACTTGGTTGGTAACTGGAGAAATCATCTCCAGATGATTTGGACTTCAGCTCCCATCATTCCCGACTGTTGGGGCTACTGGGAACCAAAGTCCAAAACTAACAGAGGCCCAAAGCTTGGTAAACACCAGCAAAGTATACGGCTTTGTCGGCGGCTCCCGCTTTATTCCCTCCGTCTTATTCGCGAACCAATATGTCCTCCCAGCAAAATTAAATCTGATCCCAAGCCATCCAGAGCGACCCACGAAAATGAGGTTGTCCAATATATTCTCCCAGGCTGTTAATTCTCTTAGGTTTTGTTATTGCTTACGGCTGGGAAGAAACCAAGTGAGCGGGATTGAATAGATATTTTAACCAAGGAAACATGATCTAATGAAAGCGTTTCATTTCACTCGGCTAGATCTGGTTTTTTCAGGGGGGAAGGACTATATTAAATTTAAATACAATGCAGTTATCTCATGCTGACTGGAGTCAGACGTTCATGCAACACATTGCAAAGATCAACAGAAGCAAATGCTGCCATGAAAAAAGGATTGAATGTCATCCGAAAATCAATCATTGGAGTTGGAAGAGACCCCAAAGGCCATCCAAACCAACCCTATTCTGCTTTGCAGGAAGACGCAACCCAAGCAATCCAGATCTCCCCTAATAGGAGATATTTTATCACGGCTGGGAAGGAAACCTGGACCTGAGCAGAAGGCTGCTGGAAGAAGGGTTAACAAACCCAAGGTCCCACCTCTTCCTCCGAACCGTCGGGAGACCGAACCGGGAGAGATGTCCGCAGGCTTGCACAAAGCTAGTTAAAAATCCAAGGCTGTTAAAGCCTACAGCCGCTCTTGAGCCCCATCCGCCGCGTCTCTCCCGCCGCTCGTCCCCAGGCAAAATTTCCCATCAGCTTGACATTACGGCAAAGTCGGCTTTGCCAATTAAGCTCAGCGCCAACATAAGACGGTTGCGTTTTTATTTTACTGTATACAGACGCCGCATTTATCTGAAGGCCTACGGTTATAACAGAGTAGGTCAGAAAGGAGAAACGGGGGCTAGTTCTGGAGAAATAGAAATGAGGACGGTTAAAAGCTGATCCTTGAATCCAAGAAGCATCTTGCACCAAAAAGAGGCCTCATTTCAGAGGATGCAACAACAACAATAAGAACAGACTATCTTCGAAGATGGTGGGCCTTGCGTAGTAAAGATCCTTCACACAACCATGGCAGAGGTATCTTAGGAGGTTGTGGATCCACATCTTAGTCTGAAGCGTGCCAAGCGCTGGGCGCCACTATTCAAGAACGGAGCCGGAGCGTGTCCAAAGGAAGGCAACCAAGATGGTGCAAAAGGCCTGGAAACCAACAACCCCAGTGAGAAACAGTCAAGAGAGACCAGTATCCAAAGAGGTCTTGCAGCCCCTTTGAGACAAGAGGTTGGGAGCATGAAGTTTGGTAGACTTCAGCTTTGACTGGGAGTCCCTGCATGGCAAGGGATTTGGACTGGATGGCCCTTGGGGTCCCTTCTATGATTCTGCTTCTTTAGATGCATGTCTTTGGAGTGGAGAATCCAGAGACAGACCTCTATGTCATGGGTCAGGAGCTGCAGGAAGAGTTCGAGGAAGGGACCCAGGCAAGGCTTCCAGAATGGGAATAGCTTGCAGCTCTCCCTGTTGAACTTCAGCTTCAGCCATGAGGACCAGGGCAAGGCTCACCTGCAGCTGAGGAGGCAGAGGACCCAGCTGGGCATCCTAAGTCCTCAGGGAAAGAGAGCAAAGGCCCTCAGCCAGGCTGCACCTAGCCAGCTCTTATTGAGAGCAGCTGGGCCAGGCCATTCAAGAGCTGAGTTTGCTGAAAGCCAGGGCTGCAAGCAACTCTTGTTTCTTGGCCAGCATCCCTGTCTCTTGTTTCCAGATGCATGCATTTGCCTACTTTGGACTTCTTCGACCGTTGGATTCCTGTTGTCTCTCTTGGACTCAGACCGCTTGACCAGCGCCTTTCTCTTAATGGACTCTCTCAGGCAAGGAGCATTTCCAGTTGTGGGTAGTTGGCAGTCCTTGCATTCTCAGTTGGGCGTTCCTTCCCAGCCAGGCTTTGTAAGGGTTTGGTGAACCAGGGCACTATATAAGTCATTTGTAGGTGAGAACCTCAATTCAAAGGCAAAACCTATGGGTTTGGGGATGATTTGGCAAGGGCACATTTTAATGGTGACTTATGGGAATGACTTATCTAGGTCTGTCTCTGTCCCACACTCTTGCCTCCCTTTCTTCTTCCTCCTCTTCTTGGAACAGATGCCATGATAAGATCAGAGCCCTGAGAAAGCTTGGACAGAGGGACCTGGGCCTTGTGTTTGACTGACAAATGGGGGGATTCGATAGCGCCAGGGGATGTGGGATCAATACCAGCCTTGTTTGTGGAAGAGGGGGCAATAGACACCGCAGCCAGTGCAGAAAGAAAGAAAGAAAGAAAGAAAGAAAGAAAGAAAGATGTGGGTTTGTTTAGCGGACAACCCTGGTGTCTTCTGGGAGACCTTTCTGGGAGACTAAGTGCTAAAGAAGTCCCTTGGTTTGTTTGCCACAGCTATCTCTGCTATCACAGATTTCCTCTGAGAATGCCATCCAAATGACAGTGGATTCTGGGTATCGCCATACACTCATCGTCTGGTTTTAGTACAGACAGAGCCTTACCTTTCAGGCTACAATTCCCATACTATGGGTGCATATACAGTACACTCTACAGATAATGCGGTTTGACACCACTTTAAGTGCTGCAGCTCCATCCTCTGCACTCTTGGGATGTGTAGTTTTGCAGCCTTCTCTGCCAAACTACAAATCCCAGGATTCTGTAGGAAGAAGCCATGGCAGTGTCAAACTGCATTATTTCTATAGTGTAGATGCACCCTTAAGTCATGAACTACATTGGGTGTGATGCTGGTTAAACATAGTGGCTTGCTGTCTATCATTGAAGTTAGGGATTTGTAACCTGCAGATCTATAACTACTGTCATATCTATATGCTCCCCATATATTAATAAATACGTTACAGGTACAGGACCATGTTACTTTGCATGGGAAGCATTACACTCAACTGCCTTTCTGGTTCCTTCTATGGTGTCTATGATTCCACCTCAGAGCATGTTCCTGCATGGCAAAATTGGGTTGGACTGGATGGCCTTTGTGGTCTCTTCCGTCTCTGATGCTTCTCTGACTTATCAATGAATCCAGTGAAGAAGGCAACCTTTCCCCATCCTCTCCCAAGAGTCTTGGTCTGTTCTCACCCGCCATCGATACGCAGCCACCCTCATTGTTTTGTCCGTCTCCAAGTTCAGCACATGATGCAGTGCTTTGGAACATCAGACGAACCTCTGAAGCTCCCCAGAGGACGGCTGGATCTATAAACCGATGATTGGATTGCGCCAGGAGCCTCCGAACGTTGCTTTTTCATCAATGGCGCAGGCTCCCCAGTGACAAGAGTCTTCATTTGCTAAGTAATCCTGGGTCATTTTCAGGACTGTCGGAGTGAGGAGGGACGATCTCTCAGGTGCTCTCTGTAACCAGAGAGGCTGACCTCGGTCATGGACCCTGCTACTCAAGATGGATGTTGCCTTTGAAACGGAGGAGCAAAGGGATCCATACAAAGTGGGTATCACTTACTTTGGGTCGATCGTGCCGTCTGTACATTGCTGGCTCAGCAACTCAACCTGGCCTGGAGAGCCTTTCCGACATGAAGTGGCTCTTATGAGGACTCCTCCTAAACTTTCAGGAGGAGATATGGTAGATCTTCCTCTGCGAAAGCCCCTGGGCAAGGCAGTGTTAAAGAGAGGGGTGATTTGGCCAAATGAGGAGCTCAAGGCCTCTCTTCTCAATTCATCCCAAGGGCCGGGATGTCACGCCACAACTGCACACCCAAAATGGCATCCCACCAAGAAGCAAAGCCACTCTCAGGCGCTCGCCATCAACCGAACGCACCTGGGCAGCCAACACAGCAGAGTCAATTACCATCCCTCTCCAGCGACTTGTTGCTTTGGCTAATTACCCTTTCCTTTAATACGGGGGCAGCACTTTTGATGCTAATGTGAACAGCCACCATTTGCAGCGGAGCGCGGCGCCTGCAGGTATCGGGCACCAAACATCCATGATATCTACGAAGCACCTGGCGCCAAAACCTGACTCTGCTTCCAGTTGATGCGTGTGGCTCTGCTTTGGAAAAGGCCATCTCAACTAGGGTTGCAAAGGTGGAAACATGTAATGGTCATGGTTGTGTTGAGGCAGTGGCATGCCCACTATGTTTGATACCCGGTGCGGATAATGTTTTAATACTCTCTTTGAGGATCTTTTCTGGGTCTTGTGGAGATGCTGGATGTGCAAGGCAGAGAAGAGCCTTACTTTCCTGGATGGGTTTTGAGGGCCTCTCCTAATCTTCTCATGGTTGTCTTCAAACCGAACTCTTCCGAACCGTCGCCTGGAAGGCCGCTATTCCTCATGCCTAAATGAAGCTTTGTAATCCCCTCCCGTTTGGCGAGAGCCTCCCGCCGCGAAGAGCTGTTTCCAGACGCTAATGAGCAATCTATTGATTTGCTGCCGTCGCGCGGCTGGCTGAGCGTCTCTGCGCCGGGTGCGCTTTCCAACCGGGGGGACGGCTGTCTCAGAAATATGTTTAAGTTAACACACCCATGCTGTCGGCAAAGCCATTCGTGCGACTGGTTCAAAGATCTTGTGGGTTTACATCTTAGGGAAAGGTGCTGAATCTCTTTGGAAGGGAAGCCAGTGCAAAAGCTGGGGATCCAGAAGAAGGTGGCGTCACAAGGAAGGGGATGTGGCCGTCTTGGAAGCCAGGGCGGGCCAGATTTGGAGGGCCACATGCAGTATGTAAGTCTTCCTTCTTACTGTACCATCCTATTATCACTATTAAGAGTAACTCGCAAACCAGTTTAGTTGAATGAATCCCCAGTCCTTCCGCTCCTCAGGGTTCCCACTGAGTCTACAATCTGATGTGGGAAATAAAGAATGCTGCTGCCCATGTTCCTACATAGAGCGCAAGTAGGGTTCTCGGGTGTCCCTTATTACAAAGGGTGTTGTGTGCTATGTAAGTACAGTTGCAGTGATGTGCAGTGTCTGTATCCAGCTAAGGGCTGCTGTCACGATGCACAAGAAGACCAAAGCTGTGGTCCCCAATGCACATTGGGCACATGGATGCAGATCAACAGTCCTAAATATAGAAAAACTTTCCCATGAGGCCCAACCCATCCCTTGCCAGAGGCCCTGAAATTGCATGCCATGGTCCACAAAGCCGCATCATTCCCAGTGGCACCATCTATGGAGCCATTTGTTTGCCGCCACTATCCTTCTCTCCCTTCCTGGGCTGTGTCTCCAAATGGAGAGACAAGATGGCAACCTTAAGGTCCTTTGGCTTTGTACCCAGAGCCTAGTCATCCCTTGCGATGCCCTGAAGGCTATGCTTTGCGATGCTGTTGGACCAAAGGAAGGGGCAGCGGTCAGTGGGCTTGACAACTCTTGTTGGCCTCAATGTTATATCATGGATCTCAGTACGTAGAGAGATCTTTCCCTTGGCCCCCAAGAGCATCCCTTGCATCCCTGCTCAGGCCTTGCAAACTCAGGGCTTCCTTGCAGGTGGATGGACCCCATTGAGTTTGCAAGGCCTGAGCAGGGATGCGAGGGATGCTCTTGGAGGACTCGCATTCCCAAGGCCTCCATGAAATCAACTTGATGGCAAATTACAACCAAACTGGGAAAGAGATTTGCACACTTCCTCTGCTCAGGTGTCCCTTTCTCTTCTCTCTACAGAGAGATGGCAAAGTGTCTGGATTCAAAGGACAGAACGGAAGAATTGCCGCCTTCAGGGGATTTCAGACAGAAGAAGCCTCCTAGCCCAGAGGTACGACTTTAATTTAATTAATTAATATCAGATATCAGATCTGGTCTCTTCTATGCCTTATTGGAAAGTCCTATTTAGTCTAATTCTGTATTTGCTCATTTCTCTGGGTTTAAAGGACCATACCGACATTAGGGACAACTAGAGCTAATGGCGTCTCTGCGCCTGTTGACGGCCCACAGTCATACATCTACCTTTGAGCAGCTGGCTCAATTCAGCTGGATAAACATAATGAAGGATGAAGAAGGATGGTCCTAGACAAGAAGGCATAGCTTTTGAAAGTGGGGAGATCTAGTTCATAAGGAGAAACTACATCTTGAATCAAGACATCCAAAGTACCATATACAACAAATCACATATCCTGCCAACCACATATTCAAATATTCTATCAACCACATATTCTAGCAACCACATATTCACATCAACCGCATATTCACGATATGGAAATATGTGGTTTATAGAATATGTGGTTGATAGAATATGTGAATATGTGATTGATATAATATGCGGTTGATAGAATATGTGATTGGTAGAGGACCTGTGTGTGGCAGGACCTGTGGTGGAATATGTTCACACAGCAGAGGGCTGAGATTTCAGGGTTTGCCATCTTAGTGTACCCTGCAGTGTTGGTTTTCTTTTCCTCCCCTGCCTTGAAACGCATCAGCGTGATCCACAGAGGACTAGCCTTGGGTTTCCAGATTAAATGGCTGCGCATCAGCTGCTGGTTAAATTATTCAGTCGGAGGAACTGAATCTTCCTAGTTGCAAGTCTTAATCTGAATTTACTTCAGTGTGGCTCAGAGCCAAAGCCGCCTCATAAAAGCCTCATCTCCAGCTGTACCTTGGGATGTGGGGAGATCATCGCCAGAGCTCCATCATGTGCCAAAGGGGCACCAGGACCACTTTGGATGATGCATGCAGCTGTCTCGAAATTGGAGTCCCCCATTCAAATTGGATGTTGCAGTCCCCCAATAAGGAGATCTCTGCAGGGCCGTCTGTCAATACCAATGGCTTCCAGGAACCATGCGCAGTTTGGGAGAGGCGGCTGGGATCTCCCAGGTTTGTGTCACGGCTGCTCTACGTAAATGGATGGGAGCATTTTGCAAAATGGGCAGCGTTTCAGCAAAACGGGCAAAGTTCCAGCATTACTCAAAAGGGTGGGACCTGAGTAGAGCTCAGCAAAAGGTGCCACCATTCACATGGAGAGAGAAAAATGCTCCATTTTGCGCAAGCAAATGCAGCTTGACTTTTGGCAATGCCGTCACAGTGACATTTTGTGGGTGAGATACAGAGAGCCACAGATAAGAGTCTGCTGAGAGCAGTAGAAGCAGAGTGACACATAGAGGAAGGCTGAGCATTGTGGTTATGCACTGCAGTTGCTCATTGCATTTTGTGCACCAGACACTGCGCATAGCAAAACAGCACCCAGCCTTTCACATGTGTTGTCTAATGTTGCTATTTGGTTACATAGGCCTACTGCACAATCCACAGTACATTAGTGTAGTGTAGTGTCTTTACTACACTAATGGGATGGTGGACAGTATGGCAAAGGAGCATCCTTGAAACTGTGCAAGTTGTAGCATGAATTTTCATAGGCATGGTCTATGCCACAGACCAAGATGTCATAGACATGGTCTAGATCAGTGGTTCTCAACCTTTTGGGCCTCCAGATGTTTTGGACTTCAATTCCCAGAAGTCCCAGTGAGTATGCGCATTGTCCTGGGAGTTGAAGTCTCAAATATCTCGAGGGCCAAAAGTTGAGAACCATAGGTCTAGGTGCAGTAAACCAAGTCTACAAAAGCTGACGCTACAACTTCCTTTTGCGCAGTTAGTCTCGAAGGTGCTACAAGATACAAGCCACATTGCCCTGGGACGCAACTGGCGTGTGAGCTCTTCGACAGTCTCCATCCATCCGTGGCAACTTTCAGCCCCACTGGAGACCCACACATACCTGGGCAGTTGGAGGGACATGTGCGGAGGGAAAGAAATAGAGGTCCACACAGCCAGGTTCGGCCGAGTAATTTTTTTCCTTTTAATACAAAAGAGTGAACTCCAGTTGTCCCCTTGTACACTTGACCACAAACAAGACCACTGCTGCGTCTTCTCCTTCCGTTCGGCTCTTCGTCCGAAGCCTGACCCCAAAGTCTCTCTGGCCCCAAGTCCAAGAAGGGGAATGCTCACAGTGTGGAGACAGCCGCCTCTGTGAGACCTCACTAGGGACTAGCAGCATTTTTGAAACCCAGAGGAGGGGACATGGCATGGTGGCCAATTCTCTGGGCCTTCGAGCGCAAACAAGCCAGAAACGGGAGCGTGTTCCTCTCAAAGAACCCAAGGATTTGGGGCAGGGAGGGGAATTTGGCGTCTCTGCTCCTTCGCCCACCACCCGCTCTTGCTCTCTAGGAAGCCCAGTTGCATATCAGGTAAACAATCCCAACCGTGGAAGAATCGGGACCGGGACCTTGAGGAGGGCAGCATAGGCACTAGAGAGGGGAAGGGGCAAAGGGGACCCACATTGTGCCCCCCAACTGCCTCTCCCCATGGGCTGACAGTGAGTTTAAGATGCCCAACGGGATCCACAGTCCGGGGTCAGTCTCCTGTCCTCGCTTCAGTCCTCTCTTTCCCATGCCCACCCCAAGCAGGAGGCTTATTCCATGCAGATCGGACCCAATCCCTGAATGGTGTTCGTTTTTCCCAAGAGTCAACATTTATTGTGCAAGAAAGAAATGCTTAGAAAAATAAGACCAACGACAGCCGAGGAACCCAAGGTTTGCCTCCCAGAGACAGGTGGCAAAGGCAGCGGTGGATTTCTGGGAAGGCAAAGAGTAACATTCCCAACCAGGTGCAAAGACGTATTCTGCACTCCGGCTCAAATGCCACACAGATGGCTCGGGATCTCCTAGCATACTCAACGGTGCCAGCCACACCCGCTTGTAATGCTCAGCATCCACAGGCCCAGTTTGGCCATCATGGGGGCCGGGCCATAGACTGCTCTCCCTCCAAGCCCAAAGGCTTCACCCCATCCGACATCGGGGCATCCTCTTTAGGGGCCTCCAGTCAAGCTTGTCCATGGAGAAGGAGGCCAGAAGGAGGCACCACAATCAAATCCCAGAAGGAGAGCCCCGGACTTTGGGCTCCGCTCTCCACTTGGCCCATACGCGTCGTCTCCTCTGACCCATTACGCCACCTCCTTCATCCTGTGGATGTAGTTGTGAAGCTCCTCGGGGTCCTGGAGACCCATGTCTTGGCAGACCCACTCCAAGTCCTCCTCGTCCGCGATGGGGATGGAGTTGTATGCCAACTCCTCGGAGGGCATGGTGGCGAAGGTGGTGAACTTGACTCGCTTGCGCTTGGAGGTGGGCGAGTTGAGGGGGTCCTCGCTCTGGTCCCTGGTGGAGCCCCCCGAGGAGCCGTCACCGCGTCCGTGAACCTGGCTCTGGACGCTGGTTTGCGAGGAGCCGCCGCTGCTGTGATGGTCCCCGTGGCAGCAAGTCTGGACGTTCTCCAGCGGGTTGCCAAGGCTCTCGGGCGGAGGGGAGAGGTCATTCTGGGCACGCAAGGGTTGTCCGTTGCCCAGGAAGACCCAGTGGTGGGAATGCTCCATGTTGGTCTGCCCTTCCGGCGGGATCCGTTTGTGCCGGTATTTGAGCACAAAGACAATGCAGTTGATGAGGAAAACCAAGATGGCCAGACAGAAGACGCCCAGGAGGGCGTACATACCAATCTCCAAATCCGTCAGCCCCCGAGGCACCTGGACGTACCCCGTGGGGATGGTGGGGAAATCCTCCGTCGGGAGGACAACACTGGGCACCCGGCTCTCCTGGCTGGGCACCAGGCGCCACTCCACTTCCACTCGAGGCGTGGTCCCGGGGGCACCTCTCTCTCGCCCGGGTCTGCTTGGCGTTTGGACGGGTTCGTAGTCATACGTGGGCTCCTCCTCGGAGGTGAAGTGGACGCGGATGCCGGCCAAAGCGGTGGCCAGGACACTCTTGCGCTTGGTCTTCTGGCAGACCTCACAGATCATCAGCTCGGCCTTGACCAGCTCGCCTGCCCCCTCGCCTTCGGCCTTGACCAGTGGGAAGGCTGCATCTGGTACCACTGACACCACCGCCTGGTCCTGGCTGGTCACCACCAGTGTGTAGTCCTTCGGGTCATACAAGGAGAGCGGGGATGTGGTGCCATCGCTGTAGGACACCCACAGGCTCAGGAACGCCTCCTGGAAAAGAAGAAGACAGTGAAATTGTCGGGGAGACCAGCCTATAGACCACATGGACCCCATTTTGCATCCCAAGGCCTCACCACTACCCGTGTTTTTACCCAAAAATCCATTGCTCCATTGCCTCCTATTCTCTGGAGCAGCAAAAAAACAAGCTTGCTCCATCCTCAACAGGACACATCCCTTTCAAATATTTAAACAAGGCTCTCTTAGCCTTATCTTTCCTATGCTCTAAGAATAGAATAACATGATGCAATGACAGGACCCTCCAGATATCCAAGGCTACAAGTCCCATCATCCCCCTTCCACATTGCCAGTGGGCACATGGCTGACTTTTGTGATCCAAAACATAATATGAGTGGTTGCTTGTCTTTGGGGTTTTTGCCACTTCAGAATAATTCCTTTGCATCACTTTGAGACATTCGAATATGGAGACAATGTTGTGGTAGGATATTCATTCCTTTGGGTTTTGGATGTTTGTCCATTCTTCTACGCAAGAAGGAAAGCAGCAAAGACTAAATGATGCCCAAGTGCCTCCTCACCTGCTTGGAGAAGTTGAGGGTCTGCTGGGCGGTGGTCTTGGCCACGATGGTGTGGCTGTTTCCAGGGCTTGGATGGAGGGAGAGGGAGAGGTTGGAGATGACCTGGGCCTTCAGTTCAGTGATGCTGACCTTCTCATCCGCCACCGTCACCAGCGTCTCCCCGAGAACGGCCTCCATGAGCGGAGAGACCACCTGCCGGAAAGGGAACAAGAACATGGATTGGCATGGAACTGCTCTGAAGGTTACATGCAAACACTGGGAACTGACTTAGGAATGATTGAGGAATCTGGGGGTGTTGAGTGTGGAGAGGACATGATGGAGCCACTTGATAAGAGGTCACAAGGAAGATGAGAACCAGTTTGTTATCTAGTTTCCAGAAAGTAGAGTATGTAACAGTGAAGTCAGATTGCAGCCACTTACAACATCAGGAGAGACATCTTGACTATAAGAGCTGTTTAGCAGTGGAATTATCATCATCAACATCATCATCATCATCATCATCATTATAGTGGGCCCTTGGTATCCACTGGGGTTTGGTTCCAGGACCCCCATGGCTACCAAAATCTGTGGATGCTCAAGTCCCATTAAATACAATGCCATAGAGAAACGGTGTCCCATATATAAAATGGCAAGATTTGAGCAAAGCCATGGAGAGGAGGGCTTTTAGTTGTACCTTGAAGAGGGTGGTGCCAGGCTCTCGTCCGGCCAAGGTGTTGCTGTCGACCAGGCGTGCCACGCGGGCGTCGTCCACCTTCATGAAGTCACTGACCAGGTCCGTGACCTCCACCGCCCACTCGGGACCCAGCATGGTGACCACCTGGTCAGTGCCCTCGGAGGACGTGGTGTGGAACTGGGTGAAGACCTGCAGGGAGGCGTGTTGGTACTGGAGGGCGCAGCCTCGGCTCTGGCGCCGCTCTTCCTCCTCTTCGTCATCCTCGCTCTCCCGGACTGACCTAAACAGAGAGAGAGAGTATATATATATATATATATATATATATATACAATTTTAAAAAACACAATTAAAAACATCACATTCATAGAACGAGTTCAAAATATGAAACCGTTGCAACAGACCATCTGATCTGTTGCGCTGAAAAGCAAAGTGGCGCATTCACCCCGGCAGGAGCTTTCCGATGCGGCTGACCATTTGGGGTTTATAGATTTCTTCCATTTAGACTGACAAAAATCAGATAGCATTAACAGAGATGATCCTACCGGGTTGAAAAGCATCTTTACCCAAAGATTAAACCTGCGCCACCAAATACGAGCCTCGGCCGACATTAGCCTTGCTCCGTCGGGAGTCTGCAGCTCCATTAAGAGACTAAGGCCTCTCCTCTTATGCGCCTTATACATACACAGTATTTTTTCCTACAGTCTAACAAGTTTCAAAAACAGTCTCATAATCTACTGTGTGTGAAATCCCATAAAATAACAGTTTAATCCAGTGGTACTCAAACTCTTTGCGTCTACATGAGTACATGTGAATAAAAATATACTTTATTTAGTGTGCATGTTTCGGTTTGCACATTGGTGTATATTCATATTTTATTATGTTTATGATTATTATTATTATGTTTAGTTACATCCCACCTTTCTCCCAGTACAGGGACTCCTTCCATTGCTCCATGTGCCACACATGCCTTCTCTTCCACTGAACTTTGGAATTTTAAAGGGATGCGCTCCCCTGCTGACTCCTCTGAGAGGTCTTCTAGCTCCTGAGATGCGCAACTGGACAGGGCTGCTAACCCTCGCCATACAAGCCCAGAAGACTCTCCAGCCAAACCCTTGGGGCTGACCACCAATGACCCGGGACCCCTACCTCCGGTCAGGTAAGATGGGGACCCTCCATCCCTTGACTTGGCTCAGCCGAGGGTCAGACAGTTCGATGTGCAGCGGGAGCCGGGGCACCCAGACGGTCATCTCTAGGAGGGCCGACAGGTGCTCATAGCCGAAGGAGACACCGGCGTTCATGGAGCCCCTGGACTCTTTGCCGCTCACAAAGACATAGTCGCACCCGTTGGACACCTGCGGCACGGGAGAGAAAACAGTGCGGCAATGAAAGTAATGCCCATTTCACTTCCGTTCCTCCAAATGAACCATTCAGATTTCACTGCAGTGGCTCCATCATGTCAGCAGGACCTATGTGCAATGCGGAGCTACTGTGTGAACGCCAAAGCTAAACATGAATCAACACCGTGCCAATAACCAATATGACCCTAGGCTACATCAATAGGAACGTAGTGTCCAGACGGAGATAAGTCATAGTACTCTCTTCTGCTTTGGTCAGACCTCACCTGCAATATTGTGTCCGGTTCTGGGGCCCGCAATTCAAGATGTTGACCAACTGGAGCCATGTGTCCAGAGGAGGACGCCCAAAATGGCAGAAGGTCTGGAAACCATGAAGCCCTTATTATATTTATAGAATTGGCTTTTACTGACCTGAAAAGCTTTGGCTAGATGGGAAATGGGGGACAAAATCTGCTCGCTTGTTAGCACTGTGGCGCATTTAATTAATGTTTAGTTAATGTTTGTGCTGAAGCCTCCTCCTACCTGTGCCATTCACTTCAATTAAAAATAAGGCCAATTGGATTTGGTCTCAAAGAAAATCCATTTTCTGAAACGACATTCTTAAGTGACTTGTTTTTTGGGGTCTTTACTTTGCATGGATTTCAACTGCAGCTAAAAATATTCCAGCTAGACATAGGATGAGATGGAAAAGGGGAAACGGGAGGAAGATACAGTATAATGTGGCTGCGCTCTCAGGGCTGAGATTGCTAATTGCAAAGGTCCTTAATTCATCCTAATGGAGCTACTCTCGAGTAAAACTTTGCAATACTTTAATTAGTAAATGACTTCCGAAGAACCGTTTCATGCCGAGAGACATTTCGTGTCAGTTAAAGGATAAATTTGATTAAGTTGTCCCCTCTGTTAGCAAATTTCCAACTTAATTCATAACTTAATTGATTTTAATTAGCGAGTTCCCATCACGGACACAGGCTATAAATTTAATTATTGATTAAAAAAAAGAAATAATCATCACATCTCCCATTAATTATTAATCAGGAGACTGGGGAAGTTTTGCCCCATTCTTAATGGCTCTGTGTCAACGGAGGGAGCAGGCTGTCCGCTCTGCATTTAATGCACATGCACAACTCGTGCCACATCTCTGCACATGCACAGGGCAACCGGAAGTCCTCCTTTTCCAGAACCTGCCCTACATTTCAACCTTCTGCCCAGGAGTGATTCCAAAATGTCCTCCACTTTGAGCATGGCTAAGGAGCACCGATTGATATTTATATCAGCGTTGTTAGCATTCCTTTTGGTCACGACCGACATTTTTCTTAAAGGTCTTCCATTTTGAGCACGGCTAAGAAGCACGGATTGATCGTTCTGTGAGTGCTTTGAGCTTTTATTTCGTCACGTCCGAACCTTTTCTTGAAAGCCCTCCATTTCGTGACACCTACTCCTCCTTTGTGGTTATCATACCTGGTCACCCTTGCGCGTGCGCAGATCTCCTTTTGCAACCATGAACGGTATGCGGATGTCCCGCATTAGACAAAACAATGTTTTTGCAAAGGTAAGATGCAGAAATGATCCCAGAAAGATGGACAGACATGGAAATGCAAGCCTAGTGGATTTCCTTTCCTAGCTGGAGACCATAAAGGTTAAACCAGGGATGTCCCACAAGCGGTATCTCCAAATCTGAGCCACTTACCTTCAGCGCAAGAGACAGGCGAAGGATAGTCCTTGCGGCTCACTGCTTGGCATCCCTCACGCTGGGAGATCAATAGAGCTACTCCTGTTGTTTATGCCCCTCTCGGTTGTCTAAACCCCGGGAAGCGAGGGAGACAGCCTGCCCAGGATGCCGCCAACGGCGCTCTCCCTTAATGCTGAATTATTTACAGGAACAGATAGCGGGTGGCCTGATGGATGGGCCGAGTTTATAGCCCTGACAGCAGCCCCAGCGCCCTCCCTCCCATCTCTCCAGGTAAGGCAGCAACGCCTGCCAACATCTCTACCCTCTTGGCTGCAGTGCCGGCAGAACTCAGCCGTTAGGATGGAGGAGAAGAGAGATAATGGGGGACAGAAGGGATAAAGGGGCTAGGCTTTGGTAAGTGACTGGTAGTCCACCCACACAACAAGGAGCAACTGTCCTTCCCCTCCAATCTTGGGTGAGACAGGTGAGCAGGGATCAAGGGAAGTAATAGTGCCACTCTATTCTGCTCTGGTCAGGCCCCACCTGGAATATTGTGTCCAGTTCTGGGCACCACAGTTTAAAAAGGATGTGGAGAAACTGGAGCCCTGTGTCCAAAGGAGGGTGACTAAAATGGTGAAGGATTTGGAAACCATGGAGCCCTATGAGGAATGACTTAGGGAGCAGGTGATGTTTAACCTGGAGAAAAGAGGTGATATGATAGCCCTGTTTAAATATTTGAAGGGATGTCCTATTGAGGAGGGAGCAAGCTTGTTTTCTGCTGCTCCAGAGAACAGGACCCAATGGAGCAATGGATGCAAGCTCCGGGGAAAGAGATTCCAGCTCAACATTAGGAAGAACCTCCTGAGAGTAAGGGCTGCTTGACAGTGGAACAAACTCCTTCCTCGGAGTGTAGTGGAGTCTCCCTCCTTGGAGGTCTTTCAACAGAGGCTGGATGGCCGTCTGTCAATGGGGATGCTTTTAGATTCCCTGCATGACCAATTGGGGTTGGACTGGATCAGGGCCTTTGCGGTCTCTTCCAACTCTATGATTCTAAGTCAAAGGATAGTCCCCTATCCATGGGTCTCCAACAGGGAAGAGGATGGGCACTTTGTCTGGAAAGAGGAATCATAGCATCGGAAGGGATCCCAAGGGTCACCTAGTCCAAACCTCTTTGGCCATGCAGGACAAGACCATCCATGGGACAGGTGGCCATTCAGACCCTGTTTAAAGACCTCCAAAGAAGGAGGCTCCACTGCTCTCCAAGGGAGCAGTGTCTTCCGCTGTTGGACAGCTCTTAGGAAGTTCCTCCTAATGTTCAGGTGGAACCTCTTTTCCTGCAGTTTGCATCCATTGCTCTGTGTCTTGGTCTCTGGAGCAACAGAAAACAAGGTGGGTCCATGCCTTATGAGGAAAGACCTAGGGAGCTGGGTATGTCTTGCTTGGAAAAGAGATGGGGAAGAGGTAATATGAGAGCCCTGTTTAAGTATTTGAAGGGGGTTCGCATTGAGGATGGAGCAAGCTTGTTTTCTGCTGCTCCAGAGACTAGGACCCAAAGCAATGGATTGAAACTACAGGAACAGAGATTCTAGCTCAACATTAGGAGGAACGTCCTGACAGTAGAACACACTCCCTCCATAGAGTGCAATGGAGTCTCCTTCTTTTGCTCAATGCAAGGATGTAGCAAACAGTCCAGCATCACTGTGACTTGCATGTCAGCTTCCAAAGTTGTGGTGGGTAAACATGTGACCCTCCAATTGCTAGTGGATTCTAACACCCATCAGCCACAACGATGGCAATGGTCAGGAATTACGGGATGGTTAATGCAAAACCATCTGGAGATTTCCAGGGTCACCATCCTTGCTCCAAAAGCACCAGGTGAACATCTCTGGACAACAAGTTATACTTCAAGAAAGAACTTCCCAAGTCCCAGATATAACTCCTATGCTGTCCTCTGAAGGATTCTGGGCGCTATAGTCCAAAATAAGGATGTAAACCTTCATACATATCAATCCTTACAAGCCACAAGAACAAATAATTTCACCGTTTTGCTTTTCATGGCAAGAAAGTCATTGCAGTTTTCAAAGGCTGTGCGCGGTTCAAAATAACCCCAGAAAATAGCATGTCCTGCAAAGAAACCCATTCCCTTCTCAGCTTCTGCCTTTGTCCGACACTTTGGCCACCCTTCCCCTCTTGCCTCACTCGCCTTGATGATGTCCTCATTGCTAGACTTGCACTTCACGGCTCCGGAAACATCCAAGACGGCCCCCGTCATCTCGATGGCAATGACCTTCACGGGGATGGCCACCGTCCGCCCGGTCAAGATGGCCGTATTGATGATCTCTGTGTCCTTGGGAGGAGAAAAGAGGCGGCGGTAGAGCCCTTCGCATGTGCCACGTTGCTTCACCTACGCATGTTATAGCACCATGTCCTATGCAGTATCAGGCTGACTAGGAATAAACCTTCAAGGTTTATGCATGGTGTCTGGTAGGAGACTGAACCCACTCCAGATTTAAGTCTGGATTCTAAAGGACCCGCTGAAGGTACTAAACGCCATCTCCAAAACGGGTCCAAAAATCAATCCTTCAAAATCCAGGCCAAGTGATTTAACTGCTTCAGCTGCCTGCCGTAACAGGTTAATGAACCGCTTCATTTACAGATCAATTTTTATTTATTTACATCTCCTGAACATTAACTGATCGATTGTTTCCTTCTGCGTTCGGGGTCCCACCTCTTTTCCATCCATGATCCCAGTTCTGCAGGGAATCCACAGGGCCCAAAAGGGTCCAAGGAGGCAGCAAAAGTGCCCCCTTGATGCCTCCTAAATACCCTAAAGGCACCAGATCTGTCTCACCTTATTATAAAACAACAACAACAACAACAATAATCAGGGTCAGCCCTGGATAGTACTTGGAGGGGAGGCCGCCAGGGAAAACCAGGTGCTTTTAGGCTACCTTTCAGAGGAAAAAAACCTAGCCAAACCACCTCCGAAGTTTCCTTGCTTAATAAAATCCTATGAAATTTATGGGGTCACCATAAAGGTGGCTTGAATGCACATACATCCATAAGCCCTAAAGGCACCTGATCCGGTCTGAGCTTGGACACTAAGCAGGGACAACACTGATCAGAACTTGGATGGGAGACCGACAAGGAATGGTAGGCGATGTATTCCTATTTCAGAGGAGGGAGCTGGCAAATCCACCTCTGAGTTTTGCTTCCCTAAGAAAGCCCTGAGAAACTCATGGAGTCCCCAAATGTCTGCAGGAGACTTGAAGGTATAGTTCAGTGGTTTTCAACCTTTGGCTCTCCTAATAATGTTTTGGACTTCAACTCCCAGAAGTCTCAGCCAGCGTGCCCAAATGATCAGGGATTCTGGGAGCCGTAGTCTAAAATGCCTGGAGGACCCAAAGGTGAGACCGACTGGTATAGTTGGAGGGTCAGACTATATCAAAAGAGGATAACTGGAAGGGCCCCATGTGTGACCAATGCAAACCCTTCCAGTTGCCTTCTTCTGAACTGAGCAAAGGACCCAGTGCCTAAATTCTAGGCTTCAAGGGAAAGGCAAAGAGAGCCACAATATGCTGGCGTCCCACTAGCCCCGACTCACCATAGCCAGGGGCAGAATGGCCCGGATGTCCCTCTGGATGACGGTCAGCTCGGTCACAGCCTTCTCCAGGTCAGGCGGCGGACTGCGGCCCCGGTAATCCACGTGCCACATGATTCTCCGCGTCACCGACTGGCTGGTGAAGTTCTCCATTTCGAAGTCCAGCTGCATGACCTCGTAGGGCGACTCCTCATCCCTGCAAAGGGCAGAAAAGGAAGACAGTTTCATCTCAATGGTCAGAGGTTGACCATAAGCCCAAATTAAACACCATGTTAGTCTGGTAGATCAGTCTGCAAAGGGATCTTGTAATGCCTTTGAGAGAAAGAGGTTGTAGCATGCGCTTGTGTAGGATGCGTCTGATGCATCAAAGGCATCAGAAACACCAACAATTAATGGGACTATTTCTTGCACTTACAAGAACTGCAATTGCCCCAAACTGGAGGACAAGAAATGTTAGAAGAGAAGATGGTTGGACTAGACGACGGAATGCGATGTCAATGGAGAAAATGCCTGATTCCTTATATCAGAGTCCTTCTCCCTGTTTTTCATTCGAAGGAAAATAGTCTTTATTTTTACAATATGACAGCCTTCTGCAATTCTGTGCTTCAATGCAGATGAGACTCAGTTTGAGCCAATGGGAGGCTCAACCCCTTCTCTGAAATTCAGGGAAGGCACGGATCAAAGGCCTCCCTTCCTTGTCGCAAGGCTCTTCCTCCTCCTGCTGAGCCGCTGATAAGCCTTTGTAGCCAGGCATGTTTTGTACCAAGTTGCTCAAGGAGGAATGAGCCCAGATGTTCGGCAGAGATTTCTCCAGCGCCGAGAGAAACCGAGGAGCAAGCTGGCAAGCGGGCGGGAGACCCGACAGACCACCACCGGCACCGAAGGGGCTGCCAAAACCTTTCTCCCAAAAGCCACCGGGATCCGAATCCGGACCCTCAAACGCTGCGACAGATCTGAAGTTCAAGGCTGACACAGGTAAGGGATGCAAGGAAACTAGGGCCTGCGGCGTTGCAGAGATAATCTTTGTGTCCTGCGGGGTTGGTCCTGTCTGGCTTTTCTTAATCCGATTTAAAGGAGTGAGCAGGAGTCTTTGAAACATAGACGTCTTTCAAAGGGAGCCTCTGGCCAACCGGCTTCTTTTCATGTCCGCCCTTGGTGCTGCCATGAGGACTGGCAGCGTGCTTTGGATTC
>NC_056532.1:4344769-4399466 GCF_019175285.1 Sceloporus undulatus | reverse complement strand
AAATGCAGGGAAGCCGGCGTCTGAGTTGTTGCAAGCCCTGGGCTTTGCGCGAAAAGCATGGTGGTTGTGAGAAGCTCCAAGCTGCCTTCCTCTGAGGCTGAGGATTCAAACCCTGGTCTCCAGAGTCATGGTCCAACGCTCAAACCACGACACCATGCCGCCTTTAAAGCGGGTACAAGATTATAGCCTAAAATATGGCGCCATGGGATAAGTGATGGTGCCTATTGCCTCAGAATGGCTTTCCCTATAGAGTTAGGAAGGACCACAAGGGCCACCTCATCCAAGCCCTGGTCATGCAGGAATACAGAATCAAAGTTCTTCCAACTAAACTAAAGCTCTTTTCAAGCCAATTTGTATGAATGTGCTGAGGGAGGGGATTCCTGCATGGCCAGGAGTTGGACTAGCCATTTTGAAGGCATGCAGAAGACTGAAAGGTCTTGCTTTCTGCTGCTCCAGAGTCCAATGGATTCAAGTTACAAAAGAAGAGATTCCACCCAAACCTCTTTGCTGTAAGAGCTTTCCGACAGTGAAATAGACTCCTTTGGAAAGTGGCGGACTCTCCATCTTCAAACAGAGGTTGGATGGGCATCTTCCACGAATGCTGTAGTTGTGTATTCCTACGTGGCACAAGGTTGGACTAGATGTAGGTTTCCCAGACTTTGGTCCTCTTGGTGGTGTTGGACCTCAGCTCCCAGCATTCCTGACAACTGGGGCCAAGCCGGCTGGGGCTTCTGCTGCAAACAGAGACTCTGCAATTGATGTGCCTTATACATTTGGAGCTATAAGGAGATGAAGGAGCTGGCCAGGAATCGGAGGTGGAAATGAGCTGGCTCTGGGGCTGGAGATTAAATTCAGCCTTGAAAGGTTAGAGGCGGGCGGTGAATTTAAAGCGATTACCTTCACCTTTAAAGTATTACGGCCTTCTTCCCTTCAGATCCTCCACCTCCAACCCCCAAAACCCAGCGGGGTGGATTTGGACATCAAACGCTTTTAGCTTCTTGTGGCATTTTCAGCTCTCCAGCTCCAAGGTTTCTGAAAGCAAGGAAGGGAGGGTGTTTCTGGGGAAAGGAGTATGTGGGGAAGCGATGGCCAGTATCTGAGTAACCATCCCAAATCGTTTGGCTTCGGTCAGCCCTTGCTCAGAGTCTTGGCAGCACAGTTTCAGAAGGATACGAGTCGAATCTCCCTGATCCGAAACGCTTGGGACTAGAAGTCTATTGGATTTTGTAACATTTACATCTACATCATAAGATATGGGACCCAGGTCTAAATGCAAAATGCATTTATGTTCCGTATACACCTCATATGCAAACCCAGGAGGTAAGGATTCTGGATAAGGAAGACACAACCTGTATTGACAAGTTGGCAGGGATCTTTTGGGAGGTAACCAAGATGGCAAAGTCTCCTGAAGCCAAGAGCTCTAAGGGATAGTTGAGAGTGCAACGATGAGCCTAGGGAAGAGAAGATGGAGATGGAAAACAACGCTGCCATCTTGACATATTTGAAGGGTTGCCATCATGTGGGAGATGGAGTGAGCTTGTTTTCTGCAGCTCCAGAGGAAAGGACACAAATGTATGGATTCCACTTACAAAGAAGGAGACTCTAGTTAAATATTAGGAAGAGCTGTTGGATGGTGGAAGGGACCCTCCTGGAAGGTGTTGCAGTTGGAAAAGAATGGCCACCCCTCGAGGGCGATTTAGCTGTGAATTGAATGGACTGGTGGAGGGCCCTTGGGGTCCATTTCAGTTCTACCACTACCGTTGCATTCTGCATGACCAGAGAGGTGGCTCAGTCCTTCTCACTTGTGGCTCAGTGGTCTCCACAGTTATAGCCCAACACTCAAACCAAGGCACCACCTTGACTCTGACAATGCCCCAAATCCCTCTTCTTATAGAGTGAAACTTGGTCCGACATCTCAGTCACCAAGAAGGGACTCACCTGGTCTGCCCACCGCCGATCCAGGCCACGTCGACGCTGGACGTGGAGTGCTTGCTCCCCGTCTGGAGCTCCGAATTCACCAGCCATTTTGGATGCCTGGGTCTGGTCATGAGCAGGTTCACCCCTTTCTTGGCCTTCACCCTGCCGAGCAGCAAAAGAGAGAGGAGAGCAACACCTATTTCTCAAGGACCCGCAGAGCATCTCCCACCCATGGCATGCCCTTGGGTCACGTCCCTTCACCTTCCCAAGGTCTGTGACTGGGGATGCGAGGGCTGCAGACGGAGGCCATGCAGAGCCCCAAATCATTTTATGCAAGCCTGACCAGAAGTCACAGCAGCTCAAAGGTGGGGAAAGTCTGGACCATGGGTCAAACGTCGCCTTGGACAACATGACCCCCAACCCTTTCTTGCAGGGCCTGCACTAGTGTGATTTTGTTCTACAGCAAAGCCCAAGAAAACCCCCACAAACATCACACATAGAGGCTCCTTTGTCTCCAACAATGAAGGAAGAGGTTCTTTGTGTTTTTGTGCCCCCAAATGCCTTGTGGCCTTTAACCACACCAAGCCTCCTTCCCACAACCTTAAACTCAACTTTTGCATCTCAAGAAGAATCAACCTCCATCATCCCCTACAATTACTTTTAACCTCCACGCCTCCAAAAAGCTTGCCTAGTGGGTTCTGTACCTTTTGACCAGCCCCATCAAGATATCATTGCAATGTGTTTTTGTGGGGTTTGCTACACAGTTATCCATAGTTTCACTTTCTGCACTTCCAGCTACCTGCAATCAGCCAAAGTCCAGTACTTTACAGATGCATTGTGCCTCCGTATGAAACACTACTTCCAAGGCTGAGCCAAGAACCTGGAAAGGGTTCTGTAGGATGGAGATGCAGCACTTAAAGGGCATTATATCTTCAGTGTAGATGCACCCACAGTTTAGATGAAAACCTGACGGCCCCATGGACCCAACCACCATGGGGACGTCCTGCAGGCTCTGCTTACCTGAGGGTGAACTGCTCCACGGTGGAGTTGCCCATTAAGTAAAGGACAACGCTGAGCACCTCGCCTGGTTTGAGGGGTCTCTCCGGCAGGCGGACGAAGAGGTTATCATCCAGGCGCTGCTCCTGGAAGGGCTGAGCTGGGGGCGGCTGGACCAGCCTCAGGCTGCCAATTCTGAGAAGCGGGTGCTGCGTGGGGCCCTCAGTCCGTGCCCCAGAGCCCCCCCTTCGCCCCATCAGCTCACTCCCACAGTCACCCATCCCATCCGGTGCATGGAGGGTATAATAGAGTTCCACCAGTTGGATATCCCCAGCCGGCTCCATCCCTTCCGGTCCTTTCCTTCGCCCCAAAGGAACAGTGGACGGCTCGAACCAGGCCAGGGGGAGCTCCGCTTGTGCCAAGCAGGATGCCAGGCTGCTCCGTAGGCGGCAAGAGGCCCGAAGCTCACGGGCGTCGCGGAAGGCATGGAGCCGCACGCAAGGCAGCTGCTCCGTGGCGTCAAAGTCGTCCCAGTCGCGCCCGGCCACGTAGAAGAGCACCTGGGCCGTGGGCTGGTTGGCTGGCACCCGCGTCCGGACAATAAAGGCCCGCACTTTCCAGTTCACCGTCAGGCGGTCAGGCACCTCCAGGGTGCTGGAGGGCTGCAAGAGCTCCTTGGGTAAGGCCTGGCCGGAGGCAAACGGACCCAAGGAGATGTTGAGGACCGGGAGCTCCTTGGTCTGGAACACGACGAAGGGCTCCGACCGCGTGAGGCCAGCACTAGCGTTGCTGCGCGGAGATTGCCGTGTCTCCCGGAGGAAGAAGGCCAGGCGGGTGTTGGAAAGGCGGTAGCTCACCGGAAGGACGGCGGCTGCGGGAGGCTGGGAGGTCTCAGGGGGTTCGGAGCTGGTGGGAACTCCCTTGGCCTGAGCTGGAAAAGAAAAGAAAGGCAGACATGGACATTAGACTTCTGGACATTAGAAAGAAATATGTGGACATTAGACTTTTCTTTGGACATCTTGAAGTCTAAAACACCTGGAAGCCCAAAGTTTGGGAACCATTGGCTATAGGGTCACTGTAAGTCCCAAATGCCTTGAAGGCCCACAACACACAGATAGTGAGATATCTTGGCGACAAAACCCAAGTTTAAACCCAACACTCATTTGTTTCACTTTATAATACACAGCTGGGAGGTAATTTTAAACACACGCTCTCAGGATCAGAAAGTCCCGTGACAGGCTTGCCTTGGGGTCAGCATAAGTCGGAAACAACTTGAAGGCACACAACGATGACGACAACGACAACTCTCCCCAACCACTAGAGGGTACTGCTGCACAGAAATCAACACCCAGGAATAGAGTTCGACAACCACCACTGGAAATTGTAAAGCATGGCTGGCTGGCTGGCCTCCGCAAGATCTCCCGACCTCCGAGGAAGAGTTATTATTAATGAGCAACCACCTTCATTAACCTTCTTAATTGCATGCAGATTGCATCCTTTAGTCAGCTGCTCTTGGTGTCAAATGGAGGGGCCTTCTGTATGAGTGTACAAACTCATATATCTCACATATACAGTATGTACATATAGAAAGAGAGTGGCTGCAATAGGGAACGATGTCAAGACTGAAATGGCAAAGAATTTTGCTGGATGCAAGAGTCTCAAATGGGATGGAAAAAAAGGATTCGGAGTGGAAAGATCAAACTCGGTTCTCCGTAGGGTTGCCATAAGTCAGAAACAACTGGAAGGCATACGAAATCAATAAATATTTTGCTTCTAATTATTATTATTATTATAATTATAACCATAACCATTATCGTTTCCATTGAGTTCCTGCTCTAGTGCCTTTCTGCATTGCCTCCGGGGCCCCGGCGGCTTCAGAGGCCATAAACAAAGGCCATGAATGCATAACATTTTCTGTTCCCAGGATCCTCCAGCAGCCGCATGGACTGCCAAATATGCTCCGCGCCAAGAAATCCCAATTCTGGATTTCAAAAAAGCAGGTATTACTATTATTCATCTTATCATATCATTGCTCAAAAAGGCTTGCAAAACAACTTGAAGGCACACAGCAACAAATGCGAGAGAAGCTTGGCAGTTCAGCTGATGGGAGTTGCAGTGTTTGGTTGGATAACGCATATCGCAAGCCACTTGGTTGTGACCATTTGAATGTTGGACTAATACTCAAAGATCAGAGTTCGAATCCCAGCTTGGCCTTTGGGCAGAGGATGAAGAACAGACGCTGGAGAGGTCAAGGGCCAGAAAAATAGCCTTGGGCCGCTCCAGCAAAGCAAGTGAAGTGATAAAATGGGGGTGCTAACTCACCCCAAAGAATTTATAGGGCAAGATGGACAGATGGAGACGCCGAAGAACCCAAGTTGCCTGGCAAAGAAATGCTTTTGCAGTCGGAGAAATCTGCAGTCGCGTCTGAAGCCGGAGCTGAGGGAGAGATTGTCAAAGCCACGCTCCATGTTTCCCCCCTTAGACGCCCAAGGCTGATTTCTCCAAAAGAAACCACATGCCTTTCCTCCTCCTCCTCCTTCTTCTTTTTGTAGAACATGTGTGAGTTTTGTGGCTTTGATGCGGAAGCGGATTTTGCGGTTTGGAAAGCAGCCGCTGAAAATAGGGATATCAACAGAAGCCCCTGAGTATTTGAGACGCATCCAGTCTCCTCTCTGGCTTCCAAGAGAGAGCTGTGGATAGGCCACAAATCTGGACGTCAAAGGAGTAGCCCTCCAATCTCTTGCTTTCCAGAGGTATACTGCCTTTGCATGTGGAGGTCTTACATGTGTGCCAAAACTGGCAGGGAATCAGTTGGTCAAGCGGCTACTGATATGTCTAAGAACGGAAGACAAATTTGAGGGAGATCAGGCCCTCTCTCCTTGTCTCCAACTGAGGACAGCATCCAAAGCCAAGAAGCTGGGCTGGGATACAAAAGGCCTTTCCTATTGCTTTTGCATATATATATATATATATATATATATATATATATATATATATATATAGTAGAACAGTCCTGTAAAAGATGCACACATTTGCATTGTCCAGGGAATAATGCAGCCTGCAAATGGGCTGCATCCGCACTGCATAAATAATCCACTTTGGCACCACTTCAAGTGCCAAAGATTCACAGTCTTGGGAGCCTTTTCTGTCAGAGACCTCTGGACAACAAACTACCATTCCCAGATTCTCACATGGCAGTTAAAGTGGTGTCAAACTGGGTTATTTCTCCAGTGTGGATGCAACCCTTGAAGCCTTCTTCGCCAATGGCCCTCATCTTGGAGCTGGGAGTCCCTCATGCCAACTGCGCATTGTCGAATCTGGGTTTCTCCTGGTCTCCATCACTCTCAGACACCAATTTTGTGGTCAAGTATGTCCAGAAAATAAGGAAAGCAATCTCTGTGTGTGTCTTTCTCACTCACTTCTTATTCCCTTCGCTTATGGAAAAGTACTCTTCCAGTCAAGGCCATCGTAGCTATGCGTCGACGCCGAAGACCGGGAGATGAAGCTTTATTGTAAAAAGCCACGCTTGTTGCAAATTGAAAGAGGAGAGAAGGTGGCGTCGGTAAAAGGCGCATCTCCAAATGGCTGCAATATGTTTTCCCGTTCTTCTTTTGATGGCCTTCCTTTTACAATAACAAACCGCCTTCGGTGCTGGTGGACTGGAGAGCCAGAGGGTCAGAAGGTTGGGAAATAAACTGTTCTTGGGATAAAAGTAATTGTGAAATCGGAAGGGATTTGTACGTCTCGATATGCCAGCGTGACGTATCTCTGTGCGCGGATATCGGCGCTACGGGTTAAAGCCCGTCTCTTGCAATCGTACCCAACAATAATACTTTTGGAAACGTGTTCTTAGACATTTTAAACAGCGGCTGGATGGCCATCGGTCAAGAGTGTTTCGATGGCAGAAGAGGGTTGTACTGGATGACTATTAGGGGTCCCTTCCAACTCTATGAGTTTATGTAACAGATTGAACACCTCTGAGTGCCAGGGTGGCATAGTGGTTTGAGCACTGGACTATGACTCTGGAGAGCAGGGTTCAAATCCTGGCCATGAAACCCACTGTGTGAACTTTGGGCAAGTCACGCTCTCTCAGCCTCAGAGGTTGCCAATGCCCAACCTCCTCCGAACAAAACTTGCCCAGAAAATGCCATGACAGGGTCCTATATTCGGAAACAACCTGAAGGCATGCAACGATGACAAAAAAAATCCCAATGACAAAGTCTAGAGTAGCAGTAGTTGGTGGGTCCCATGTCGGTGGGGCGGCGAATCCACTCCTGGTTTGGGATGGCTTAATGGTGTGGAAGCTATCCAAGAAGGTGGACTTCAGCCGCTGCATATAGCTCCTTTATTGCCACCTGGATTGGGTTTGCAGCCTTTGCTAACATGAGAACCACCAGATCTTCCGGGCGCATGCTAAAACCCAACCCAGATCCACCGCCCCAACAAAATGGAAACCACTTTCTGCCCTGGGCACTAAACTCTGGCTCACACGATTGGCACAAACATGACCCCAGTACCTCCCCGAACCCTGTGCCTGCTATACCTTTTGGATTTTATGACCCTATTGATCAGACAGCATGGGAAGAAGGGGGAAGGAATGCCAGTCTCCTTCCTGCCATGAGAAAAGAGGGTTTTTCCTCCCTCACGGCGCATTGCATTAACTCTCCTGACAAGCTAAACCTGTAACACACTGGAGACAAAGGGGGTATTTGCAACTCCGCTTGTAAATGCACTTTTCCGCTTCCTACAGACTGACAGCCCTATTGTCCGGCACAGGAGTCGGCTGCGACGTGAGCCGGGTGCTAATGCCGCCACCGTCGCCGCAGCCGCTGAGATCAGTGTTTTCGGCAAAGGGCGGTTGCAATGCTCTGCGGTTCCACCAGAAAGGCCTCCCAGGCCCCAGGATGGGAAATACTGGCCAAAGAGAGCGAGCAATAGCATTACGGGACACAAACGGAGATGCGTTTTGAGGCACCTGCTCTGCTTTGCTTTGTTATTATGGTCAGTGTGGCGCAGTGGTTAGAGCAAAGGTGGGGAGGTTTCTTCAGCCAGAAAGCTTAACACAATGGCAGGAAAGTCCTTGGAGTGCGATGGGCAAAAAGGGTAGGGGACAAAAAAGACCAGCATTTATTATCTGAAAGCTTAAAGAGAGAGCTTAATGGCAGGCTTGTTTTTGCAGTGACCGATTTGGAACCAAGAGCTGCAGATCCATTGCTGCTCCATATTGAGTTGATATACATGAAAGTATGCGCCTCCAAGTTGCCTGTTGACCTATGGAGAGTCCCTATGCATTTAAGAGGAATCCTCAGGGTTCGGCCAGTTCCTTCCTCGGAAATAAAGCCTACAGCCCTCAGTATTCCTTGGTGGTGCCTTAGGCTGTATTTCAGAGGAAGGGACTGGCAAAACCACTTCTCAGTATCCCTTGCCTAAGAAAGCCCTATGAAATTCATGGGGTCGCCATAAAATACAAAGCCAAGAAATCCCTTCCCGTTACACAATTACAGGCACTCACACACACACAAACACACATGTTATGTTGTGACATCTGTACAAACTTCTGTCGCAAGATTCGAGGGAAGCCCTGAGCAGGTGAGGTTTGAAGAAAAGCAACTGAATGAATGGAGGATGAGTCTCATCGCTGAATTATAGGTTTGGAAGGGACCCCTGAGGGTCATCTATAACCTCCTGCGATGGAAATAAATGGCCATCCAAACTCTGTTTTAAAGGTCTCTAAGGACAGAAAGCCAACCACCTTTTGTGGCAATCTATTCCAATGCTCAAACCACTGAACCATGCTGGCTTTCTGAGACAAGTGACTAGACTCTTCCTAGATGCACAATATGCCACACATCCCACAGGTCCCAAAGCACCATCCTTATTCTATAGCTTACCACTCTTACTGCCAAGGCTTTCCAACCTTTTAGAGCGGTGGGAACCCCACTTGAAAAAATATGGCTGTCTTCTTCCAATCTCCAGGAGAGCAGACCGCCATCATTTGCAGCAGAATCAATCCGTTGATGCCACTTCCAAAATGGACTTGCACTTTGCTGCATGCTCTGTCTCTGGGTCGTTCACGGCTTTTGAATCCCCGCCATCCATGCTCTCTGACTCTCCAGATGCCATTGACAGCACAATGCCATGCCCCACGGCCAGGAAGGCATCCATGGCTTGCCCCTTCCCTGACCTCCTAATTGGGGATTGCCTTGCACCTCCGAATGTGGGCACCCTGCAAAGAAACCCTTATCCCAAATGCTCCAGTCTATGCTAAAAGAAATCCAGGACTTCGGCGGCACCTTCAGCAGTCGTGATGGATGGTCCCAAGTGGCCCAAACACCCAACAGAGAGACACAGACTAGCTGCAATTTAACATCCGCTCACAGTGGCACAAAGGCCTCCATGTTGAAATACGCAAGGCCAGCACAATGCAACTCCCGTGCAAAACCACAATATTGTGCAATGCGCCACTGCTCAAGTGCAAGGCATGATATAGGATGTGGAACCTCAGTGCACAACTGCGATGCACAATATCTGCAACTGCAAGGCCCAATGCACAACTGATAAGCACAATCTACAATATGCAATTACCAGCATTCAAAGCACAACATACAAGGTGCAATCGTAATGAACAATATACAACTCACAACTGCAGTGCACAATATACACAATTTGCAACTGCAATACGCAATATATAATGCTCAGCCGCCACACACAATGTACTATGTGCAACTGCAGTACATCAGTTTATGATGTACAACCACAATGCTCAAGTGACATGCACAATGCACATCATGCAACTGCAACATAGAGTGTGTATTGTGCAATTGCAACTTGCAGAGACAAAGTGAAAAGGAAGACTGTGCAACTCCACTTCCGCCGCTATCAGCAAAATGTGTCCATTGAGCAATGCTGACTCCTGAAGCTGGTATGAGTCTCTAACTGGATGGCAACCATGGAAAGCTCTCCTTGCTTTCTGACCCATAGCCTCGGCCAGTGACCCTACTTGGCTAAGTGTTCGAGTTTCGCCAAATGCATGAACGCATGCACACCTTGCCACAGCAGCCACAGAGCGAAGGCGCCAGTCTTCCATCAAACCCCCTTAAATACCCCGCAGCGAGTGAACGTTTCATGATTCCCGGGAGCCACCTGAGTAATTCAATTAAAAGCTTCAAAAGGAACGCAGCCCTTGACGCTACCTGTTTATTTCATGGCGAGAGGCCGGGGATTCTCCGGGAACCATTCTGAATAGGCTTGAAATGTATATCACTGATATATGGCCCCAGCAAAGACCGGGTGAGAACCTCTGGGCCTTTTATTCTTCCTTTTATGCCTTCCAGGATCTGGATATATTAAGCACACAGCAACAACAATGCAGAAATAATCCAGTTTGGCACCATTTTAGGGCATGGAATCCTATAAAGCCTGGGTTAAAACCTGGAGCGGATTCGCTGCCCTCCTGACATGGAGGCCACTGCAGCCACCCATCCCCAGCTTTATTCATCCTTTCCTTAAGACAGCCGCCTTTGCCTGGATGCGATGAATTATTTATCTCCGCTGCACCCATATTTAGGGACCTTGCCATTCACACACTGCTGGATTAAGGAGCCTTTGCACTCCTCCACCCTGCGGTGAAGGAAAACAGGCTCTTGCCGGGTTCCCAGCTCGGCTTTCCATGCGATTAACCCAATCATTAGAATCCCCCCCCCGGGGTTAATATGCCAGCAAGAGGCAGAGGCCTCCTCTTCAGGGTCGTGGAAGATGGAGAGAAGGAGGGAAGAGAGAAAGAGAGAGGCATCCAATGGACCCTCTCCTGCTTCCGCTCCTCGCCTTGCATCTCTGCACCAGCTCCAAAGCAGCCAAGCAGAGCCTGCAAGCCAATTTGGGGCTGAAAAGGAATAAATGGCAGAGAGGCCTCTTCTCCTCCTCCTTTGCACATTGCTCGGCTGCCCTCGCATCTGCATGGATGGATGGAGTTGCAGCAGCTGAGTGTTTAAGGTTGAGCAATAAGCCCATTATGCGCCGGGCTAATGGCGGTGTGTGGGAAACCTCCGTGACAGAGGCAAAGTGGTGTGATAATCAGATGCTCCACTCCATGCGCAGGCCAGGGTCCATCCATCACAGCAAGGCTTTTTCGAGTCCCCTTCCCTCCCTTCCTTTTGCACGCATGAATCTTGGCTGGTGCCAACACCCGGGCATAAAATCCCAACAGTTCCACCCCACACTTATTCTTCTTCTTCTTCTTCTCCTCTTCCTCCTTCTCTTTTTATCTTTCTTCATCATTTCCTCTCACACAAACGCAGAGCAAATAAACACCCGGTCCTTCCGCATATCTGCGCTCTCACCATGTCAGCTGGGCAACATATCCATTCTGGCTGGCTTTAAAGCAGTGCGTTCTCAACCTTTGCTCCTCCAGATGGTTTGGACTTCAGCTCCCACAAGTCACAGCCAATAAGATATGCATTTGGGAATTTGGGGAGTTGGAAGTCCGAAACCTCTGGAAAACAAAAGGTTGGGAATCACTGCTTTAAAGGATCACAACTGACGCACTTCCCTGGAGCAATTGAATCAATGGCAGCATTAAGCCAACCAGTGTTGTTGTTGTTGTTGTTGTTATGAGCCTTCATGTCGTTCCTGATTTATGGCAATGCTAAGGCGAACGCATCATAGGCACGGTTTGCTCAGAGGAGGTTTGCCATCACCTTCCCCTGAATTGCCCACGGTCACTTAATAGGTTTCCATGGCCGAGCAAGGATTCGAACCCACATCTGCAGAGTCATCGTCCAACACTCAAACCACTCTGCCACACTGGCTTTTTACAGGATTGCAACCAATGCCATTTGCAACCCTTCCCTGGAGCATGCATCGATAATCCCATCATGCAGAGGCCAACCGTACCAGATTTCCAAGGTACCAAATCTGCTTAGAAATGCAACCCAACACCTTTCAGAGGTGCTCCAAAGCCTGTGTCGAAACCTGGAAATGGGTCAGAGTCCACCGGCCGCCACTGAAAGTAATGCAGCACTTCCCACAGTTTGAAACCTAAATACACCTCCATCGGTTTTGGAGTCCAAGAGCCTTTACTTTTCATTCCCAGATCCCTCTGAGCATGGTAAGGGTCCTTCTTCCTTGGAAATGGCAAAGGGGGTGCCAGCCGACTCCATGGCAGACCTTCCTCTGAGACTTTGCCCTGGTTCTTCTGCCTCGCCGTGACTGTGTTTGGGAGGCTGGGATGCAGGTGCCGCTTTGGCCCTGTTCCTCAGCCTCTTTCCATCCTCAGGCTGGGCTTGGTGGAGCATGAAAGAGCTTCTCCTCCCTTGCCAACTCCATCTTGGCCAACCTGCTTTGGATTTCCTTCCTCTCTGGTGCATAGAATATTGCTCACCAGAAATAGCAGGAGAGAACAGATGAAGAAGGGACGATCACAGCAAAAGGAACCAACATTGCATTTCAGAGGTGCAATCCCATGTCAATGGGGCAATGCATGCATCCAGAATTTGCAAGGTCCCACCCCTTGGAGAACTCCTTCAATGCTAGCCAAAACCTGGAGCAGATCCAGGGCCCCACTGACTCAACTGGAATAGACTCAGTCAGGGAGGTATGTCGATCCTCCATGGTCATTATTGTTCTTAATGCGCATGGTTTCGTCCCTATAAAGTTGAGATCCTCATTCCTTCCCGTCCTTTTGGTCTCCGTCCAGACAAGCCCCCAGGAGAGAGCCCTTCAAAACTTACAAGGCAGCAAACCTGCAAGATAATCAGGTTTTGGGGTTGTTGGTTTTTTTTAAATGTACTCTTTTGCATTCATTAACTTTTCATGCGCTCGTCCCATGGAAGGAACAGACTGAAGCGCCGTCCCATGACTGTCGGGGAGCTTATTCAGCCGTGCCTCAACCTTGGACAGGTCTGTTAATATCCAGAATTTGGACTGCGCAGAAACATAGGACTCAAGTAGAGTAGACCAATTGCGGCGAAGGGCCTCGACGCAAGTGTAGCTCTGCCCCTGAGCAAATATCTAGGCCTCTGGAATTAATCATTCATCACATTCTACATTATTTCCCCCCTGAAATCCCACCCGATGTTCTCGCTAAACAGAAGCTTCCAAAGGCAGCTCAGGTTTGCTATTTCAGGGAAAACAATTGACATGGTGTTTTTTCCAGGCAAGAGATGTGTGAACGGCACAAATTCCCCTTCTCTCCGCCTCAGAATTATTGCTGATCTGCATTCTTTTAACACTCCTCAAAAGTCCCTGAGCACTTTTAGGTTGAGTAACCATCTCCAAGGAAACCACCTTGGATTTCTTTTTTCCTCTGGAGCAAAAAAGCCTGCAGTCGCTTTCACTCTCGCCAGGGATGGGGCTTACTTCCAGGACCATGGGAAACATGGACAGGATGCCGAATCTGGACAAGGGTGCACAACTTTAGTAATACGTTGCTAAGTCGCAAAAAGTGCAATGAAGCCCTCTTAGTGAATTGAGAAGAGGCGTATCTGGGGACGTCTGATGCACACTGGGGACTTCTGGTACTTACTGGGCACTTCTGATGCTCGCTGGCGCTTCTGAGGCAACTAAGGCTCTTCTGGTGCTCCTTGGGCACTTGCAATGCTTATTGGGCACTTTGGATTTGCACTGGACTCTTCTGGGACTCATTGGACACTTCTGATGCTGACTGAGCACATCTGATGTGAATAAGGCTCTTTGGACATTCCTGAGGCTTATTAGGGACCTGTAATGTGCACAGGGGCCTTTGGACAAGCACTGGGCACTTCAGATGTGCAATGGGCAGTTCTGATGTGAATAAAGGTCTTCTGATGCTCGGTGGCACTTTCGATGCACATTGGACACTTCTGGTGCACACTGCATGCACAATGCTCAATGGGCACTTATGATGTGAATCAGGCTCTTCTGATGCTCCTTGTGGACCTCTGGTACTCATTGGGTGCTTTGGGTGTACACTGGATACCTCTGATGCTCACTGGGCACTACTGATGCACATTGGACACTTCAGATGTACCCTGGCATTTCCTAACCAGTGTCCAGATGTGTGCCCCAATGCACATCGGTGCTCATTGCTCATCAGGGCACGACACGTCGATCACTTCACTGGCAACCATAGCACAACCGACACCTGTGTGTTGTAATGGCTCAGTTTTCTTTTTGCGCATGTAAGAAAATAAGACTCTGACATGATGTTGCAGGGCAGCCAAAACTCAAATGGGGACTTGGGCAACTTCGTCTATACGTTTCCCCATGACTCCAGCACTTCGGACTTTGTCCGGGAGAAGACTGACCCTCTGCACCAAAGGAGGACCTGTGGCTGTCTTCAACAAAGTGCCGATCCACCTTTGCGCATTCGACACAACCATGCAGAACGCAACCGCGGAGAGAGAAGGCCCACAGCTGTGGGAAATGAAAGGGAAACCATGCTGATTTGCATATTCATTTATCCATTAATTTGGAACTGTAGCTTGCCCTGACTTGAAGCACATGGTGGGGAACAATAGATGAAGCACCAGAGATAATGTATCTCCTGAAATTTCATCTCAAATCCAATTAAAACGGCGAAATGCGTCACGCTTCCAAGCAAACCACAGTCTCCCTCCTGTTCTTTCTTGCTACCAGCCGGTCCAAGCAGGAGGCCACAACAGTTGAATGCACACACAAACACTCCTTGTTGTTGTTGTTGTTGTTTGCCATCAGCTCTGGTCACCAAGTCCCTTGCTCCCATCTTGCAAACTCAGGGCGACTTGGATGAATCCATCCACCCCTGGCATATTTTCCTACCATCTTCTACCTTGTTCTGTTGTGTGCCTTCAAGCCATCTCCAACTTATGGCAACCCTAAGACAATCAGAGGGTCTTCTGGGCTGAGAGAGTGAGACTTGCAACAGATATCCATGGCTGAGTGGGGACTTGAGCCCCAGCCTCCGGAGTCCTAGTCCGATGCTCAAACCATTACACCATGCTAGCTTCTAACTCTGTACCACTGAGAAAGAACTTAGAGCTCAGTTCTCTTCCATACCTGACTGTGCTTCCAACAGCCGCTTATCTCTACCCTCTGTTTGTGGGTTCTAGATAGCCCAAAGAGGCCATGCCTGGCCTGGATATCGCCCATGGGCCAGAGGTCCTCCGTCTCCTTTCTTAGGAGGTGCCGGCCTCTCACTTGCAGCTGCGTTTAGGAGTAGAGGGAAGAGGAAAAGGTTGGTAATAATGACAGACGAGCAGAAAGCTCCCAAAGATGCTCTTGGGGTTCCCGCAAACACCGAAGAAGGAAGACGTGCAGAGGCTTCTAATTAATGCTCCCGATTTATGGCCTCTCCCAGGGCAGCCTTTTGCTGGAATGGCCTTAAATGCTGACTTCGCAGAAGCGCTCAGGAGCCACGCTTGTTCAGAGTCTGGGTTGCAAATAGGACTCCAGTCTCATCCCCTCTAGGTGCTCTTGGACTACAACTCCCATCGGCCCCCAGCCTGCATTGATGGGATGGGCCACGCAATGACGCCTGATGAAGAAGCCAGCGGAGCTTTGAAAGTCTGCAACGTGTATTTTGTCCATGGTCCAATAAAGGAATCCCTGCCGTGAGGATTTTGGATCAGTGGAGCTTCAAAAGCTTGCAGCATGTATATATAGATATAGACATATATATCTGCATTGTGGTTGGCCTCATAAAAGTATCCCTGTTTTGTGGTTTGGGGTGCAATTGTCCTTTGCACCCGTTCCTGTTAGCAACTTGCTCTGAAAGCTCCAATGTGGTCCTACGATTCTTTTCCACACATGCTCAGAGGCACCCTGGTTCCTCGAAACCGAGTTTTCATCAAACGGGGCTAAGCTCTGCCGAATGCCACCCGGCACTGAAACCCTCTTAACCTACTGCCAAGTGGGCTCAACATCTGTTTGGGTGACGGGTTCCCCCCCCAATTTGGAAGCAGCAGTTTAACCTAAATCCCAGACATTTAGGATAGGAGGAGACGGGGGGAGAGGAACCAAGAGAGATAAGGAGTCTTGCAAATGTAATTCCCGGGCAATTCCTGACCTTGCAGTTTGCAGAGAGGTTTCCCCGTTTCCTCCAACAAACCAGACAAAAGGAACGGCGAGAATTAGTAGTCTGACCGGGATTAGTTTCGCGCAATCTGGATCCCACGGCACCAGAGGGACAGTTTAAGAGGGAAATGCCTTTAAAACGCACCCGTAATCTCTCGCCCGAAAGAGGGCAGCTGGCCAGAGGAAGGAAGAGGAGCGAAGAGGAGGAGGGTGCAATGACCAAAGACAAGGAGACACAATTCACCCGGCTAATCCAGATAGAAAACCCTCTAATCTTCCTGCGCCCAGCCGCACGGAGGGCGCAAGGAGTGCAAAGCACGGCCAAACGTTGCCATGTTGCAACCACAAACTGGGTTCAGCGCCTAGCTTGGCTATGGACCACACTGGGTGAGTCACACACTCTCAGCCTCAGAGGGTGGCATTAGCAAGCCTTTTCTGAAGAAACATTACCAAGAAGACCATGATAGAGTTGCCTTGGGGTTGCCATAAGTTGGAAATGACTTGGAGGCACCCAACAATAAACCTAGGCTGGGTGGCATCTCTTGGGGGTACTTTAGTTCTGTACTCTTGGGGGGGGGGGTCCCTTCCAACGCTAGGCCTCCCTGAGTCTGTGCCTGCCTTTGGACGGTGAGCCTCTCCAAGCCTCCCTCGCCCACTCCAGCCGCCCGTCTCCCCCAACGCCAGCCTGCCTGGCAACATCGCCATCGTCCGCCATGGCATGCCAGATGCCTTTCAAGCAGCCCTCTCCAGCCCTTGGCTGTCTGAGCGATGGCGGCCTCGGGACTACGTGGCCAGAATGCTAAGATGGCTACTAGCCTTGCGACAGCAGCACCAGGCGGGAGAACCCAACCCCCCCCCACTTCAACGGCAAGCGCGTCTCGCAGGCCTTGTGTTAAGAGTTCACGCTTGCGATGCTGCTTTTAGATTGCCATTCCCCTTTCTCTCCTTGCAAGCTTTGCAAAATCATCCTTTCCACATCTTGCAAGGGAGGAGTGAGCCATTCATGGGGGGGTTGTACCATTCTATGCTTTTTCTATGACTCTCCATTCCTTTCCTGCCACAAGGAAGCTTTGCAATGCAATGGGGATTGGCATGCAGCTTGGGAAATCTCTTCACAGTATCTTCTGAAGAAACCATAGCCCACTGCTTGTTATACCAGGAGAAGACCTTTGCCCTGTTCTTTGTGTTGCTTTTCCAACGTGGCTTCGTTCTGCTCTCACAGACAGCCATGCGTGATGTTGTCGCATCCCCAAATCCCAGAGACGGGGGTCCTTTCTTGCTTCCTTGCTTCCGAATAGCACCAGGGCCGGCCTGCGGTTCCTCCGAGGGAGTTTTCAGGCTCTGGCGGAGAGATTTCTAGCCACAGCCCCAGCCTGACCTCTTTCATGTCTCTAAGCGCCGAAGGAAATGAAGTCTGTCGGTGGGGATCGCGGCAGGTCAGGTGGAAAGCAAAGACCGATCGGAGGGGATGGAGGTTTGTTTCAGTGTTCGGAAATGGAGTTTGGGGTCCCAGGTGGGAAATGACAACAGGTACGGATGAAGAAAAATGAGGCTTGATTAAATCCGGGGAATGGCACCCCAAGGGTCACCTAGTCCAACCCACCAGGCTCTACAGCAAAGGCACCTCTGAGAGGTGCCCATCCAACCTCCATTTAATGACTTCCAAAGAGGTTGCATCCACCATCCTCCGAGGCAATCCAGTCTCTTCTAATTGCATACGAATTATAATGCTGGACCTTATAGTTCCACCTTTGCCAATGCTAGAGATAAAACACCCTTGCGAGGTCAAGGTAGGCATCCAAATTCTGATCCAAGTTCTCAGATGAAGGGAATGTCCACCACCCTCCAAAGGAGTCCATCCGACCCAAAATAGCTTTTACCATCAGGAAGCTTTTCCTAATGTTTAGATGGAACCGTAACATACTTCCAAGTTACAATACCTACAATACAATACACTTATACGCCGTTCCTTAGGGGTATGAAGGATGCAATGTACAGCCTCAACAGCAACAGATGTCTTTCTTGTATTATATTTAACGTACTGAATTTTAATCTGTTGTTGTTCTCCACCTCGAACTATAAGGAGAAGTGGATAAGAAATTAATGTTGGTATCATACAGATAGTATCCAAGGGACCAGACCTATTTTGGTGGTCAGAGGGTCTGAAAGAAGGTCTATAAAGTGAGAATCATAGAGTTGTAGAGTTGGAAGAGACCCCAAGGGCCATCAGTCCAACCCCCTGCCATGCAGGAACTCTCCCTCAAAGCATCCCCGACAGATGGACTATAATAATCCACATTGAGAGCCAGCGTGGTTTGCGTGTTTGGATTAGGACTCTGGAGACCAGTCTGACTCTCATCTTGGCTATGTAAACCCATTGGGAAAGTCACCATACAAAGTCACCTTGGGCAAGTTGCTCTCTCTCGGCCTCAGCGGAAAGCAATGGCAACCCCCCTCTGAAGACACTTGCCAAGAAAGCCCCATAGGGTTGCCATAAATCAGAAACGACTCAAAGGCTCACAACAACAACAACAACCAGAAATAATCCATATTGGATTCACCACAATCCTACTGATGGAGAAGTCTCATTTCCAAGCTGTGTTTCGAGTCTTCCAGACACGACGCATGCCTCCCTCCTGCCGCACTCGAGGAACGGTGCGCGTGCCCCGAAAATCCTCACCCACATCTGGAAAGAAACAGCTGCTGTCCTAATGCATCTCCCAGACTTTTGGGGGGGGGGTACTGCTGGATCATTCCCTGGCAATCCCCAGGAATCAGATTGGAGCGATAATCCCCTTGTCAACGCAGCCTGAGGTATTAATCTAGTCTTCTGAAGAGCCCTCTGAGCCGAAGCCCATCAAAAAACGCCACCCGAGCCTTTGGCAAGCGGAGGCCAAACTGCTTCGTAAATGCCATCTCTTTCCCTCCAGAAAGCGGGGCTCTTGCATTGCTTGGCCTGCATTGCCTTCTGTTTGCTTTGCCACAAATTTAAAAACGTAGCTTATCACTTTTTGCAATCTATCTATCTATCTATCTAGTTGCAAAATGAGAGCCAGTGTGGCACAGTGGTTTGAGTGCTGGGCTACGACGCTGGAGGGAAAGACAGATGGAGAAGAGACATCTTACTGCAATGTGCTTCATACTGTCCCTTCCTTCACCAAACCCCTGCCGCAAGGGGAAAAAAGGTAAGTTATGTGCCTTTAAAAAGTTCCATGTGCCTTTTTATACGCCAGCGCCATCCTAATCGCCCAGAAGTAACCAAGGACGATTCCCCTGCTTTTATGAAGAGGCTTAAATCAGGGACTTTTTCTCTATAGGCTTTATGAGGACAGTTACTGCTGATGCCTTTTAAAAAGTACCCCTATGCTACCTGTTAGGAACAAGGCCCTTGTGGGGTTGGGATTCAGGGAGCCTTAGACAGATAAAACAGGCTGGGAAGGGATGGGATGGGTTCAAATGCTGCTCAGGGGACCCACAAAAAGGTACACCTGGATGGATGGGATGCAAAACCCAGGAAGAGGAGGATGGGTGGGTTGATCCAACTGCAAAGCCCTGGTCCTCTTTTTCTCCATCCCTCGCACGGCCATCAAAAAGGGGGCATCCACTGGTTGGGTTTACTTTAGCGACTGTTGAGTGTTTAAGTTACTATGACCTATGGCAAGAATGGTGGGCAATGCTCAGGAGTCAAAAACAGAGCTTGGAAAAGTAACGTTTTGGTACTACAGAGTCCCCTACCCAGCAGGGCCATCATAGGTCTCTACGGTACAGAGCCATGGCGGTTAATGTGTTATGAGACGGAGATGATGGTCTAGCATAGATAGATAAATAGGATCATGAACATAGACAGATCAGATAGACAGAGAGATAAAATGATCCAATTAATCTAATTAGATTAGATTAGATTAATTAGATGCATAGAAGAAAGAAAAGAAAGATCAGCTAGATGGATACATACAGATAGATAAGATGATCCAATTAATCACATTGGATTAATTATATGAATAGAAGGAAGGAAGGAAGGAAGGAAGGGGAAATAAAAGAAAGTGGATGGATAAATTAATTACATAGATAGATAGATAGGGTAGGTAAGTAGATGATACAGACCAAATAGATTCCAAGGAAGGAAGGAAGGAAGGAAGGAAGGAAGGGGAAATAAAAGAAAGTGGATGGATAGATGGACAGATAGATAGATAGATAGATAGATAGATAGATAGATAGATAGATAGATAGATAGATGATAGACAGACAGACTAGATAGATAGATAAGGTAGGTAGGTAGGTAGATGATAGACCAAATAGATTACATGCATAGAAGGAAGGAAGGAAGGAAGGAAGGAAGGAAGGAAGGAAGGAAGGAAAACCATATATGAAATATAAATAGACCTACAGACAGACAAATTAGATGCATAGACAGATTAGACAGAAATGAGATGAGAGCAAGAGGGATGATAGAGCAAAACAGACAGTCAAATTAGATACATAGACAGATTAGGCTGATAGGTTGATAGATATTAGACAAATAGATGAAAGAAAGAAAGACCAAATGAACTCTGGTGCCACAAAAAACTACAATTCCTAGAATTACATAGTGTTGAGTCAATGCAATTAAAGCGGTGTCACACTGGATTATTTCTGCAGTGTGGATGCAGCCATAGCCATTTACAGAGGTGGAATCAGGAAACCCCAATGGCAACCCCTGAAGATCTACATCCTCCCTATGATGGAAGACCTGGACCTTTTTATCAGCCGGAGACCAGAGAGAGCTCTCTTTGAGGGCATGAGATGGCATTGCCTCAACCCAAAGGGGAGACCCTGGCATAAAGGCGCGCCAGGGTCTGTTTCTTTGCCATAATTAATTTACAGAATTTGCCGTTACAATGGCTTGGGAGGATTAAAAAGTGGAGGAAGGGGATTAGACAAATCCATAAAGGGATGGGTCCCGAGACAAGCCCCCCTTGCGATTAGGGCTACAGATGAAGGCTATCTCTCCAAACCACCAGCTGCTGGAAACAAAGGACTGGGAGGATTAGATAGAACAGTCGACTAGGGATGCCTTGGACTACAAGTCCCATCACCCACTGGTGCCATGGCCAGATCAGCAAGGCCTGCAAGCGCCATCAGGGATGGCTGCTTGCTTAGGAGTCATGGGACATGTAGTCCAGGGCCATCGCTCCCTGTTGCGATGGAGCAAAAACAGGGCATCGGGATGGCAAAGACGGGACAGGGTTATGCAATATTCCATATTCACAAATGAGTCCTTGTACCAAAAGGAAGGGAGGATACAAATAAAGAGATTAATCATGATAATAATAATCATCATCCTTTGAAGGTTTTCTGGGAACGCCCAGCCGCAACCGAAGCCTCCGGAGCAAACCATCCTTCTCCCGGCAAGGCGTCCCAATGGCATCTGGGACAGATCCATCAAGCGCATTTACTTTGGAGGAAAGAACAAATTGAGGCCATCCGTCAGCAACGGTCGCCTGGCCGATGCCAACTCAATTTCTCCTTCACTGCGCTGGGGAAAATTTATAGGCGGAGAAGCTTTTTTATCTCCCAACATCTCCCTCCGAGGTACTTAATGCTCAGAAAGGCAAGGTGAGGCTTGGGAAAAGGGCCAGTCACAGACTTGACTTTCCCCAGTGCAACTTCTGTTCCCAACCAGCCTGGACCCCAATTCTTAGTCCAAACTGGAGTAAACCCATTGACTCCACGGGATCGGTTGGCTCGCCGTCCAACAACGCTGTATAAGCAAATGTGTGCACCAGGTGATGTCTTCCCTGTTCTGCGTCTGGGAGCAGCATCAAAAGCTCGGTCGGGAGACGCGACAGCAGCCTTGCCCATATAAATACTTGATGTTCCGGATGACTGTTCAGCCAACACTGGGCTCCTTGCCAGGCTGGCTACCTTCCTTTATTGTCTTTCTGCTTGGCACTTCACGCTCCTGCCAGCGATGTTCCCATGCCAGCTGCAGGGACTGCATTAAGGAAGTCAAGACACAGGAGTGCAGGGAGTGAGGACTGCAATGGGGGACCCCTCAATGATGGCTGTGGCCCAGTGGGTTGGTGAGAAGGGGCTGCCTTCCAGTGTGGGGTGTACCATCGCATCTCTACATCTGGGACTCCTGAACACTGAAGATCCTGGAAAGACCCCAATCCATCTGCCTAAGGAGGCCGGCTGAGCATCAACACCCCACAGCAAACGCCTGTGGGACCTTCCCATTGCCAAATGGTGTCTGGACCCCCTTGGGACTTGCAAACAATACAGAATGGCCAGGGACACACAACACACTCAGGTGCACCAGTCCACCAGCCATTGGCAACAAGTAGTCCTTTCCATAGCAGCCTGACCTACTCAGATCATTGGCTTAGCAGCTCCAAGCCTGAGGCTGACAGCATGAGTTACTACACAGGGAGGACACTAACTCTAGTGACGCTACACAAAGGAGAGAGGACACTTGACGCCAGGTGAGAATGAGTTACAGAGACACCTTGGCCCACAATCCCCAAACCACAGGTTGGGATTGACTGCACAGCTGTGTAACTATAGTGGCTACACATATGTAACAGGATGACGGCCATTGTAAATTTCTTCCTTTCTATAAGCCACCTTGGTCCAGGGAGAAAAGCAGGATATAAATAAAGGGAAGGATGGCAGAAACCAAGTTGGGTTGTGCATTTGGCTCCGTATTGCATTGCCCACTGTGTTTCAGATTTGCCTGTTGTGCATTTGGTTGCATAAAGTTGCCATTTGGCATTGCATGTCGCGCTTACTCCGCACATGGCAACAAACGCTCCAAGTCTAGGATCTTGGTCCCAAGACGTTCCTCGCTCCCCTCCGGCTTGGAGCTCTCCGATGAGAGGATAGGTTTCTCTGCTAAGTGACTTGGAGACACTTTCCTCGAACGGGTTCCCCGGAGGGGCTGGCACCAAGGACGGTGCCAATCAATTCATTATGGCTTTTTGTTTGATGCCTGGCTTCTGCCATATCAAACTGAGACGGTGGCATAAAAGAGCGTGTATCGCGTCAAACCCAGGCCTACATTTGATGCTTCTTAATTGTACCCAGCTGAGAAGACGATGTGTGTCACTTGCCTTGTCCTCTTTCGGCTGCCAGTCAGTTTCACGGGGAGAAAGAAATCGGGGAAGATGGGTGGAATCTTCTGCTGTTTTTGGAAACTGTAACTGTACCAATAACTATCTCCTTCTATCCTCTCCTCGAAGGGAGGCACAGAGGGGGATTGTATTCCACCACGATCGTCCCAGGAATATTTCTCCAATGGAGCAACCTTACGCAGCCAACTTGGGTCCAAAGCTTCGCCCAGGTGCTCTGACCACAGCGTCACACTGCCTCTCCCCAACCTTCCTGTTCCCACACTATCCTTTGCCCTTCTAGGCATCCTGGCATGAAACAAATCCAGGCCCTAAATCAGTCAGGAGCCAGCTGCTCCCCTGCGACGGATAATAAAGTAACTTCCCTCCCGACGCTGGCAGTCGCCTTCTCTCCCAGCAGCCTCTCCCTGACGAATTTATTGGGAGACTTTCATCACAATGTCAGCTCCGGTAATTGCTTCACAGACAACTGGCACAGCTTCTTCTTCTTCCGGGGAGAGGAGATGGGTGGCACTGGTTAGCACGGGAGCACAAGGAAGGGACCACTGCCCTTCACTGCCCTACTAGAGGGTAGGCAACCATGGCATGGGGGCACTTAAGACCTTCTGCCATCACACCATGGGGCTTGGTAGACCTCACATTGTGCAATGTTGCCATTCAACACAAGGGCCAAGATCCTACAGGTGCACATGGTTCCACAGCATCCCACCAGCCCACATCACATCTGCCAAGCCCTGGGAAAGAGTGCCATACTGGTGCTGCTTATCAATGGCCAGGGGAACCCTTTCAAACCATAGAGAAGGAGCTGATTTCATCTCAGCGGGGGCAAGAAATGATGCAACGCTCCCAAACAGCCTCATTTTTCTTCCCCCAACAGCCCAGAGCAGTCACTCTTCATGGGAGAAGGTTTCTGGAAGGAGGATAAGCAAATAACTCCCTGGGTACCATTCAAAGGGACTGGTGTGTGCGGTACTGATCTATGGCTGCAATAAAGAGGAACTGAACTTGTGCGGGCGCATGTCTTCCAAGTCATTACAGATTTATGGTGACCCTAAGGCGAGCCTATCATAGGGTTTTTTGGGGGGGCTGAGAGTTTGCAACTCATTCAAGGGTCACTCAGTGGGTTTCCATGGCCAAGCAGGGAATTGAACCTTGCTCTCTGGAGTCACAGTCCAACACTCAAACCACTGTGCCATGCTGCCTCTCTGAGTGACAGATACAGATCACCTTCAAGTTGTTTCCACCTTATGGCAACCCTGAGGTGCACATAGCACAGGGTTTTCTGGTGTTGAGAGAGAGTCAGCCAAGGCTGCCCAGTGGGCTTCTGGGGCCAAGCAAGGAGTCGAACCCTGATCTCCAGAGTCCAATGCTCAAACAACTACGCCATGCTGGTTTTAAAGCTGCTCTTAGGTACAGCTTGGCATAGTAGTTTGAGTGTTGGATTATGACTCTGGAGAACAGGATTCAATTCCCAGCTCAGCCATAAAACCCACTGGAAGGCCTTGGGCAAGTCACACTCTCTCAGCCTCAGAGGGAGGCAATGGAAAACCTCCTCTGAACGAATCTTACCAATAAAACCCCGTGCCAGGTCCGCCGTTGGGTCACCGTAAGTCAGAAACAACTTGAAAGCCCACAACAACAACAAGTCCCAAAACGGAATCCAAAATGCATGCCTCCTCACTTGGAGACATGCTCTGCAACGCCGGAGGTGCATCTCAGCCACTATTTCCTCAAAAGACAAACACGTGCAAACCTTTTTCAGCCCTTTATACCAGCGCAAGAGACTCCCATCTCACACCGATTGGCAGTAAATGCTTTAATTCCTGGAGTGCAGGAAGCAAGTGAAGTGGAATTGAGGGATGGCGTTGCCTCGCTAACCGATATTAAGTGCCCCCTTGTCTCCCCCTTGAGTGAAGCAATGTGCTATGAAATCAAAGCATCGCTTCATCGAAATGTTAAGCATCTCTCGTGGCAAGGAAAAAAAGAAGAAGGGAAAGAGGAGGGGTGGGAAGCCCTTCTCCGAAACACTCCCGCGTGCGCACATGCGCTTCCCCCTCCGTCTTGTCAGGGAAATACGTTCCGCGTCTCCTCGGCTGCCCACATCCTTCACACAGAAATAATCTGGTTCCCTTCCCTGTCTTTTCTTTTTTGGTTCGTAATCAAGAAATAACTTTGCATTTTTCACCAGAGAGGAAGAGGAATGGCTGCTCTGCGTATGCGCCGAGATCCGACAGACGGTTCGGCTGCGGTAATGCTTTGGAGAGAAAGGCATTGAGAGGCCTAAAGCAAGAAAAGGCAACTTTGTTGGGCCGGGAAAATGGTCCCGGGCCACATGTGCCCCATTTCGCCACTCCTGGCCTAGACCCACCGCCAAAGTAATGCCATCCTGTCCCCAATCCCTATCTGAACATTGGTGCAACATTGGTGCAACTGAACCATAGCTCCATAGCTGTCCCAGGGAACAAGTAAGCACCTTCCTTTTTAAAATGACGCCATGAAACCTCCAAGTGTAGAGGCAGTCCACATCTAAAGTGGACCCAAGTGGCGGATGAACACTGGGCAGCCACCGTGGAGCATCATTACTCAACATTATCCCCCCAAAAGTGGCCACCAGTTGTGGCTGGTTCTTGCTACATGCCTTTAAGCTAACTCAAAGCATCCCAGAGTTGGAAGAGACCCCAATGGCGATCCAGTCTGGCCCCATTCTGCCATGCAGGAAGGCACCGTCAAAGCATCCCAAACAGACTCCATTTCAAAGCCTCCAAAGAAAGAGACTTCACCATTGGTTTTCATCTATGCAATGTTGGAGGGTATGGCCTCCCCACATACACTGACCGGCAGCCATAGTACCCCAAATGGATGCTGTGTGATGCCCAGTCCCTCCTTTTGTGCCAACAACCCATCATCACCCCCTGGGCCTGTTTGGCACCTCTTTGCAGGAAACCTCCCACTTACCAAAGGACTGCCTGCGTTGACCTCTCAGCTCCCTGTCAAGCTGGGACCGAGTGCGAGTTGCTAGCAGTTAGCACATTAGCGTTCCTTGCTAATGCACTCAACCTGAAGTGGGTCATTTTCAGCAGGAACATGCCTTCCCTTGAGATGGGAGGAAACGCAAAAGCCCTGGAACATCAAAAGGGCATCGGATTGGGGACGAAGGTCTGCGTCGTCGCGCCTTGCAAAAAGCCCTGGGCAAAAACAAACACTTCTCTGAACTAAAGGAACTTCCAGTCTAGGATCAAAATGAAATGAGGAATGCAAGAATCAAAATGGAGGGAACAAAACCTGTGGAAATTCAAAAGTACCTTTCCAAAGCTCTGGATGGAGTGTGAAGGGGGGAGTAATGTCTCCTTACTAAGGGATCAGTAAAAGACTACACTGCAGATGGAGAGACCCCATCAAGGAAGACACAATGGTTGCCCTGAATCCACAAGAGCTATTGATGGCAGAGTGACATGGAGGTCCCTCATTCACAGGGTTCTCATAAGTCAAAGTTGGATGCATGGCTGATAGCATTCCACGTTTCTCCCCTCTATCTCTTTCCACAAAGCTCTCGAAAAGCGCTCCAAAGAGGCGATGAACGCAGGCCGACTCAGCTGCCGCTTGCCATGACTCCATTCATGCGGCCTGGCATATGGAGGCTCTTGGAGACCCTTGTGTCAGGCGGCAAAAACGGCGCCGGCCTTCGCTTTGCTGGGTTCGGAGCTACGCGGCGCATCTGGAGACCAGCCTGTTTATCGGGGAGCAGAAGAGGGCTGCTCTCGCAAAGAAATCCCCTCCAGCCAGCTTCAAAACAAGTGCCATCAAGGAAGGAGGAGGTCTTTTTGAGGCTGGCTGGATCATTTGAAGAGTGAGGCAGCTGGTTCCCCTTTCATAAAACCTTTCCCCTCTCTTCCGACGCTCCCTTAAAGATCTTTGAAGGCACCCCGGTCCTGGTTTCGGGAATATTCATACGCCTTTAGCTCTAACATCGACTAATCTGCTAAAAGGCGAGTGATTAATTGGCCAATCATTCTTTAATCGTTGGGTGGTTTTTGCGGTCTCCTCGCTTTTGGTGCAAAGAGGGTTGGGAAATGCGACCGCAGCCATGGGGACTTTTATGAGCCGCTATCTTTCTTTCTTTCTTTCTTTTTTAATGGTTCGCTAGACATGGTTAATTATTTTAAAGGCAATGGCTGATATTTTTTTTCTGATCCCGGTCTAGGTTTTGCAACTTTACGGATCCTTAGCTGCACGTTGCAGGTGGACAACAAAAGCTTGTTAGCAAACTGCAAAGACCAGGGAATCATAAGAATTGGAAGGGATCCCAAGGGCACCCAGTCCAACCCACTTCTGCACCAGCAAAGCAATCCTAACCAATGGCCATCCAGCCTCTGTTTAAAAAACCCCAAAGAAGGAGACTCCATCATACTCCAAGGGAGTGTCTTCAATGGTCAAACAGCTCTTCCTAATGTTGAGATGGAACCTCTTTTCATGCAGTTTGCATCCAGTGCTCCATTGTTCTCTTCTCTGGAGCATCAGAAAACAAGCTTGCTCCATCCTCAACATGACATCCCTTCAAATACTTAAACAAGGCTATCATATCACCTCTTAACCTTATCTTCTCCAGGCTAAACAGAACCAGCTCCCTAAGCTACTCCTCATGGTTTCCAGACCTTCCACCATTTTGGTTGCCCTCCTCTGGACATGCGCCAGCTTCTCCACATCCTTCTTGAATTGTGGCACCCAGAACTGGATGCAGGATTACGGTTTCCAGACGCCAGGGCTCACCCTCTGCTCCGCATTCAACTTCACAAAGAGGCAAGACTAAATGGTCCTTATCCTGTCTCCCTATGCAAGTAAAAGACCACATTAATGACACTTAAGGAGAGGACCAGAGGCCACCTCTAGTTCTCAGGTTTTAGCTAGGAAACCTCCTCCAGGGCTGGGATGATTCTGAACTGAAAACCCCGATGCTTTGTGACATCCCTGGGACAATGTGACATCCCAAGGTCTGCCTCTTGGGACATCACAAGAGGTCTTCTACAGGTCTCAGGCTTTGGCCCTGACATCTCAGGACATACAATAGTTCTGACCTTGCAGATCAATAAATATGACAACTGCAGATGTAAATGTGGGGTTTGTGTTGTATGATCATCTGTCCCAAAGAGGGTTTGGATGGTGTATCCCTGCATGGCAGCATGGAGTTGGACTGGTCCTTGGAGTCCCTTCCAACTTCTAAGATTCTGCATCTCTGTGACCCATTTTTGGCCGCACTAACGCTTTTCTCTCACTTCACAGGATTGTTGTGACGATAAAATCAACTATAAAGTGTGACTATCGAACCCGTTTTTTAAAAAAGCAGGAAATATGCCCGTTATTAGATTTTGTAGCCTTGAGGCGGCTGGAGATCGGCCTGGAAACTTTCACGCCGAACACAAACAGCAAACATTTTTCTATAAACCTATCAGTTTGTGAGTGATGTCCTGCTCTTAAAAGTAAATTATTTGTGTGGGTAAGAGCTGTTCCTTTTCCTTCTGCTTTCTTGTAGCTGGATTTTCCTTCTGCGGATCTCCAATGGCGAGCAATACTCATTTTCTGCTGGAGTTAGCAGGTTTAATACCAGCCGTAAATCCTCTCTTTCTATGTCACCTTTACACCTGGCAACTGGGTGACTTGGGTTTTAAGGCGTCTGAATTCCTCGCTGGTTTGCACAGCGCAGAGACTTTGCTCCAAAACACATGGCAGAAACATTCCAGTTCCAGACAGCTTCTGGTCTGGCCCTGGGATCATGCCTTTCTTCCAGCCCTGAATGAGGATTTTGAAAGAGCCTGGGCTTCAAAGGGAGGAGGGGAAAGGAGGACCAGCCAAGAGAAGCATGCTTTCTCAGCTGCCAAGACCAGCGGGTGAGGCGTCCTGTGATAAGGCCACTGCCCTTGACCAGGGACCCTCGGGGCACATGTCATTCATGGCTGATTGGGCGGCAGAGAAAGATGGCCTGATCCAGACTGATGGGGCAGGCTCTCCCATTCTCAGCCTGGCACAGTCAGAGTCCAAGGGACTGCGCATGCTTCTCTGCAGCCGATGGCACACCCGGGGGCACCGGGATGCAAGAGGCAAGCAAAGGGGGCGTCAAAGCCTCACCAGTGGCTGTGCATTGACACCGAGTCAGAGCAATGGCCCCTGCCTCCCTGGAACAGTCTATCTGGAATGGCAAGGGAGGCTTTCCCAGGCAGATGGATGGGAAGAAGACTCAGCGTTTGGACATTTAAGATGGGGCAGCTTCTTTGGAAGTGGATGCACCTCTGTGGGAAACAGAATCGAGAAATTGCACTACATCCGCATTCAGCTGTCATGATGTTACTACACAAGAGAACCAGCAAAGTGGCCATCATGCATTGGCACTGATGCACAATAGAGACTGATGCACAATGGATCTGATGCACAATGAGATCTTTGCACAACAGAACTGATGCACAACAGGACCAATGCATGTGACCTTTGCACAATGGGGCCGACGCACAAGACAGATGCACAATGAAACTGATACACGAGGGAACTAATGGAGAACACAACCTTTGCACAATGGAACCAATGCACCACAGGAACACGGCACATTGAAATCTTTGCACGAGAGGGCAAATGCACAATGGAACTGATGCACAACAGGACTGAGGCACGACAGGCCTTTTACACAATGGGACTGACAACAGAGATAATGCACAACAAATTAGGTACCACTGCACACTATGCACTCCCAAGACACACTGAGACACTGGACGTGGACTGCCAACGCACATCAAGACATTCTGCTCGGTAGCCGGAGACACGTTTGCAATTCACTAAGAGAGTCGCATAGCACCACTGCTACACAGTTAAGTATGCATAAAGAAACACAACACAGACCTTGTTCCCTGTTGTGCTGCTTTCTCCTTGCAAGTGTTTAGTGATTTGGAGAGTAGATTTGTGCTAGACTTGGAGATCAATTGTTCATAAGGTGGCCATAAGTTAAAGTCATCCTGCTGACAGTTAATAACAAAAGGAGGCTCTCCTCCATGGGATTCCAGCAGACAACCAGCATTTGCTGCCTGAAGCCACCGCCTCACTCATCCCAACGGTTGGGTCAGTAGTCCTGGGTATGTACCAGACCCTTTGCGGTTGTGCTCAGGGCAAAGGCTTTGTATCCAAAACCAGGATAAAAAGAAACCCTCTCGGGACCCTTTGGGAAGGTTTGAAAAATCCCACCCTGACAAGAAGGCGCCTGCCAGCCACAAGTGAGATAAAAGGGACAACACAGCAAAAGGCTGCCTTTGATGTTCAGGAAACCTCCTCCGTAATTGGGACTCAATTAGGTGAATAATTGTTACAAATGTAATAATTACCTTCCAGCAAGACGCCGGGAGAGGTGAGCGGACGCATGGGCGGGATGGGCAGAGCACTGCCTCTGAATGCCAGATGAATCAGAGCCGGGAAGGACCACACGCTCCACGTCGCGTGGCGTCGGTGTCCTCCTCGGCGGCGAATCCGGATGGCGGGCGATGCCAGGAGTGAGAGGTGAGCACCAAAAAGAGGTGCCTTTCTCACTTCTGCTTCACAGTTTCCAAACATCACGCCAAGAAGGAGCAGCGTGTGGCAAAAATGAGCCCCATGGATTCCTGGAAGGTACCCAGCCAGGTTTATGGCTTCTGCGATTTAAATTGGACATGGAGATAGCTCAACCAATGAAGGAGAAACTGAGTCACCTGAAACCCTTCCTAGAGCTTGGAAGGGTTACTCTTTGGCCTGTAACTCTGGCCATACCAGGTGCTGGAGGGAGCGGTAGCCTGAAAAAGTAACTTGTCCAAGCTCTGCTCCTTTCTAGGTATCTCTCAACACCACTCTCTGCTATTAATGGGAGGCCTGGATCCTATGTGTCCCAACTAGAGTGGAACTACTCAGCCAATGGTTGGGTGCAAGACCAACCCATGGGTAAATCCCATTGTTTCAAGGGATCTATCCTAGTTGGGATTAGTGATCGGATTTAGCCCAACACATTGTTATCTCTCATTGATTCAATGGGACCTTCCTAGTTGGGTAGGTAAATCCCACTAATTCAATGGATCGACCCTAATTTGGATTACTAATAGGAATGAGCTCAACACATGGATCTACTCTCCCCAGGACTAGCAACAGGATTTAAACTGAATGGATGGGCAACACATAGGAAAATCCCACTGATACAGTCAGTGGGCTTTCCTTAACTGAAACTACCACTAAGATGTACGCCAACACATAGGTATATCCAGTGGACTGAGTAGATTTACTCTAGTCAGGGGGCTAGCAATGAGGGGTCTCCAATTCAAGGAGCAAGCCCTGGGGTTGGAATGCGCCACTCAATCTTTGTGTCTTCTCTGCTCAAGCCAAGGCCCTTCTGTGGCTTGCGTGAGATGCCAGTTGTCATCCCATATAGCATCGCCTTTGGGCATCTGCAATTCCCTTGGGCCAAAGAGACGATTCCAGGGAACTGGGCTTTGGAGGAGATGCTGAGAACTCCTGCCTTGGTCAAAGATGACAGAGTTCATGCTCAATGCTCTCCTCTTCTCCCCATAAGTCTGAGGAGGGCCAAATGTGGGCCTGATGTGGCCCATCGAGGCTGTTTCTCTGGCCCTCGGCTGCTCTAGACATCCAGGAAGACGCCTATCTAGACCCCAAAAAGGGACCTAAAAAGGGATGAGATTATTCTTTTGCAGATTTGATGATTCATGGGTTTCATTACTATGTTCTCTCTAGGAATCTCTAGGTCCTCCGGTGCGACTCTGCTGGAACCTGACCATAGAATCACGCTGGAAGACAGAGAGATTAAACACTTCTCTAGGCATTTGTTGGTCCTATGATTCTATGGTCAGCCTCTGGCGGATGTTGACCATGGAGGTGCATTGAAAGACCTGGAGATGCCTAGAGAGGTGTTCTCTCATGTAGGAAAAACAGGGGGGGGGGTTATTGGCGCTTTTTCCACTTTCATGGGGGTCCTGAGCCCCTAACTAATGCGGAAGGCCCACTGTAAGCATGTTTTAAACATGTTTGCGCCATTTTTAAAAACAATATTGCTACCTAACTTAGATACAAGTTGAATGCATGCAACAACAGGAGCATCTACACTGCAGAAATAATGCAGTTTGACACCACTTTAGTTGCTGTAGGCAATGGCAAACCTTCTCGAAACAACTCCTGCAAGATATCCCCATGACAGAGCCTACGGTTGCCATAAGTTGGAAACAACTTGAAAGCACTCATCAACAACAACAACAACAACAGAAGACACCTTGGATCCCATCTGCAGAGAAAGGCGGGGTATACATTCAATAAAGAAATGAATAAAGACTATCTTGTGCTCACAGTTGTCGCGTTTCGCATGCAATCTCTCTTCCTCTAGAAGTTGGAATAGCTATGGCTCTTCTGCGCCATCACCCCATCTGCCCCATAGTAACTCCAACGGCCTGCATGGCCAAACATGCCACATCGAGGCATCATCTTTCGCCTGGAGAGCTCAGAGGCACACATGCGCCGTGCCGCCATTCATTGTTTTCGCTCGCCGCGGCCGCAGCAGCCCAAGCCTTCAGGACAGCTCTTGTGCCACGCTCCGGCAGGCGGTCTGAACTATAAAAAACACAACAGCGGTTGTGCTTCAATTCCCCCAGTTGCGCTTCATGCTCCTGGGCCCCTGCTGGTGCTCAGAGCACTGTTTTATTACAAATTGCTAATAAAGCCGGAGGTGGGGGAGAGAAACCGGGGAGAAGCGATGCATTAAATGAAAACAAAAACACCCGGCAAATGGGGGGAAATAAGAACCTCCAGCAAAAATGAAAAAGGAAGAGCGAAAGAGGCGAGGGCTTTATTTGCAAGCGGCTTAGGACCATTTGCACAAATCATCTCCAGAGCAAGAGGCTGGGAATCGTAAGGCAAGGCCTTTTTAATAAGGCTGTTCAAAATCCAAACCCAAAAGGCAGCCTCGGCACTTATATAAAAATGGAAACACCTGGTAAATAGGATGCAATGGCGAGCGAAGCCGGGGAAAGAGATATATTAACGGTCTCCCTTTCATTAAGGAAACAGCAAAAATAACGACAACGGAAATCTGGAAATGGGGTTTCCCTTTAGCGAGGGAAAGGCAGCCGTCTCGGCTTCGGTAACCGAAGCTTTAGGGACAGAGGAGGATTCGATTAAACCAAGACATAACCATATGTGGGTTTTTGGGGCAAGACATAACCATTTTGCACTGGCGGCCAGTGAGCCTCATGTCGGTGGGACGGGGAATCTGCTCCAGGTTTCGTTGCAGACGTTAAAGGAGCTGTCCAAGGCACTTAGCCAGTTTGGAAGGGATCTCTGGAGGAACTTATTGCAGTGGACAGGCTTCCCACCTTGGATAGGTCCTTTGCAGTCTAGAAGCCACTCTTCCCAAACTTTGGCCTTCCAGGTGTTTGGGACTTTGGGGCTCCCAGAATCCCCAGCTATTGGCCAAGACAGCTGAGGCTTCTGGGAGCTGAAGTCCAAATCACCTGGAAGACTGGATTCAGGATCCCGCTAGGTCCTATCCTGAGTTGGTGGTTGTTATTCTGCAATGGGCCAGGGCTCCTTGAAAGTCCAAAACAGCGCTTCCCAAACTTTGGTCCTCTGGGTGTTTTGGACCTCCATTCCCAGAATCCCCAGCCAGATTGGCCAAGGGTCAGGAGTTCTGGGAGCTGTAGAGGAGAACGCCCTGGAACACCACTGGTTTGGGTTGAAAGAGCAGACTCACTGCAACCACCAACCCTTTGACTAACCCCTGGTTAACCGAAGGGAAGAATCGAGTCCAAAGCCCTGGGAGGGCCTCAGAGGTGTGAGTTGAGCACTACTCACTCTCATGTTCCTCCTCCTGAGATCTCCCAGGGATGAGGAGGAAGAGTGAGAGGCGTCTCATTGCCGGAACCAGCAGGGAACTGGAGTCCGACAACTCCGCTAATAAGCCTCGGATCAAACGCCCCACGGAGACGGAGAGACAGCCCTGCTCTGGAGTGCGGAGAACCTGAAGCATCACCAGGCACTCTGCCGGGGGAAAAAATAATCTTGCAAGTTAGCAAAATTGACTTTAGATCCACTCATGCAGAGAACGGAAAGGGAAAGGTGGCAAGAGAAAAGCTCTCCAAGAGAGGAAAGCCTAGAGGTTTTGCCTTGGGAACATTTCTGCAAACATCCCACAGCAAACTGTGGGTGGGTTGGTGCGCCTTCAAGTCACCTGTCGCTTTATAGTGACCCCATGGGTTTTTCCTACGGTCTTCTTAGGCAAAAGGACTGGAATAGCTTTGCCAGTCCCTCCCTCTGAAATAGAGCCTATGGCGTTTGTTGGCAGTCTCCTATCCAAACACTAACCAGGGCTGACCCTGCTTAGCATGCAACCAAAGGCCAACTGAAAGGACAGTCTTGACCGCCAAACCCAGAAAGGCTTGTTGGATTCCCCAGTTGGGTGCTACTGCTGACAAACCCCAATTATTTGTAGCCTCAAGACACCAGCAACACAGAATGGATTTTGCAAGGAATATAGTCGGCTGAATGATGGAAGCAGGGTTGGTCCTCTGGAGAGAAGCCCACCCTATTTTCTGGGAGCCACATCCAACAAATGTATCCATATATGCTCCCCGTATCTCTGGGGAAGGAATGACGCTCTGAGCAGAAGGGAGAAAATCAACATTTTTCTTCCCATGGGGAAAACCCAGGACTATTGCATTGAGAATACAGGCTTCTCCAGGGAGAAAAGAGGAGGGTTGGATGCCAAGGTTTGCATCTCAAGAGATCTTTCCAGATTCCCAGCTGAAATCTGCTCAACCATGGAAACGTCCTTGGGTTTCAATAGGGGCTCATGGGAGTTGTAGTCCCCCTGAAAGGGACTCTGAGCAACCATTGCAAAGGAGGTACTGTCTCAAGCGTTGTTGGTGGGCCACAAAGTCCACCAGCTTCCTTCTCCTTCATCTGTTGGAGCAAAATCAACTCCAGGGAGACATCGGGTTAAGAATGCGGATGTTGCAGCAGAGGATGGCAATGGGGTTTTGTTAGCCAGATTTGTTCAGAGGGGGTTTGCCATTGCCATCCTCTGTGGTTGAGAGAGTGTGACTCACCTAAGGTCACCGGGCAGGTCCTCATGGTCAAGCGGGGATTCGAACCCTTGTCTCCAGAGTTGCAGTCCAATGCTCATGCCTTGCAATACAAGAGAGAGGAGGGGATGCACCTTCTCTTTCCTAGATGGTTGGTGAAAAGGAGCTGAGCAGCTGGTGATGCCTAACATGTCATCCCCCAATCTCTCTCCTCCCTGTTGTAGTTGTGCTTAAGTGACAAGGCAGCCGGGTAGGTAGACAAATAGACTGACCTGTCATCTTCCTCCAGGGAAGGAGGCTCATAAAGGCCGGGCGTTCTGCCAGGGACCCCTTTCCTCTGATGAGATTTCCAGGACTGTATTTCACCATGTTTCCAAGAGAGACGTTAAAATATTACCTCTGCCCACTTTTTTCCATGGCTGCCAGCCCCCTGGAGCTCTTTTGTGTACCTGGGATGGAAACTGTGTGTGTTGTGTGTGTGTCGGAAGGGAAGATGCAAGGGGGAGCTGATTTAGTGCCTGGAGGGAGGCAATTGCAGGGAGGTTATTTGTGGGAGCAATCTGTCGGGAAATGCATCTCTTTCTCTCTCTCCCACACCTTTGGCCTTTCCTTCCCTTCATCCTGAATTGCATGCAAACAAGGCGGATCGCAACCCAAAGCGGACACAAGGTGTGCGTCGCAGCGGCAGCAGAGGGTGGCGAATCCACTCCAGGTAGAAAGGAGGCATCCGAGGAGGTGTCCAAAGTGTCTTCCAGAACCTTGGAGAGCTATTTGAAAGCTTTCCAAAACCAGGAGTGGATTTGCCGCCCTGCTGAGGTTGAGCCACCAGACACCACTGGTGTGTTACAGGCCAGTAAATGGGGATTAACTGGGCGGCTGTAATGGCAGATTGCCCAGGTCCACATAAAGGGCAACCGTCAATCTGCTCTGGGTTATACTTCAGGGCTATCCAAAGTGCAGAGCCTGTCCCTTGGAAAGATCCTTTCGAAGCCAGGAATGAAACTCCCATGTTCCCAGTGTCCCTGCTTAGTCTACCACCGATGGGATCCTGGGATTGGTAGTTCGGGGAGAAGGACTTTGGGGCCTCTGGTGTTGTTTTCCCCTCCGCTCTCTACTCCCAATTTGAGTTTCCTGGAGGAAACCTCCTCCTTCCGCCATCTGAGCCTCTCTCTGGCACGAAGGTGAACTTTCCCCCTGCAGAACGGCCACGCCAGAACAGATGCCATCCCAGCCTGGGTGAAATTGCTTTTCGGAGATCGTGCCAGCTTTTTGGGATAGAAAAAAACCCGGCTCTTAAGGAAGACGTGAGCAGGGATTTCCTCACCACAGCGGGGCAAGGACTTCAGGCAGCTTGCAAGCCTGCCCTTCCTTATGGGTTCCCTACGGAGTAGGCCTTGGCACAGGAGAGCCGTGGGTGAACACTGGCTCTCTCTCAAAGGGCAAAGGCTGGGGCAGACAGTGGGGCAGGATGGGAGATTTCCTCCCACCGTCCGCGGCACTGGTTGGCAGCTCCCTGGGGCGACCGTGTCCTCCTCCGTTTCATCGGGGAATGCCACGCCGGGCACCGGTTCAGCTGGCAAAGAAGAGCGGACATGCCCTTGGCTGGATGGAAGAAGGTTGATCTGCCTGATGGAGAAGCAGAAGGCGGGTGGAGGAGACGACGGTTATGAGAGCGAGAGGCGAGCCAGAGAGATGGCATGGGTCCAGACCCTTGGAAAGGCTGCATCTCCCTAGATGGGAGATTATCTCAGTCCCACCACCCCCACAGACATCTTTTTGGGCAGCAGGCCTTTTCGGTGGTTGCCCCCAAGGCTATGGACTCTGAGAGAGAGGCTCGGTTGGCCCACAAAAAAACCTACTTTGGGTTATTTTCCACCCAAAACAATGGCACCAAACCTCTGGAGAAGTGCATGCAAAGGCTGCTGTTGTTCTGTGGCTACAAAGCCTAGGATTCCATGGCAGTTAAAGCGGTGCCAACCTGGATTATTCCTGCAATGCAGAGACACCCAGAGAAAGTGAGAGGTCTTATATGCGCACACATATACACACAGCATGAATCTTCCCCATCCAATATCATAAAAAAACATGAGCGAGTTCGCAGCTTGTCAACCCAGCTCCACAGAAAGAGAAGAGAGGATGTTGCATTGATTCAGTGCTAAGAGCCCTGGAGCAAAACCTTTGGAGTTGCACAAGAGAGACAAAGAGGTGGATTTCCAGGGAAGGGAGGAAAAAAGGAAAAGCAAACCCCCACCGTCCTCCTTCCTTCCTTCCTTACAAACCCACCCACCCTGCAATCCCTGAAGTCTCCCTGTAGGAAAACAGAGCACTTTGCAACAAGATGGTAGGGGCGCATAATGGGCACACAGTTGCGCATCGCGAGGAGCCGGCAATTTAGAGTCCTCTTCAAAGATTTCAAGAGCGGCCGTCACATGCCAAGAGAGAGCTTGAATTCTGCGGCTCAAGAGGTTCGGGACCAAGAGATATGAAGCAGAAAGGAAAGAGAGTCTTGTTAAACGTTCAGTTGCGCTTCCCAATGGTAAGAGCTGTTTAATAGTGGAAAGCCAAAAAGACCACCTCGCAAGGCTGGTGGACTCCATGACTGGGGTCTCCCTGGTCGGCGGGGCAGTAAATCCATTCCAGGGTTTGCCTGGATTGAAAGGAGGTTTCCAACCTGGAACGGACTCTCCATCCTACTGACCTGGGAAGCACCAAGGTTCTCCTTTGCTGGAAGGTTGGTTGGATGGCCAACTCTCAGGGATGTAGATTCCTGTAATGGCAGAAGGTTGGGCTCAATAACTTTGGGGGACTCTTCCAACTCTGTGAACTCAATGCGCAACAGCTGAAATTGGTTACTTCTAGAATTCCTTCTCTGGAGAAAGAGAAAATCCAGGGTACAAGGTGCAAGAGAACCACAAATTTGCACGGAGTACGAGTGATGTGGCAACCATGCACCGACGCAACAAGTGTGACCAAAATGCCTTCCATGCTGACGTCTTGTGAGCCTCCTCAGAATAAGTCTTGCCAAGAACCCCACAAGAGTTGCACCCAACAACAACAACCACAACAACCAGAACAAGCAACCACCAGCTCAAACAGGCGCACATCCCTCTGCACACAAGCGCAAGGACGCCAACAATTTTGCCAAGGAAATTGCTATTGTTGGACGCCGTTTTGAAATGTTCACACCTAAAGTACTTTAAGAAATGTTTGCAAATGAATAAGTAAAGCAACGGAGCTCCTTCTTCTTTTTCCCTCCGCCAGATTCCAGGGCGATATCTGAGAAAGCTGCCATGCTCCAGACTCAAACATGTGCCAACGATGAACATAATCCTCCTGGTTTTGTTGCCAAAACTGAATGGAAAGACTGGATCCCTCACGGCGGTATCATTGCAAGAGAATAATCAGAATTAATTAAAACTCTTTTAATTGGATAGGGATTACTAGGAATCTCTATTACTAGCCCAGGAATGGTAGGAGACACAACGCAGGCTGCATCCGCACTGCAGGAATAACTTTGCACTTTGTTGTGGCGCTAGAGCTCTCCGACAAAGAAGGCTAAGTCGTCCACAAAACTACAAATCCCACAGCGTTACACTTAAAGCGGTGTCAAGCTGGATTAACTCTGCAGTGTGGATGGAGCCTCCGATGGTACAATTGTGCACTTGCATAACCACAAAGGACCAAAGGTATGCCAACCGCTTCTGGGAGGCTTAACGCTGGCATAAAACAGCATGCACAACCCTGAATGGGATGCCGTCTTTGCAAGACCCTGAGATAACAAATGCAACTGCGTGCATAAAAGCCAATCATGCCATTGTGGAAGCTCAGCGGGGTTTCCAGTCATTGAATCCATGGGAACTTGGTAAGTTTTTCTCCAATGCACATGTTGCAGAGAATGGGAAGGAGAGAATAAATGGATCTTTTAGACAGTATAATTACAAAGGAAAGGAACAAGGAAGGGAGAGCACCAACACAAAACAAAAGGAATGGGGAATTCAAAAGGTATTGACAAAGGATAACCATTTATACATTATAATTCACATAAGCTCACTATGTTTTGCAACTATCTCACTGAATACCAAGGTCAGGACGGTCCATACCTTCATCGTATTCTCAGTTTCCGCATACAAGCAAAGAAATATGAAGTAAGCTGGTAGGAAGAGAATGAGCACCGTTCAAATATTGTGCTGGAGATGGAGTTGCGTGGGCCACTAAAAAGACAAATCAAGGGGTCCTAGAGGAAACCAAGCCTGGCCCTAGAAATGAGAGACCTCTTTGACACCCTTTTAGCAAAGTGACCGGATGTCCTAAGTGCAAAGGAAGACAAGGCACCGCAAAATGTAGGCCCTTCGGGAGAAACGGAGGACAGGACCCACTCAAAAGCTCAAAACACTCATAGAAATAGACACAGGTGCTTCTTAGTCCTGCTCCAGAGGGAGGACATTTTGGAACCTAATGTAATGTAAGGCATATCTAGGGAAAGGACCATGCCTGTTATTCACCCGCAACAAGGTCTCCCTTCTTTCTCACCATCTTTTCCATTATTGTCTCTTCCAAAGAATGAAGACATCTCATGAGACGTCCAAAGTACAAGAGCTTCGGTTTACTCACCTTGGCTTTTAGGGCGAGTTCAAGTGCAAGGTGGATGGGTTTGGTCAAGGAGTGCTGCCCTGAGCTTGCAAGACCTGATTTAACAGCAACAGGATCTTTCAAAGGTCTCTCATCCAGAGGGTTGGCATTAATTGATGCCAACTTGATGGCACAGGACAGGAACAAATCTATCTTGGAGTGTCTCCAGAAGCACAAACGACTATGCTGAGGCTGTCGTACTTTGGACATCTCATGGGAACATTAGGAAAGATTTGTGAGATACGATTTATTAGGAAAGGCAGCAATGTCTGGTAAGGTAGAAGGCAGGAGGAAAAGAAGCAGACCATGCTAATGGTGGACGGATTTAACCATGGAAGCCCTAATATCTGCCCTGAATTTGCAAGACCTGAGCAGAGGAGTTGATGGTCAGGTCTCTTGGAGGCCTCTTAGTCAACTCATAGGATCCCTATAAGTCAAAGTCAATTAACAATTGCAAACCGTATTTTCAGATATATGCAAGTCTGTAAAAGCTCATGCTACCAACTTCTTCCAGTTAGTCTCAAAGGTGCTGCAAGATCTCTTTCCATACATTTCCAGAATTAAAACAGTAAGACATTCTCACCGTTGAGTAAAGACAGCAAATGTTGTATCTTACCAACCTCAGAGCAGAAGTCTCCTTTTTGGCATCATTAAAAACACAACGGATCTCACATTTGAGAAACAGACTTTAAAAGGACGTGTACCATCTACTAACGCTTTCCAACCCAGAATTAATACGCTGAAATGTAACCGGCCAGACTCACAGTAAAGCACTAAACACGCCCAGATCCAATGCCGCAAGGAAGCATTACCAACATTGCATCGCCGACATTCAGTTGAAGCAGACCATTTCTTTCTGAAAAGTGATGCGCGCTACAACCGAAATATCAATTACTGGTAGAGCAAATGTTGTTTTCACAGTCGAAAGAGGCTTTGCATATGGAAGCTTGGGCAGTTTTCCTTTGGTTAATTGGCAGAGGATAATTTAACTCTTCCTCTTAACTCCATTGCCATCAAACTTGGGGTGCTTAGACATTTGTAACTTGGTTCCTTTTTGGGTACTTGGTCAACACCAACGTAATTCAATAGTTCTACTCTGTGTGTTCGTCATGCCTTCATGTCGCCTGTTGACTTATGGCAATCCCATTTATTTCATAGGGTTTTCTCAGGCTATTTGCTATTGCCTCCCTCTGATTATTATAGCCTAAAGCACTGATCCCCAAACTCTGGACTTCAGCTCCCAGAAGCCCTTGTCCTCTTGGCCAATGTAGTCTGTGATGCTGGGAAATGAAGTCCAAAACACATGGAAGGACTGTTGCTTTTCCCTGAACAGTCCCTGATCCAGATACCATCCAGGCCTGATCCTGCTTAGCTTCCAGGGCCAGGTGAGATTTGGCACCTAGGCTTCTCCTCCAGTCGGCATAATTTTAAACTGGGCATCATGGCTAAGACAAGGATGCCTGATCTCCAGAGTCGCAGTCCAACGCTCAAACCTTTCATCTACGGGGGTCACCATAAATCAAAGCCGACTTTATGGCAAACAGCAACAACCACAACAGCACAAGGGCCCATGTCCAAGTCAAGCCGGATGCCCATTGATGGTGGTTAGCCCAAACCCAGACTGGATTCAGTGTCTGACTGACATGAGGCTCACTGACCATCATGGGCAACAACTGGGTTTCAGCCAAGATTATACCCTACAAATTTGGCCCATCCTTCATTGTAACCTAGTGGCCATTGCCACCAAATCGTATGGTCGCACAATGTGCTGAGTGCCCCTTGAAGTTGGCACCAAGCTCAGGTTTTCAGCCAGGTCTCCTCCATTGCCATCCAGCCTAATCCACTAAAAAAGGGGACAAAGCAAAGTGAATCCAGCTACTTGCAAACTTCAGCACCAAGAATGAGACCCAGAAGCATCTCCTTTTGTTCAAAGAACCAGGGAGGAAAAACTGCCACTTCCATCCAGAGCCCTTTAACGCTTCGCTGTGATATATTATTAATTGACTTTATAATGCGATTCCATAGATTGCTGTTGCCGAGGGGCATCCTCCATTCCTGGGGTTGGGGAGAAAAAGGGGGGCAGGATGAGACCTCCTTCCCTGCTCCTTGGTGGAATCAGAAGAGACAGCTATGGAAAATATAACAGAGACAGAGAGAAAGAGAGAGCCATGCTCCCAGGGTTTGCACAATGCAATCCATGTATTGTGTGCACTTTGGTTGCAATAAAGGCATGTATCCCTGTTCTGTGGATTTGGGATGTTATTGTACTTTGGTCAATCATTGGATATGTTTGCAGGACAGAGAGGAAAACTGCAAAGAGGAAGGGTGTCCAGGAAGGAAGAGGGAGGACATGTTTTGGAAAGGCCTAGGAACTTGGATGGGTTTGGAAAGCCTCCCACCATCCAAACTGGGAATCCTAGTTAGAAAGGGGCCTAGTCCCCTTGAATCTTAACACAAACCCTGTTCTTCCTGATTTGGACTTCAGCTCCCCAAAGTCTCAGCCATCTTGGCCAATAGCTGGGGATTCTGGGAGTGAAGGTCCAGAACACCTGGCAGGCCAGAGTTTGGGAATCGCTGCTCCCAGACCAGTCGTTCCCAAACCTTGGTCCTCCAAATGTTTAGGGCTCCCAGGATCCCTTATTACTGCCCAAGCTGGTTGAAGCTTCTGGGAACTGAGGTCCAAAACACTGGGATGATCAGAGTTTGGGAACCATGAATCTAGAGCAGTGCTCCTCAACCTTTGGCTCTCCTAACGTCTTGGACTTCAACTCCCAGAAGTCCCAGCCAGCTTGCCCAAATGAATTCTGGGAGCTGAAGTCTCAAATGCCAGGAGGACCCACTGATCTTGAGCATCACCGGCAGGGTGCTGTCCAAACCCTTTCTGAAGGCGTTCAGAGAAGAAGACCTCACCACTGCTTGAGGTCATTGCTTCCATTGCTGCAGTTACCATCAAGACGTTCCTTCTTATGTTGCATCCAAATCTACCTTCCTATACCTTCAAACCATTATTTATTCATGGTATTTATAGCCCTAAAGGCTATCAGAGCGGTCTTGGGTCTGCAGAAAGGAAACTTACCCCTTCTTCCTTGTGTTAGCCCCTAAGATCTTCCAAGAGGACCACCATGTCACCTTCTCCATCTTCTCTCCACCCAGATCCTTCCAACCTTTCCTCCTAGGCATCCCTCTTACTGCCCTTTTCTGAACCTGTTCTAACTTGTCTATTATCCTCCTTAAACTCTGTCCCCCAGAACTGAACACAGAATTTCAGGGGAGGCCTGACTAGCACAACAACAACAAACACAATTGGAAACCTGTTCTTAGGATGTGTGGCCTTTTCACACAAAGGTCTGCAGAGAGAGAAGATACGAAGAGGAGGGATGGAAGCCAACTCTTCTAGATGGAAAGCTCTCCCCATCGTCCCCATTGCACCCCGAAATCCATCCCAGTTTGTTCAGTTGGCCTTGCAGCCCAGGATAAACCCAGGTATCTTCGAACCAGGGAAGAGAGAGGGACACACAACGAAAGACACAAAATCCGCACTGTGCAAAAGGGGCTTCTTCTGCCCAAGAAAAAGCATATCCTGCAAAGAAAGCAGCAGTTCTGTGCAAAACAACCCCTTTGCGTGGAAAAAGGTATTTTAGGTTTAGCACAGGAAAATGTTTTTTCCCTGCAAAAACAGGTTTGTTTCTGTGCTGGAAAAAGGATAATGTTTTCCACGCAGGAAAAATATTTCCTACATGAAAAATGGTATTCCTTGCGCAGAAGATGCAATGTCCTGCGCAAAGAAAACCTGCTGCAAATGTTGTGCAGAACCAGTCTCAAAATAGTCTTCTGGCCCCATAGAGAGAGGCCAAAATAAAGCTGCTTTGGGTCACTTTGGAGGTATGCTATTCGAATGTTGCATGCGTCCTAAGAGTCCGGAAGCCACGATCCAGTCCTAAGGACTGGAGTGCAGCTTTCGTACTCTTAGGACACATGAATTAACACCTTTGCCAGTGGAGCTTGGCTTGCATCATGGATTTTGTGCATTTGGGGTATCCGGACCCCTGTTTTGCAGATTTTGGAAACCAGGGGCACCCCAAATACACACAATCTTGCAAAACAAGCTATCCCTGTCTTGTGGATTTTGGATGTTGTCGCTCCAAACATGTGCAAAGCGTGCCTTAGCAACTCACTGCTGCAACCTGTCCATTGAGCCTTCCCTTGGAAATCTTTTCCTTCTGAAGCCTTTTTAAACACATCCAGTGGGTTTGCAGGGAGGAGTGCGCTGTTAAAAGACGATGGGTGCCATCTGTGTTTTGGGGGCACACATGTGGAGGTGGGCAGGTCGGGTGGGCTTGAGCTGGCGAGACTTGAACCTGGTGCTGACTAACCGAGAAGAGTCCAGAGGCGGCCGGCAGGCTGTGATCTCAGCTTTGTGGGATCTCTCTGCGCCAAAGACGGCAAACGCCCATCCCTGTCTCCCACTCCCTGCCCTCATGCTCTGCTTCCAAGGGAGACGGGTGCCTTATCCGGGGGATTGGGGACCAGAAAGGACTGCAAGAACGGAACAAGGAGGAGGTGGCATCCCTTGGCTCTGCAAAGAAAGGAATATTAGGAGGATGGGGAGCTAAGCAAAACCAAAAAGGTGCAGGGTCAGTGTATCCCCAAATACAAGAAGCAAAGAGGGATGGACCCCTGCCTTTGTGCCATTCCCTGTGGGAAGAAAGAGCATAAAAGGAGGAACCATGGCTTTGGGAGGGAACCCCAAGGGTCATCCATCGCAACCCACTCCGCCAACACAGAAACGCACAGCTCTCCCTTCCTTTCTCAAAGGCATATTTCCTCCGGGTGCAGGGCTCCCAAAGCAGCTAAACGCAAGTATTATTCTTGCAAAGTCCTTTTCACCAGTCCCACCAGTGCCTTCAGTGGCCCAGGCCTCAGTGGTCCGACTGGGAGGCCATCGCTACCTCTTAGGGGTGAAAACCCCATAAACTGACCCATGTGCCACGTTCTTGAGATCCAGCCTTCAATCCCAAGCAGGACTTATGGGGAGAGAAATGACAGAGGTCACAATTCATTTCACAGAATCTCATCCAACTCTATCATCCTATTATTATTATTATTACTATTACTGCTGCTTACCCACCTTTCCCCACAGATGGACAACAAGCATCAATAGACGCATCACATCAGTTAAAGCATATGAGTTAATCTAATGGCCTGTTGGCTGAAATAAAGATATATACCATAGATATAGGTATAGGTATAGATATGAGTTAAAATGCACATCAGTTTAAAAGGACTAATAATAATAACAGCAACAACCACACAATGCAGCTAAAATCCATCGCAACAGTGCAATAAAGAACACAACCAGCCATGCAGAATCCCTGGTTCTATATATAGGTTTAATACAAGAATGCACTCTGCTTATGCTCAGAGGCACCCACTCTGTGCCACAAACAAAGCCTAGGAGCCACGGCATCAAACACACGAAACCTCTTTTCCATAAGGAAAAAGCACTCTGTGTATGCTCAGTGCTTTTTCCTTCACCTTGCAAAAAGTCAAAACCAAGTTGCTCCACCTGTTTACAGTTTTGTGTTTTTAATCTCGGGTCCTGGGTTCGAGAGCTGTGTCTTAAGTCAGGCCCTGGGAGTCAACAATGTAAATTGGTTTGTTGCTCAGCCCTTGCAAAGCTTTTGCACAATGGCAAGATCAGAATTACATTTAGTTACATGCAACGTATGACCAAACTCAAAGGGAAAGGCGAAGGGATTTTGGGTGCCCCAAAACATAACCCATCAAGTCCTGGAAATGGGGCCAGGGCTGGATTCCATATATCACCTGAACATCTTCTCCAATATAATAAGCACATCTGGGGTTTACATCATCCAGAAATGTATCAAAGCTGGGAATGCACTCTGCCCATGCTCAGGAAACCTGTGGTTGACATACCCCTCTAGCTCAGGGCGATTAGATGTCCTCCTTTTCCAGGACCTGTCCTCCATTTCAACCCTTCTGTCCAACCTTCCAAAAGGTCCTCCATTTTGAGCAGGGCTAAGAGGCAGGAACTTTGTACATTCCCAGCATATCTTTGGTCAGCTCCTTGCATGTCCTCCATTTTGAGGCACCTTGACTTCCTTCGGAGGACACCTGGTCACCCTGCTCCATCTTCCTTGCGTGTCCTCCATTTCTTAACCCATTTCTTGTCCTTTGGAGGACACCATTCTCTAGCCTCTTCCCACCCAAGACAACCTGAGGCTGCCAACCCCAGTCCTCAGTCACATCCCCTGCACTCTGCACATGCTCAGAGGACCCTCTCCCTCCTTTGCTTTGCACAGAAATCATGGCCAAAGACCCAAACCCAAGGGATGGAGGAGGGAAGACAGAGCCTCCGAAAGGCAAGGGGTGGCTACCCTGGGGCAGGGGGCCTTCTGCATATGCTCAGAGACACTCTGGACCCTGGAAATGTCCCCCCAAAAGAAATGGTGATCCTGACTCACCGAAGCAGAGGAAGATGCAGCAGAGGAAGAAGGCGAGGAGGGCTCCAAGGCGGTGGTTCCTGGCCATGGCAAAATCCCGGGCAAATGGAGGACCCCGGCTTCAGCTGGGAGCCCCAAAAGCAAGCCAGGGCAGCCCCCCCAAAAGAGGGAGGCAAGGGAGCGGTATGGACCCCTGGAAGCCCCCCAGATCTCCTCCTAAAAGGGGGGCTGAACCCCCCCAGAGAGACCCCAAGGGATTTATAGTTGGGGGGCTTGCAATCTGGAAGGAAAAGTGGGGGGGGGTCTTTTCCAAAAGGAGTCTTCAAAGGGATGCGAGGGATTGCAATGGCCCCAAAAGCAGCATTTGCAATGGCCAAAAGGCAGGGCTTGCGAGGGAGCTGCGATGGCAAGGGATCCCTCTGCAGGGACCAAAGCAGGATTTGGAGAGAAGGAAGGAAGGTAAAAGAGGAGAGATTCAAAGGAGGAAAAGGGGGGCTTGGAGAGAAACCGGGCAAAGATAGATCCAAGGCGAGCTTCTCCCTCTCTTTCTTCTTCTTCTTCGTCTCCTTCTTTGTCCAAGAGGCCCTGGGTTCGGATCCGGAGGAAGAGCCAGGGTTTGGGGAAGGGGTCCCTTCCTTGTTGGGGGGCCAAGCAAAGCCTCCCCTCCTCTCCCCCTGAACCCACACCCTCCTCCTTCCCTTCCTTCCCTTCTTCTTCTCTTCCTCCTCCTCCTCCCTTTGTTCCCTCCCTCCATCCCTCCATCCCTCCCTCCTTCCATCACGTGTCTTCCCAAGAGTTTCAGCCTCCTTCTGGACACGCGAGTTGCCACTGCTGCCCCCCATTCACACGTGCAAGACCCCCCCCCCAACTCCAGCGAAAAGATCCTACAATGCCAACTGAGCACAAAAGCTAGAAGCACACACCAGCCATTGTGTGCCCTATTGCCAAGGATGGAGGTGAGAGAGAGGAAGAACATCAATGCACTGGGGAGGATGTGGGGCTGGAGGAGGCCATGGATGGCCAAGGGGTCAAAGCCATGGGTCCAGGGTCAGATCAAGCCAGAAGCCTCCCTGGAAGATGGCAAGACTGAGGCCCATCATGAGAAGGAAAGGCTCTCCTTGGAAATGCTGGGAAAGATGGATGAAGAAAGAGAAGGAGAGCACAGGCCAAGATGGAGGGACTCTCTATGAAGGAGGTCTAGATTTGTAGGACATAAATAAAGCAGTGGAGGACATTGGGTCTTGGAGATGTCTCCACAAGGGTTGAAATCAACACCATCAACAACAGACCAACAACAACTCCCACCCCCTCTTCCTTCCGCTGCTTCTCAGCTCTTGCAAATGCATTGTGGCTTCTTTCGAAGGGGCATTGGCAGCTTCCTTGGCACCGGGTACCTCTTCCTTGCACCCCGGATCCTGCTTTGAAGTTAGAAACAAGACACAGTGGGCACCCAAAAGCAGGACTGGCACCTGGAGGAAAGGGTACCTTTCCCCATGCCATGCTGAAAGGCAGCGTGGCAGAGTGGTTTACGCACTGGACTAGGAGCACAGGGTTCAAATCCCTGCTCAGCCATGATGAACTTCATTGGGTGACCCTGGGCAGCTCACACTCTCTCGGCCTCAATGGCAAACCCCTTCGAAAGAAACCAAGTAAACCCCAGAAGAGGTGTTACCCCACTTTCCAGTATTCCTCTAGCGGATGTTAGGTGTTATAGTCCCTCCCAGTACCCTTCCTTTCCTACCTGAGCTGAGTCTGGCACATGCTTTTGCCCCCCACATCAAAATCATCTGGAGGAGGGCATGAGCATTTCCCTTTGCAAAGATGCTTCCTTCCTTGGGCAACCATCTGGGAAAGGTGCCAGCAAGGGTGGGCCCCAGAAGTGGTTCCCTCGGCCCCCTCCCCGTGGCCCCCCCACCCACCCATTGCCTCCACCAAGAGATGCCATCTGGCTCCTGGCATCCTTCTTGCCACCTCCAGCCTTTTCCTTCCTCAACTGTTTGCCAGGATCTTCCCTGGGAGCCTCCCAGGAAAAGACTAGGAGGGGCAGGGTGCCCTCTGGCGCCCATTCCCAAGCATTGCAAGCAAAGGCACAACACTCTCTGGCTCAGAGGTGGGACATGCATAGCATGAAAAGGCTTAGAGTATGGTGCTTTCGGGGTGCTTAGGTCGGTTTCCAAGGTCCTAACACCCCTCCATTGCAAAACAGATGGGCACCATTTGATGCCCAACCTCAGGTGGCCAAATATCTTGGATGGGAGAATGCATTGCTGCCAGAAGAGGCTGCCATGTCTTTCATGCAAGGGAGCTCTCCTATGTGCTGAAACTACTATCTGGAAAGCAGGGTCAGGACCACTCTCTTCTGCTTTGGCCCCTCAATTCAAGGAGGATGTGGACAAGATGTAGCAGTCATCCCCGAACTCAGGCCTCCCAGGTGTTTTTGGACTCCAGCTCCCAGAACTCAAGACGGCTGTGGCTTCTGGGAACTGGAGTCCAAAAGCCCGGAGGACCAGAGTTTGGGAGTCACTAAGGTGGAGGGTGACCAAAATGGTGGAAGGTCTAGAAACCACCAAGGTCTATGAGGAGCACCTTAAGGATCTGGGCCTGTTTAGTCTGGAGAAGAGGAGGTTAAGGGGTGACATGACAGCCCTGTTTAAATATTGGAAGGATGGCCTATTTAAGGCAGAGGAAGCTCCTTTTCTACTGCTCCAGAGATGGAGCAATGGATGCAAACTACGGGGAAAAAGATTCCACCTCAACATTAGGAAGAAATCCCATGTTCGGCAGTGGAAGATATTCCCTTGGAGAGTGGAGGAGTCTCTCTCTTTGAGGCTGGATGGCCATCCGTTGGGGCTGCTTTGATTCGGTGTATTCCTGCATGGCAGAAGAGGGTTGGACTGGATGGCCCTTGGGGTCTCTTCCAACTCTCCCAACTCTATGATTCTAGGACAGCTCCTATAAGCACCGGATGAAAACCAGGGTCAAGAAGAACCAATCTCCCACCCAAAGCATCATCACAATTGTCCATGTGTTTGACAGCTGGAAGTGATAGTGGGCAACTCCCTGAGAAGCCATGTTTCTTTGCTGATGCAAAGGCTTGGGAGCATCCCGCAAAGCCCTCGGCACGTCCTCCGCCGCTGACCTTGGCAGGGAAGGGACTTGCTGTCCTCTCTGCCATCCAAACACCAAAGAAGCATGAAGGTGAGATTCGCACCCGATAGGAGTCCACTGAACAAAGCGCGTCCTTTCCCTGCAAACACGGAAAGTGACTTAAACACGCCCAAATGCACACACTGTTCTCTTTCGCACCTAAGAAATAACATTTCAGGGTCTTCAGAAAAAGCTGGGAAGCCACAGCGTCAGGTGGGCTCCCTTCCAGCAGGGCAGGGAATCCGTTCCAGGTTTTCTCCTCCCTTGGATGCGTCAGACAGGGAATCCCTGCAGCAAAAGGCTGGACTAGTTGACCGCTGGGAGCCCCTTCTGCTCCCAAAGAGGGATGGGAATTCCCCAGGGATTTCCTCCCTTTGGCCTGCTTTAAAGAGGATCCTGTTTGCAAATTGTCTCTTTGGTTTGCAGAGGTTTTATCCCCGGTTCCTCATCCCTCGCTGCTTCAGAGAAATGAGAGCGGCCCCCGCAGAGTTATTGATTCTTCCCTGCCTAGTTGTTGTCTCCTTAGATGGGGGGCAGCAACCATCATCGCCTCCCCCCCAAAAAGCCTGGGCGGCCTTCCTCCCCTCCGTCTCGGATGGGTTGCAATTGCTGCAAAATAGAGGGAGAGGCAAAGGAAGAGGACAGCAGAGAAGCAGGCCGAAGGGCTAAAAATAAAAGGTGCCAGCAGAGAGTAAAGCTGGTGGGATCCATCTTCTGTGACCTGGAAACTGCTGGGCCTAAGCCCAGATAGGCAGAGCAGGGCTGCTCCACGGGGAGGGAAATGCAACTCTGCTCATGCTCAGAGGCACTCCTATCCACAGGGAAGCAAAGCAAAACAAGTCTGCTCAGGCTCAGAGGCACCGTCACCCAAAGGGAAGCAAAACAAAGCAAGCATGCTCAGAGGCACAGTCATCCATGGAGAAGCAAAGTCTGCACAGGCTTAGAGGCACTCTTATCCACATCTGGTACAGTGGTTTGAGCATTGGATTAGGACTTTGGGAGAAGAGGTTTCGAATCCCCTCCACTCAGCCATGGAAACCCACTGGGTGACCCTAATTCACTACTCAGACTCCGATGATCCACTGGCTGTCATGGTTTCTCCTGACAAGATTTATTCCAAGGTGATTTCCCTTGGAGAGTGGGATATCCAGGGCAGGGTTGAGTGGGGATTCGAACCCAGGTCTCTCAAGTCCTAGCCCAAGACTCAAACCACTACAGCGTGCCACCTTTCTTGGCAAGATTTAGGGAAATCTGCCGGGTGACCGGGGACCCTCTCCGCATCCTCAGAGGAAAGCCACACAAACCTCCGCAGAATAAGTCTTGCTAAGGAATTGCAGGTCTCTCTTAGGGTCACCGTGAGTCACAGAGAACTTGAAGGCATACAACCACAACAAGCCAAGACGGCACAAACACACACCCACTCAAAGGTGCAAAACCCAGCCAAGCCATTTAGCCCGGCTGCAAAGACAAAATGTCCAGGGAGTTTATCGGCCTGACCCTGCGCCATCCTCCGCACCCGTGACCTGCTGCCCCATCGCTCACCAGTCTTTGCTCTCTTGAGCTTCAATAAGCTGCAAACAAGAGGAAGGAGGGGGAAAATCATTCCTGGCAGCAAGAACTGGAGAGAGAGAGCTGGCAGAGAAAGCCATTTTCTCTCTCTTTTTCAGCACTAAATTACTACTAATAGTAGTTAGTACTGTTTGTATTTATATCCCACTCCAATGTCTCTACAGCGATCCCTCCACATTCGTGGGTTTAGGGTCACGGGACTCCCGTGAGTGTGGACAAAAAAGAGGCATCTAAAGCTGAACACAGGACTCCAGATGTGTCCTAACTATTGCAGGCTATTCCTTCCCTTGCCTTGGAAATGACTTGAAGGCGCCCAACAACAACAACAACAACAAGGCTTTGCGGTACGTCCGAATGCGCTAATGCATCCAACACAGTCCCTCCTGAGTAATATCAGAGCAATAGCAGAGGAGGCAAATGGATGCAAAGTGTTTGCCACCCTGGCCCTGGCGACATGCAAGGCACCATCCGCAACCCATGAGAATACAATGCTTGCAACAACAACACCGTTCCTACTGCGAGAAGTGCTTCGGATGTTTGGCGACAGATACAAATAAGATCCGAAAGCGCCACGAGTCTCCAAAGGCCCCGCCATGGTGGCGCACCGCAGCTACAAGGCAGTAAATAAAAGATCATGCTTGACGTGGGATCACCAGGGAGGCCCTCAGAGTGTCCAAAGGTAGAGACTTGGCTTCCATCATGGTTGAGTCTCCTGCTTATAAAACACCCCTAAAAGCAAACTACTGGGTTCCTTGGGCAAGCGGCCTCTTTTCCCTGCCTTCTCTGGCGTTTGCGCATCTCAGAAATTCATTGGCATTCCTGTAAGGTCCGGACGCGGCCTCTTTTCTCCCTCGGATCTTGAATAACAGATGCCAACTCTTGACTCGCCTCTCGGCAGTGTCATAAAACACCTCTGAGTCCGTTGGCACTGCCAGTTCCAGATGAGGCTTGCCGTGGCCAGAAAGGACAACCAGAGGTCTTTGGCCGCTGCCGGCATCTTCCTCAGAGGCAACGATATTCTGGTTCAGTTTGGAAATCCAGGCGCTTGTGGCGACTGCTTTAACTTGGTGCCCCCGAAAAGCCGTCTTGATTCATACCAACTCACTTGTTCTGGCAAATTTTAGGTTCCCCAGGAGTGGATCTTTTGCAAAGCTAATGGGTCTCCATTGTGCATATAGTGATACATTTGTATAGTTGTACATTATGAAGTCCAAGTGTGTATCAAGTGGTTGCCAAACTTTGGTCTTTCATGTGTTTTGGACTTCAACTCCTAGAAGCCTCGGCTACTTTGTCCAACAGTCAGGGATTCTAGGAGCTGGTCCGAAACACCTGGATGACCAAGGTCTGCTCTACAGGGAGTCCATAAATCCATGCCGCTGTCTAGACCCATCTCCATCACCTTAGTCTATCAGATTTCATCTTTATTGGGCCTTTTGTAAAGGAAGGACAATAGTATGTTTAAGATCAAACCACCCCAAACACACTCTCTCAGCCTCATGTCCTCGGAACAAAACTTGCCAAGAAAACCCTATTAGAGTTGCCTTATGTTGGAAACAACTTGAAGGCACACAACAACAACAACAACAACAAGGAAAGCCTGCACAATTTGGGGGTGTTTTAGGGAACTAGCTTCCAGCATCTGGGGCCAGCTAGAGATCCAGCTAGAGATCTGAACCCCGGTCTCCGGAATTGTAGTCCGACACTCAAGCCGCGATGCCACCCTGGCTCCCCAAAATCCACAGCGCCTTTACCTCCCAACAAGGCCAGCCATTTAAGAAAGCGGAGAGGGAGCCTATCTGGTTTACCAGCATCTATTATCTTGTTTGTTCAAGTCTTCAAACAATTTTTCCCCACTGGGTATTTAATTGGGATTTATCGCCGGCCGTTATAGGACGTTAAATAAATTCCCGGCGATTGCTAAACACAGAATTATTGAGGTTTATCGCAGCTGATCAGCCGCCGTTGGGGGAAAAGCATGAGAGATATAGTGGCAGGACTATGCATCTAATACTGTGATGCTTCCCACCCTCCAGCGCATGTCAGTGGGACAACAAACCCATGCCAGGGTTTTCCAATTCTGCACTGATCCTATGGTTCCCATTCGTTGTCTCGGGTAGCACAATACCTTGGGATGGCACCGCTTTTGCTGTGACCCAGCAACTCTCCTCTCGCATTTCTGCTCCCCTGGCACATTTTCGGATCCCAAGCGGCCTCCATTTCTGTGGGTTATTGGGTTTCCCCCCCAGAAAAGAACAAGAAATGAGAAAATGAAGAGGCTTTTGAGCCTGGCATTCCTCCAGCATGCGGCCCTTCTCTCTTGCCCGACTCCTGATCCGATCAGGAGTCCCAGGCGGGCAGGAGAGAGAAAAGGCCTGGGCACGAGAAAGCATCTCCCCCTCCTTCCTTCTTGCTCTTTCTCTCGAGGATCCTCTAATGGTCCAGAGAGAGGAATTTTGTTAACTTCATCTTGGGAAAAGAAGCACAAATGCTGGATTTCCTCAAGAGCCAAAGTCCCGCTTAGTTGTCTCCAACCGAGACGCGTCTGTCCACCGCATGAAGATGTATGAGACAAGATGGAAGCTGCAGAGGTCAGGCAGAAGAACCATCTCTGAACCTCCAACGTTGCAAGGTGGGCATGGCCTCTGCCATATTGGTAGATGGGCTATAGAGTCCTTACCCAAGTTAACAGTGACCCGGTGGCATAGGAAGGGTTATTTTGTGTTCAGTTGGTCATTGCTAGCTCATTCTGCAATTCATGGTTACAGTGATGGATGAAAGGAGACCAGAGAAGTCGACTTTCCAGTTCGCAACCTACTAAAATTGTTTGTACATTTTTAAGACAGGAGATGGGCACAACTGCACAGCTCAGCATTGGCATCACTAGGGTTGGTGTCAGCTGCTGGGGGTCAAGATGAAAGATGAACAACCACCAAATCGGGTATTCATCCTCCCCTCTGGAGTTTCACCCCTCACATTCCCCTAATAATGCCATTCAGTTTCCTTGTTTCCTTCTGCATTATCCTATCAACCTTGGGAGCCTCTCTTCCAGGGGCTTCTCCTTGGGGTGTATGCCAAAGGATCCCATTACAGAGACATGGGCATGGAAGGGGCATCAGTCCTGGGAGGGTCTAGGTCAACTTGGTTGTTTGGGGGCCAGATTCTGCTGATGTTAGAAGGGGATGTTGGGAGCCATTGGCGACAGGACTGAGATGCTTTCCTCCTCTGTTGGAGACCACCTGCTGTATCCATTTGCCACCAGCTCAAGGGGAGTCGGATGAGGAGCCCTTCTGCCAAGGCTCATCATGGAGGCACTGAAAGGCAGGGCAATTGGATTAGCCCCTTAATGGCTTTTCACTTTGGCTGCCTCCCATTCCTGGCTCCCCTCCAGAAGGTGCGGCTCAGGCAGGCCTTTCTCTTCTCTCCTTTCCTTACCAGCATCCTCCTCTTCCTTCTCTTCCTCTTCTTCTTTTTCTCTTCTTCCTCCTCTTCTCCTCTTCACCATCTTTGTCCTCCCCTCTAATATCATCTTCTCCTTTCCTTCCTCTCTTCTCTCTTTGTCCTCCTCCTCCTCCTCTCCTTCCTCTTTTCTCTTTCTCTTCCTTCCTCCTCTTCCTCCTCTCTCCTTCATTTTTATTTCCTTCTTCCTCTTCTCCTTTCATCCTCTTCCTTCTCTTCACCATCTTCTCCTCCTTCCCTCCTTCCTTTCCTCTCTTTGTCCTCCTCCTTCCTCTTCTTCCTTTCTTTCTCCCCTCTTCCT
>NC_056532.1:4188158-4344759 GCF_019175285.1 Sceloporus undulatus | reverse complement strand
TTGGCTGAGAACTGAAACCCAAAATTTGGAAAACACAGCAAACAGTGGACTGCTGCGCTACAAATCTGGGAACGCAAGGAAAAATTTCCCCTGGGAGGGCAGACCTTTCATTTGGGAGTGATGCCTTTACAGTATTTTGCATGCAGCTACATCCCTATTCTGCACTCCAGGAAGAAGCAGCCAAAGTTTGGAAACCTGGCATAAACACTCATGTTTTGCGAGAGAGGCTGGGAATAAATGCAGATCCTTTCTCGGACTCAAGAAAGAAATTGCAGGCCCAAAGAAGTTGCCTTGCTGATCTCCCCCCGAACCCTGGACGCGAAGGTCCATCTCCAGCCCAAGTGGACCTGGCTGACCAAAGCCATCAGGAGACCCAGCCGGTGCTTCTTTCCCATCAGCAGATGGAGGGCCTGAATAATTCATCCACTAATGAGCACTGAGTGCCTCTTAATACGCTTTCCCCCGTCTCCAATGGGGCCCACCGAGGCTGGGACCCAAGAACCACTCTTCAATTATGCAAGAGAAAGGATGATGGTGTTGGGTTTCCAGACCCCTCCATCCAAAGCACCTCTCCCCCTTCCAGCCCTGCCCTGAGCCAAGCCAGCCTCAGCCAGCAAGAGAGAAACCTGACCCACGGTTCTGGCCCATGAGGACCCACACCAGAGAGAACAAATTGCGGGCACCGCCTCAGTTTGGAAAGCTGTGCTCAACACAATTGGAACGCCTTATTTGTTTCCCCCAGACTCCAGCACTTGGTGAGGGAAGGGATGCTGGGAGATGCTTTGGACTGACATCTCATGAGAAGACATGATTCATTAGAAAAGACAACAAGGCCTGGCTAGGTAGAAGGCAGGAAGGAAAGAGGGATGGATTCATCTAAGGAAGCCCCAATGGCTGCCCTGAGTTTGCAAGCAGAAGGAAAAGAGCTGCATTACAGATGGAGGGACTAAATCATTCAAGGAATCCATGATTTGCAAGACCTGAGTGCAAACAGAGCATCTTAGAGAACTCTCATTCAGAGAGTCGCCATGCATCAAAATCAACTTAACAGCAAGTTACAACACCCAGAGATATTGTTTTATCCCTAAAAGTAACTGGAGCTTCATGGTGGGACAGGGAAACCCCCAGGGCTAGTTTCCTGACTTCCTCCTGGGCTACTTTGGGACACATCTGGGGTGGAAAGGGATCCAGGTGAAGGCCCAGAAAGGCAGCGGAGCCATGCGCTCTGCCTTGCACTCAGGACAGCCACTGCAGATGCCGCGACTTCGCTTGTCCCCGCGGCTCCGTGTTGCCTGCAATGAGAAGTGACGTCTGGACAGCTCGGCTAATGAGCAACGGATGCTGTTGGGCTTCCCATTCCTCTCCCCGAATGCCGCTCTTCACAGCCGGCCTCATTTCCCTACATTAGCATGCCATTAGCATGGAGATGTTGAAGAGGGCAAGGGACACAGAGAGAGAGAGAGAGAGAGAGAGAGAGAAAGATGGAAAGAAGAGGCCGCAAATGCAATGCTCAGAAACAACACTATTAACTTCTGCCTCAGTTTCCTCCACCGCAAAAGGGATTGTATGTCGGTGCCTTCGAGTCCCCAGTCAATTTATGGAGACTCCATGAACCTCACAGGAGTTTTATAGGCCAGGTGGCTTGACCAGTTCCTTCCTCTGCAATATGACCTTTGGCGTTCGTTGGCGGTCTCCTATCCAAGCCCTCACCAGAGCTGACCCTATTTAGCTTCTGGATGGGTACCTTTAATAGCTTCTATTATGGGGGAGTTTGCAACTCAGAAGCCCCCGAGAAATGGCTGGAGGGTGTCTGATTTGGATGGGACCCAAGGGTTCGGGTCCCATCTGTTTGCCTGCCAACATCCCCATCGATCCTTCCACCGCATCGGAGCAGCTTTGGTTTTGCTGAGTGCCTTTGACTGCGAGGCTTCCTCTGCTCCCAGGCCTAAGAGGTCCTAATGGGGCATAAACCACTGATCCATTTTCCCCATCAAGGCTGGCTCTCTAGCCATACTGGCTCCAGGGCCACCTCTCAAAGGAGACATGCTCCCAAACTAGGCCAGAAGAGCCTCTCCTTCCAAAGCAAGCCTTGCTCAGTTCAAGGGAAAGCTGCTCAGGTGATGCTCAAAGGCCTCCAGGTGAGGAGGATGGGTTTTGAGATAACTGGGTTATATTTGATGTTTACCCACAATGTCTTTATAGGACCTACCCAAAATGCACAAAATAGCCATGCCTTTATAGGGCCAGCCAAAAGTTGCCAAAATAGCAATGCCTTTAGAGTGATTAAAATACATTTGGTGCCTTTTGGCTGGTCCTATAAAAGCATCGCTGTTTTGTGGGTTTGGGCTATTACTGCATTTCCTTTTTTCCCTAATTGAATCACACACAGAGAGCGAGTTTTCTCATATCAAGGAAAGGAGTCTGGGAAACGTAGACTGCCTCCTCCACAAAAGTAAGTGCCATCTGGTGCCTTCCATCGATCAGCTGGTCTCAAAGGCATTTGAGCCAGTTAAAGTCCTGCTGAGAAAGACCCACCTTCCCTTCAGCCATTGCCCCATCTGTTTCCCAAACTTAATGGGTCCATCATCCCCACAGACCCCCTCCTGAACTACCCACCCTCCCCTCCGCTTGGAAAACCCATTTCCCTCCATGCATTTTTCATGCGGTCATTAAACTTTCAGCAGAAACAAATGAAAATAAATGGTCAGCTTTGGGGACAATGTTTGGCCACTTCTCCCCAGAAAAACACACAACACTTAGATCGTCTTGGAAAAGTTGGAATGGAGGAGTAGGAAAGAGGCGAGTTCAAGAGACGTCTCAAACAGGGATGCAGAAAGGGGACATCTTGCAAAGGAAGCCATCTGCAAGTTATAGTGTTTGGTGGGTTTTTCGGACTATGTGGCCATGTTCTAGAAGAGTTTATTCCTGACTTTTCACCAGCAAGTTAGCAGGCGCACAAAGAAACAGCAATGTCCGCCATCTTAAGACCACGGCTCAGAAAAGGTGATTTTGCAAGGGAGCCCAATTCCCATAATCCCCCAGCCTACATTGCTGCTTGCTGGGGGGGGGGGGGTTCTGGGAGTTGTTGTCCAAATCATATTCTAAGGCAAACTACACTCCAACTATCTAGGGATAACTCCTTTAAAACCCAATGAAAAGCTAGTAGGTGACCCAAGACAAAATGGATGCCTCTGCAACGCCAACGACTCTGAGCCCAGTTTGATGAGATCCAAATGGCTCACAATGGCTAGATCTGGACTGGGGGAACATGGGCCACTGACTCTTAAATATGGTGCAAATTAATAGCCAGGAGTCTATTAGCACCTGGCCATTAACCATAGGAAATGCAGCTGTCTGATGCTTTGGACCATAACCAGCGCAGCTGCGCAAAAACCAGAACGCAGAGCATTGCAAAACTTTCTCCTCTTCTTTGGCACCGCATCAGAAAAGGCCAAATGTGCCAACCTCAAAGAGAGCCAGCGTGCTGCAGTGGTTCAAGCACTGGACTATGGAGACCAGAGTTTGAATCCTGTTTTGACCACGTAAACCCTTTGGGTGACCTTGAGCAAACCATAATCTCTCAGCCTCAGAGGATGGCCATGGCAAAACAAACCTTGCCAAGGAAACCCCATGATAAGGTAGCCTTAGGGTCGCTGCCGTAAATCAGAAACGACTTGAAGGCTCACAATAACACCTTTTGTCCGATGAAATTCAAGAAATAACATTTAAACTCCATTAGCAACACAAAAAGTGACTGCCTTTGAGATCCATCTGTTCATCTGTTTTGTGCGTTTGCATTGGCCCAATAAAGGCAACCATTCTGGTGTGGATTTTGGAGGCTATTATGCTTTGCTGCCTGGCCAACGCAGCTACCCCTGGATATGTTTTCTAGATCTAACGGCGTATTGCTCTTATGTGATCCCAGTCGGAGGGCAGTTTGCCCTGCAATACGATTTGGACCACAGCTACCAGAATCCCCCAGCTCGCATCCATGCCGGCTGGGGGATGCTGGGAGTCAGGTTCCAGTGTGAAATTACCTGTGGCTTTAAGATGGAAGAGGCTGCCTTTGTTAACTTGCAGGTGGCTTCCTTTGCAAGATGCACCCTTCCCATCGCTCTCGTTCTTTGTTGGGCCCAACTCACACATCTGTCACATCAAGAGACAAGGACGGCAAATTTAGCTCCCCACCGGTCTCCCTTCATGTCTCAAAACCAACTGCCGAGCGACGCAACGGCGCACGGCTGACATTCAACATGACAAGCGCCGCTTGTTTCTCCACACAACAGCCCACCCGTTTCCCTGCCAGGAACTGCGAGGCCAGGCTCCATATAGGCTCCTTTTCTTTTAGAAGCATCTCCTTCGAATCCTGCTCCCCAAAAAACAGGGAAAGGTTATTGCAAAGGAGTCTTTGCAAGGCGCACGCTGCTCACCGATGTGCCAATGAGATTTTAATAAGATGAGAAACCGTCACTTTCGCGGGGCAGAGTTTGCTATCTCTGATCAGCGCAGAGATACGCAGCCTGTGCATTATTTGCTTGCTTATCTATGGTCCGTCCCTGGACCATTCACTTCATGCGTCTAGGAAGGAGACTCAAGGCTACGAAAGCTCATACTACCAACTTCTCCACCTTTCAGTTAGTCTCATAGTACTTTTGAGTATCTGGAATTTATACTATCAAGCTGTGGATGCTTAAATCCATGGATAAAGAACCCATGGATACAGAGGACTGACTGTATGTATGCATGTATATGTAGAACATTTTGAGTCCTCTAGATGCTTTGGACTTCAGTTCCCATAATCCCTGAGCATTGGGCATGCTGGCTGAGACCTTTGGGAGTTCAAGCCCAAAACATCTGGAGGACAAAGGTTGAGAACCACTGCACTGTAAGATCCCTTTGCATATTGATACCTGTGTGCGTTGTGTATTGATGGCTGTGGTTGCATGTCTTGCACATGGTGCATAAGGAGATGTGGAAGTAAATCCATTCATGCCTTTGGTTGGGCAAAACAACACTTCATTGGCAAGAAGGTGGCACTGGACACTTGCTGCGCAGTTTTGTAACCATAAGACCATACTCCAGAAGAAGACCACATTCTTTGGTGTATATGTGTACGTATGTGTACATATATATATATATATATGCGCAGCTTGGAAATTGTGAAGTCGAAGGCTTTCATGGCCGGCATCCATAGCTTTTTGTGGGTTTTTCGGCCCATGTGGCCATGTCCTAGAAGACTTTCTCCCTGACGTTTCGCCGGCATCTGTGGCTTTGGCATCTTCAGCGAAGATGCCATCTTCTTCATCTTCACGTTCTCTGAAGATGCTGACGAAACGTCAGGAATAAACCTCCTTTAAAACATGGTCACATAGCCCCCAAAACCCCAGTTCCTTTTGTGAGTGCAAAACAACCCTTTTTGGGCAGCGATTCCGAAGGCTGTCCATCCAAAATAATACTTTTTCGGCCCCCAAAAGGAATTTTTCCATGTATAAAAAGCCTCACTCCATCATCCCCATCCGTACCGAAGGCTAATAAAAACTCCTACGCGACCAAAATATAGACGACGACGTTAAAATGATAGACAAATAAACCTGACAGATGTCAGCCCGGCAAGGCGATAAATATCAATTGCGATAAGGCAGGGGACCTGGGGAAAAAGTTATTACCTAAAAGTTGCAGTTGTTAAGAAATAGGGAAGGGGGGGGGGGGACACACAAACACAGCCATAACAATCAGGTCTATAAAATGGGAGACTATAAAACCAAATATAAGCAGTTTGCAAAAAACCCTATACATCTGAATTGTAAACTTGACAGCTCCGGTGTGTGTGTATATGTATATATCTGTTTAAAACATCAACGCATTTGTCCCAAACCTTTAGAAGTAATGCCGCCGTTTGATACGATTCCACAGATCCTTTTCGGTTTGTTTGCTAGTGTTTCCTTCAATGAATATTTTCATTTCTTCGATGATTTTTGGTGGCGATGGTTAGCTGCAATAAAACAGAATGGGAACAGAGATCGGTGATAAAGGCACAAAATGGCAGAATCAGAGCTCTGTGGGGCACCAAAGGGGCATCTATGGGGCACCAAAAGGGCATATACTGCCCACGTAGGACATCCCAAAGCAAACGCATCCCATTAAACTCATATACGTTTCTCAGTATGGCAGTCCCTCCAAGGACATGAAATGGAGGCTGCTGCCCAGGTCTATACCCCCCACAAACATCCATTCGAGATCATTTTTAATCTTAATTTTAATCTCCCGCCAGGAGTGGGTCTTTTTTAGGATCAACGCGCCTTAATGCCTCATGCCACTCCAAAATGCTGCAGACTGCAATACATGCACAGCAATACATTGCAATTGAGAAAACCTGTTCTTCTCTCCCAATCATTTTTACTGGGAGGATTCCAGTTCGGCTCAGATGAAATATAATGGGAGCGTTTGGTATCTTTTGGGTTTGGGCTCTTGCTATTTGCTGGGGCTTGGTTCCAGCAGCATCCATTGATACCAAATATCTGTGGATGCTCAAGTCCCCTTGAATACAATGAGGTATTATTAGTACTGTATTAATAATACTATTAATGATGGGCTTTGGTTCCAGGACCTGCCACAAAAACCTGTGGATTCTCGGGTCCCATTAAGTACAATGGCATAACCATAATACAATAATGTCCCTTGCATAAAATGGCAAAATCATGGTTTGCTATTTGGAAAAGATGTGTGTGTGTTTGTGTGTGTGTAGGAAAATTTTCAAGCCATGGATGCTTGAAAATATTCCACACACACACACACAGATATATATATGCATGTACATATACATACATAAAAACAGAGGACTGACTGTATGTATGTATGTATGTATATGTATGTGCATATGTGTGTGTATGTGTACATATATATATATATATATATATGGAATATTTTCAAACTGTGGATGGTTGTATTAGTGGATAAATAAATCCATGGATATGGAGGACTGACTCTCTCTCTCTCTCTCTCTCTCTTTCTGTGTGTGTGTGTATATGAGATACATGTGCATATATATATATATTATATATGCACGCACATATATATACATACAGAAGACTGACTGTATATATGTGCATGTGTGTGTGTGTAGATATATATATATGGAATATTGTCAAGCTGTGGATGTAAATCCAAGGATATGGAGCAGGGGTAGGCAACCTGCGGCCCGCGGGCCGGATGCGGCCCGGCGAGGCCTTGGGACCGGCCCCAGCCCGGTCCTGCCACCAATTGCCGCCGGGGCCTTTGGCCTCTCGTGCTCAGGGGTAATTGTCTATAGAAGCCTCAGAAACATGCATTTATATTAAAAAATTTTAAAAATCAGCATTTTTTTCGTGTGTCCTCCACTTTTTAAAAAAAGTGTCCATGTGAAAAAAGTGAAAATGTTGTCCTACATTTGTCCCGGTTTATTTATCTATTTAATTTTTTTTTAATTTTTTAATTATTTATTTTTTGGCTTCGGCCCCCCAGTTGTCTGAGGGACAGCAACCCGGCCCCCGGCTCAAAAAGATATCCAACCAAATATAGAGAGGAGTGATTTATATATATATATATATATATATATATATATATATATGAGAGAGAGACACACACCATTGTATATATTATTTACAATACAATCTGCCAGCCTGAGGCAAAAGACAAGATGGCTCCCTCACAGACACCCACCAACCAAACTGGGCTCCCAGTTCAACCTTAAGCAGCAGCATTTAGAGGAACTCTTCACAGATTCATTTTCCAGTCAGGCTTTTAAATACTATCTGACAGAATCAAGCTGTGTTTCGCTGGTCATTTTTTAAAACATCGTTGTTCTTATTTTAAAACAACTGATGCGATTTCTTAAGAGAATCGCGTACATAAATGTGAATTTGAATTCTGAGGTAAAATTGGTTTAATGGCAGATTGCCTCGCCTTTTTTAATCCTGAGGAGACATTTTTTAAAATGGCGTCTGCCTCATTGGCGCACTTGGCAAAGTCCCCTTTTACTCCTGAGGAGACATTTTTAAAATGGCGCCCACCTCATTGGCGCGCTTGGCAAAGTCACTTTTTATTCCTGCGCATTTTTTAAAAATGGTGTCCACCTCGCTGGTGCGCCTGGCAATGTCACTTTTTACTCCTGAGGAGACATTTTTAAAATGGCGTCCACCTCGCTGGCGCACTTAACACCTCTTATCTCTGAGCTAAAGTTTTAAAATGGCCGCTGGCCTTGCTTCCTCGCTTGGCCTTTTTTCCCCGAGGAGAACCTGTGTCCAACTCTAGCATTTTATAGTATTCCTGCATGGCATTCTATACTATCCCTCATGGCATCCTATAGTAGTCTTGCATGGCGTTCTATGGTATTCCTGCATGGCAGAGTGGGGTTGGACCGGATGGCCCTTAGGGTCCTCTTGCAACTCTATGGTTCTCTGACATTGGCCTAATGCAACAGTGGTGATCAATGTCTTTTCTCTGCAAAATGGATAGATATGTAATTTAATGCATTTGTTCAAAGGGAGCTGTTGCAAATCCTTCTCTCCTTCTCTCTTGCAAAAAGTGATTTCCCCCCTTCTTCTCCCATATGACTAAATTATAGCCTGGGCCGATTAAAGAGCACTCACCTAAGAAGCTTTGAGCCGAGAAGCTCGCTTCTCCCTTTAATGCGTTCTATAAAAGTTTATTAAGATATTAAGTGCTTATTAAATGGGAAAGCACCAGGCCCCGTAATGGACGTCGCCTCGGGCTCCAAGGAGGCCTGAGTGCGAGGCACTTCCCGGTTTTGGCGTAACGGGAGACGCTGAAAGCAAAGTTGGCAAGCGCAGCCTTACAGAAAGAAAAACGGAGGAACGAAGTTGGCGGAGGTGGAGGACTCAGACGCAGAGGCTCACGTGAGACGGAAAAAAACAAAGCTACAAGTTTAGGAAGCATCTGGAAGCAAAGACGTCAATGCCAACCAAGACTGGCATCTCTCAAATGGAAAGAAGAGGACTTAAGTTTGCAAAAGGTCAAGCTCTCCATCAGCAGCAGAAAGCTTGGCAAGGTGTTTATGCCAAGGATGATAACAATGTCTTTGAAATACTTGGATGATGATGCAGATGCTGCAGATGAACAACTTGCACAGAATGGCATGGAGCTGAAATCCTCCTCTGCCGTGCCACAAAACTAAACCGAAACCCCAAGAAAAAGCCCAAGTCCTAAGGAAGGTCATGGAGAAGCGGCGCTGAGCTCATGGGCTCCAACCAGAGACCTTTGGAGGCTTCTCCTTGGCGCAGAGATCGGTTACCCGCGGGCATCGGCCGCGCCAAGGAGGAACCTGAGCCGCCAGAGTCAAGAGCGAGCGAATAAGTCACCCGGGGCTTTGTTGGAGCCCCCGACGTCCATTAAGGGGATTAAATAATTCATTGCTGGGAAGCCCTGGCCTGGGATCAAATTTGGGGACGGATGGACAGACATCAAAGAAAGGGATTCAGTTCCTTGGCTTTTGGGTAGAGGCAAAAGCTGCCTGGAATGACTGCATTTTGCCTGATCTGGGGATGAGGGAAAGTGAAGTTTGGCTTGGACCCCAAATAATGGGAAAGGTTGGGTGCACCCTCTTTTCTTTCCCTTTAAGCCACCAAACAACTTGGACCGGCACTCTGCCCATGCTAAGCAACCTCTTGGCTCAAGGAGAGGAGGCAAAGGGGTTGTTGTTGGACCACAGAGGCCAGTTTTGTGGCCTTTGAACCCTCCCTGGGCAAAAGTCCCTAAAAGTGTCCTAGTTCACCAACTGAGAATGCAGCCAGGGACAGCCAACTACCATCAGCTAGAAATGCTCCTTGCCTGTGAGAGTCCATTGAGAGAAAGGCGCTGGTCAAGCGGCCTGAGTCCAAGGGAGGCAACGGGAATCCAAGGGCCGAAGAAGTCCAAAGTAGGCAATGCAGGGGTCTGGAAACAAGGAACATGAACGCTGGCCAAGAAATAACAGAGGAGTTGCTTGCAGCCCTGGCCTTAGCAAACTCAGCTCTTAAAAGGCCTGGCCCAGCTGCTCCCCATCAGAGCTTGAATGGCTGGGCTTCTGGGCCTGAAACAGCTGGAGGAGCCAAGTTTGGGTGGCCCTCTCTTGCTTTTGGATGGATCGATGGGAGGTTTCTCCTCTTCCGTCCCCGTCCCCAGCCCTCTTGACTGTTCAGAAATCGAACTCAAGGCAGGCCCTGAACGTCTTCTGGAGGTGCTTGACTTGACAGTGTGCTTTAAAGCCCTTCTGAGCGTTGATGCACTTGGGACTCTGCCTTTTGCTTTTCGTTTCTTCCCTGCCACTCCTGCGTGAATAAATCTCCGTCAATTAAGGGCCTGAATGCTAATGCGTGCTTAATTGATTAAATCTGCATACATTTGCTTATAAATAAAAGAGCGCTCCCAAAGCAGGCAGGAACAGGCCGTCCCTTTCTGCATGGCTCCCTCCTCCTCCTTTCACTTCGTGCCTTTCTTTTCCCTGGATAAAGATATTAATTACATGACTGTCTATGGTCCACCTTTCAACTGGGGCAAAGGAAAGCAAGTCTTTTCTCATATGCCTTTCAGGCTGCATCCGGACTGCGGAAATAATTCGGGTTCTACACCAGTTTAAGTGCCATGGTTCAATGCTATGGCATTCTGGGGTTCCTCACTCTCTTCCGAGCCCCACTTTCCTCCACGGCGCAGCTATTCTAGGTCACTGGGTTGCCACTTCGACTCAAGGAAGCCCCAGGATATGGAGCAACGGAGGAAGGAAAACCCACTTGCCTATGTTTAATCCAAGAGTTACACCTTGCCTCGCCCGCGAGCGAGAGAGAGAGAGAGAGAGAGAGAGCAGCAACTAAATCACCGCGACTCATTTGCATCGGATTAATTACATCAAACATCCTGACGACGCACAGCCTAGAAATGCAGAATAGGATGCAGAACACACGACAGGTTTAGGGAACTTCAAACGCAGAGCTGTTTTACTGGGACCACCCTTCCCAGCATCCGCTCAGACTCTTCCACTGGTCCTGCTGGATAGCAAAGCCTAGGATTTGGAGGCCAAAACAAATCCCTTTCCCAACAAGGGATGCAAAGCTTTCAGGACACAGCATACAATCCGGACACACAAAATGGACTACCTGCCCCAATAACGTGGGACCATTTCCTAGATCACTGCTCCACCTTCCATCATTTGCTTGTGGCTTTTCTTCCATGCTTCACGGTTGAAATCCCTCTTCTAGTGGTTAATTCTGGGATTTGGGAAGAAATACTCAGCTATTTTGGGGGGGCACTCCTTTTCCTTTGGGCCTCATCCACCCCCGAATGCAGCCTTCCAAGGATGGATGGCAGTTCCCATCCAGGAGCAGGAGAATATAGACTCAGAGAGTTGGAAGGGACCCCAAGGGTCATCTCTTCCAACCTTCTGCCATGTAGGAATGCACAACTAAAGCCCTTTGCAGAAGTGGACACCTAACCTCTCTTTAAAGGCCTCCAAAAGAAGGAAAGTCCAGCAGCCTGCAAGGCAACCTTCAAGGCAGTCTTACAGAAGGGTCTTCCAAATGTTTAGATGGAATCACCTTTGTTGCTATTGGAACCCGTTGGTTCCTCTTCTGGTCTCTGGAGCAGCAGAAAACATCTTCACCATGAAACCTCTTCAGATGTTTAAAGGTGGCTCCATCTTCTCCATGATACATCTTCAGATATTTAAAGATGTCTTCTCCATGATACCTCTTCAGACATTTAAAGGTGGCTCCATCATATCACCTCTCCAGCTTCTCTTCTCCAAACTACACACCCCCAGCTTCCCCAGTCATTCCTCATAGAGCTTTGGGGGATTCCCAGTCCTCTTCTTTGCAATGCCAACTCATGGAAATCTCTCAGTAACAGTCGCTTGGACCAAACTCATCCCTCCTTGCAGTCCCTTCCCTTGCAAGGCCAGAGGGATTAAGGAAAGGCACCCATGTGTAAAATTGCTTCTTCTCGGAGAGGCATGCCAGAGCGGCAAATCCCAAAGATGTTGGAGGGACGGAGAACCTGCCAACCAGGCCTCCTCCTCCTCCTCCTCCTCCTCCTCCGCCACGCCATGGCGTCCTCCCGTATCTGGGCCATTCGCAGCTTGAGTCTTTTTCAGGGCCTCCGGCGAAGCGGTCGCAAAAACGTGCCGAGTACATCCTTTCCGCCCCAGTAATCGCGGCGAAGGGTTTGTCAGAATTTGAGGAGGAGGAGGCGGCATCTTCCTTGCTGCAATTTCACCTGGAGTGCAAAAAGCCATTAGGCCTAAAATAAAACAGCCAGAGGTTCATGGCAATCGTTGAACAAAATGCAACACAAAACCAGCTGTATATTTAGTTCTCAAAAGCAGAGGGGTTTGGTTCCCGCAGAGGTGCCTTCCCATTCTTGAAACCAAGGAAGGCTCGGATCTTGAATTTGGGCCTTTCTGGCGCCAGCCGATACAATTGTGCCTACATGGGCAAATAGATGGGAGGCACAGGAGCCTATGTGGCACATTGGTTTGAACATTGGACTCCAGACTTTGGACGCCAACTTCGTTCCATGCACAAAAATATTATATATGACAATTACCTTCAGGCGCTGTGCGAAAGGGGCATGCGGAACGTAAATGAATTCCAGGTTTTGATTTGCGTCGCCAAGATTACGTAGGCGCAATTATTCCAGGATCTGAAGAGACTCCCAAATGCAACACACTTCTGGTCCCAAGCGTTGCTGGAAAAGGGAGACTCGGCTTGCATTTTTGTGTTCACTTTGGGCATGTTTGTAGCTCTTTTGCTGTTCTTTTTAAATCATAAGCAACCTTGAATCCAAGTTTACGGGAGGAAGGTGGGATTTAAAGCAATTTTCTAATAATTGTATAATACAATACAATATAAATCAAGTGGATGGTGGCATCCTACTCTTCCTTCCAAGCATCCAACCCTTCTTTCCAAACATTGGCCTTTACTGCCCTCTGCAGAGCTTGGAAACGCAGCACAGCGCTTTCAAAAAGCACCAACTGTATAAATGCATATAACCTTCCTTTAAAAGATGGGGGGGAGGAATCCCTCTATTTTAATTTCTCTATTTTAAGAGCACGCTTCCTGTTCCAAATCGCTCTTATCAGACAAGCCTTTTGACGTCAGGTTGCATTTTCCTATTGTTTCGACAGATCTGGATGCAAAAGATCCGGAAAAGTCTTTTCTAAAGTTGCCAAAGAAAGAAGAAACAGATGAGGGGGATAACTTTTGCACAGAATTTGCAAAAGTCAAGAGATATAAATGGGTGACGACTCTGGCTTTAAGACGTAATGCAATGGCAGCTTGGAAATGCTGCCATTTTGGACTGCAAGGTTTTCGTTGTCTTAATGATGGCACTTAATGACTGCAGTCAAGTCAACTCTGACATACAAGAGACCTCCAAGTCTTGCAAAGTCAGGACATTTGTGCTTTCCTTAGTTGAAACCATCCACCTGTACTGCAATTGCTTTTTTCCCTACTGATCCCCACCATGTTGTCGTTGTGGGCCTTTGCTGAGAGCAAACAACAACAAGAAACGGCAATCGTGAAGACGAAGAACCGTACATAAAGAGGAGGCACTGAAATCCAAGACCGTCCTTTGCAAAGGAGGACGTTTGCAAGCCCAGAGGCGCAACCACCACCACACTTTGCTTTTTTGACATTTAAAGTGCATTCAACGGTGTCTATCACTTTGGGTACATTACCTTTAAAAGGAGGTGGGCAAACGCCTTGGCGGTGAAATGCCACGTCCGCAGCCGAAAGGAGCCTCGTTCATGCAGAAAACGCAGACCTGGAAGTTTTGTGTCGCCTTCGTGGCCAAATGTTGTCATCCACCGCTGGCAAATTCTGGGCACCGGGCGTCCCAAAAAGTAACTTATCCAAGTTGCGCATGGTTTTGGGTACACAGCAGGCCTTTTTAAAATGGAATTGTGCCATGCCACTTTGGAGGAAAGGCAGGGTATCAAATCGAATCAATCAATCAATGAGAATTTGGGGGAGAAAGGTAGGCTACAAATCAATTCAATAAGCGAACGAGAGCCAACACGCAGCCCTGGGGATGTGTGTGAACCCAGAGATGTCTGTCTAACCCAGATTCGACACTTTGGAACAACAGTGACATTTTGCACATATTAACTTGGTTCATGAACCCCAGCAGAAAACAAAAATTGCCCGTCAGTTGCGACCTGGGATGACTACTTACAACAGCCGCCTCTCCATCTGAACTCTTAAGTGTTACATCCTGATCTCTCTTGATGGCAATTTGTGCAAAGAGAGAAGTATTCTGGGGTCACAATGCTTCACAACCACCTCAGAAATCCTCTTTTGCAATTGAACTTAAACTGCGGAGCTCTAGCCGTCTTCCCGGTTTGCTGGGAATCCTCCTCTATCAACTGCAAATAGTCCAAGGCAGGAATTTCTGAGGCACATCCTTCCTTTTACCTAAAGACATTTCCCAAACTACCCTAAAGATACCCTGGCACCATAATTCCTAACGTTTCTTATAGGTTGTGAACACCAGTACCACCCAGAAAAGCTTTTCTGTGTTACTTATCGTCAGGGAATGACCAGCAAAAAGATTTCTATCTAACCCTGGAGCACATGGCTGATGGTTCCCATGTTGGTGAGGCACTGACTCCACTCTGGGGTCTCATTGCAGCCTTTAAAGGAATCCAATTCCTGCAGCACTTTGGAAAGCTCCATTGGAGCCTAGGATTAAAATGAAAATAGATCCGTCACATCCAGGTTGCCAACATATCTATCTAAAGAGCCAGCATGGCACAGTGATTTGAATGTTAGACTATGGCTATGAAGACCAGGATTCCCAGTTCAGCCACGAAATCCACTGGGTGACTCTGGGCAAGTCATGCTCTCAGGGGAAAGCAAAGACCAACCTCCTCTGAAGAAACCTTGCCAAGAAAAACCCGTGACAATCTGTGTTAGGATCACCGCAAGTTGGAAACGGCTTGAAGACAACACACAAAAACAAAGAAGACAGGGGGATTGATTATATATGTTTTGGGTCCCCTTTGGATATACTGTATACGCTCATGTCACAGGGAGAACCAGGTCTTAACGTAAAAGGATCTGGGGAGGGATGGCGATGTATTTCACCCAACCAGGGACCCTTTAGAGGTGCAAGGCCCCTTGCCCAAACCCTAACAGTCACGCACCCTTGTGCTACCCAAAGTCCCACAATTCACCAAGCCGAAAGGAAGACGATTCCACCTCACTTCACTTTTCCTCCCCGTCCTCGTCGGTGACCCTTCCCGGGTAGGGAACGGCCATCTTTCCACGGCGAAAAGAACGAGCATTTTTAATACAAAGAATCTGGATGAAGAGATTTTATTTCATTTGACAGCGTGTTTTTTTAGTAGCAGCATCTAGAATACATCTTTCAGGAGTGTCACCATGTACCTGGAAACCAGAATTAGCACCTAGTGTGTCCCGCCGGCACAAAAAGAGGTGGGGAAAGGAAGCAGAGAGTTAAGTCCAGGAGCAAGTAACATTTAATGCTCAGAGGGCCTCTCACTTTGCTCCGACGAACTCCCTTCGCTTCTGGCTTTTGAGAAAGGTGGGCTGCTCAAAAGGCGGATGGGAGCAAAGATGGATTTCAAAGAAAGGAGGACAAGACCAAACATTGTACCTGCCTGAACTTAAGCGCTTTAAGAAACAATGGAGGATTGTGCAGCATTGAACAAACACCCTCCGAAATGCCAGCTCAGAAAACCTAGGCCTTGGAAACTCATAAGATCAGCAGAGGTGAGAACAAGACTCAACCAGATCAGAGAAAACTGAAGGAGAAATAGTAATTTTCAAAACAGTATTAAAATGGTTAATGTTGTAAAGAGGAGTGGCCCCCGACAGCTTTCCACAAGATGACTTCCCTCCAGATGCTGGGAGCTGCAGTCCAACCCCTTCAAGCAAAAGACTCCAGCGGAGTTTATCACACAAGAGAGTAATGGGTTAGGCAGTCTTTGCCTTTGGGTCAGATTTAGCATGTAATGTAAACACCCAAGGAACCGACTGGTGGTTTTGTCTCTGCAGAAAAGGGAAACCAGGCAGAGCCTTAAGACCAACATAACCGTGGAGTGTGCAAGTGCAGACGTCAGCTGAATTAATCCAGTTTGACACCGCTTGAACAGTTAAAGCAGTGTCAAAGTGCATTATTTGTGCAGGGCAGAGTCAGTTGTCGCCATCTGGGACGTAAGACACATAGACCCTTAGGAGAACCCCTCTGAAATCTGCTGGACTTAAGTCCAGCCACTGGAGGACATCTTTGCGTCTTCAAAATACGACTTGATCCTTGGCAAAAGGGGGAAGGATTCAAGCCAGCGGAGAATTGAAGCAACGGAGAGCACTGAAAGATTTGGAGAAGGAGATAGAAAGGCTGAAGACTTAGATATGTAAGGCAGCCTCTCCTACACAGCTACTAACTTTTCAATGGGCTTTACAGCTCAATGGGTCACTGGCCACGATGCAATGATTTCTTTCCATCACCCATTTCCCTCTTTCCCCCAACTCTTGGAACTATGAACTCGCCACTCCAACCATGAATAAGAAGAATAATCAGAATATTGATCATTCCTTACCAAGATGGCATGCGGGCGAAGACAGCGGCCAATACCTGAAACCTATGTACATCTTTAAATGTCTACTTTACAAGAGAGAGCCTCCTTTTCCGAGGACGGGAGGTCTAGGTACCTTTCTGTTTTGCCGGGTTTGTTTTTAGTCTCCAACTTGGCATTCTCAGCAAAGTGCAGAAAATAATTTAATGTATTGTTTTAAAGGGGAGGCGGTGGGAGAAACGCACTTGCGGAAACAGACACACACACAAACAGTCCATGCCTGAAAAGGGAAGAGTTTACAATCGCCAAAATATAGTTATAGTCCAATACGGCTTTCTCCAAGAGGGCTGCCTTTGAGAGGGATTGGACTGTAACTCCTCAAACCGTGGAAGTTGCAGTCCAACACCGCGGGAAGAAGATATTGCATGGAGGATTCGGGAGCTTGCAATCCAACACTTCTGGGAGTGGATGCTGGGCATGGAGTTATGGGAGCCCCAGTTGAACGCCTCTGGAGTGCAGAAGAAGCCTGGCTTTCCGTATCATGGGACGATGGGTTAGGTAGTCAAGTGAACGCCAAGACACAGGGCAACTCCGGCTAAGAAATAAATATCAGGCAGTGCACCGCCAGCAGAAAGTACCTTTCAAAAGGCCCCGGTTTCAAACCCAACCTTTCCTTCCTCCCCCCACTCCCCCTTCAGACCAGCCTTCTAGCGGAGGACAGCAATGTCTGTAGAGATCCCAGAAACCAGGAGAGGGAAATCAGCCGGCATAAACCTGAGGCTGCAAGGGAGGCGGCAGTTTGTCATTCTCCACGTTTTCGGAGTCAATGGCGGCCAAGGCCGGGTTGGGGGCCTTGATCTCCAAGGGGAACTTCTCCACGATCTCCTGGACCTCCTTGGTGACCCCCTCGGTCCAGTCAATGAGGTCCCTCTCCAGCTTCCTGGCCCCGCTCACAATCCTCTCCTGCCTCGCGTTGAGCTGCGAGAGGAGGTCGAGGTTGTGGTGCATCTGCTGGACCCCCGGGCAGACGTCGGCCGGCCAGTTCTCCAGCTCCGGCTTCTTGGGAGAGCTCTGGCCCGACATGTAGCGGTTGAAGTCCTCCTGGCTCAGGTTCAGGGACTGAGCGTCCAGCTTTTCAATGAAGGCGACAGCGCAGCACTGCAAGAAATCACCACGTTACAAGGCAACCTTGCGCACGGACGCATGCTGAATTCAAGGTGTGGTGTTGGCATCTAAAGTTCTAAACATCCTGAGACCCCACCTCCGATACTCGAGGGAACATTGTCCCTTATATACAATCCAGCATGAGAGCACTGGACTATGACTCTGGAGACCAGGATTTAAGTCCTCCAGCGCAACTCTGCCAGACGTTGACTACAGAGTTGTGCTGGAGAACCTAAACGTTCCTAGAGAAAGCACTTCTCTGCGGCATTTGTAGGTCCTCCAGCATGATTCTATGGTGAACCTCTGGCAAATGTTGACCACAGAGTTGCACTGGAGGACCTGGAGATCTCTAGAGAGATGTTATCCACATGCAGAACACCCTTCTGCCTCATACTTTACGCACCAGTAAATAAATGCCTTAAATAAAAAGGTCTTTGCCTGCCGGTGGAAAGAGAGCAGAGAGGGGGCCAGCTGTACCTACCAGGTTTGTGAAGTAATACCCATCCTCCCCAGACATGAGCCTGCTGGGATTGCAAAAGCGGGTAATGTACTGGATGTTGGACTGGAGCCGGGGAGGGTTGCCCTTTAGGACAATGTAGATCAAGGTGGGGAGAAAGTCGTCGGCCGAGGCTGGCTCATTCTTGGTGGTCCGGATGGCGTTGAAGATGTGCTTGCTGCAGCTGGTGATGCAGGCCAGCTTGTCCCGCGGGACGCGCTTGGAGTCCATCTCAATGATGTCTGCAAGACGGGAAACGGAAAACAGGGGTTACAAGATGGAGGGCTGCCAGTTGCGTGCAGATCCAAGGTAGCCAAGGTGGCTCTGATAAAGCCCTCCTGGTTTTAGAGGTTCTGCTAAAACGTGTTTCAGTCTGAGGTCCTGTTTTCAAGTTCCTGTGCTGGGTGAGCAAAAGGCAGAGGTGCCAGGGCCAAAAAAACCCCACCAACACCTTTCCAGGTTAAAGCTCTTAATGCTGATAACGGAGCCTTCAGGAGGTATTTTAAGCCTTTGGGAATGGGGAACCCAAGCTGGGAAACCCACAAAGGAAGATATTACGGGGAAAGGCATGTGGCCTTCTAGGTAAGTGAAGGAGAGTTAGATTTGGCCCAGAGCCTCAGGTTTCCTACACTTGTGCTTGGCCTTGTGTGCAAGCTTTGTGTAAAGAAACACTGGGAAAAGAGTTTGCAGAATAAATCACCAGCCTGTCAGCACTCTGCACGCGTACCTGTGATGGCTTTCACCACGACGTCAGAAACCTCCGGGATCTCTTCGTTGACAGGGACGCACAGCATTTGTGGGGTCACCCAATGCAAAGCCCTGGGAGGGGGACAGACAGAGAGAGAGAGAGGAGAGGGGGAATAACATTGTTTCAGGTCTACATCAGGAACCTAAAAATACACACACACACACACACAGATACATACACAACTTTATCCTTTGCAGACCTGAAACAGACCCATTTTTGTAAAAATGGAAGTGAACACCTAGCTGCCTCAGGGAAAGAGGCAGATGCCAGGGCAGACAACTGGGTTTCTGCAACTACTTTTCTATGTCTTTGCAAATTGTAGCAAACTCTATCAAACTGGAGGAAAGAGGGGAACCAGCCAGGTGCAAGGGAAAGGGAGGGGTTCTGGGAAACCCACTTTCTCAGCCACCTCCTGAGAAGACCTCACATCTCCTTCCATCCCTGAAGCCGCACCTGATCCTCCTCTGGACGGCCAGGTCTTTCTTCTCATCCTCGGTGGTTTCTGGGCAGAAAACATACTTGTACAGCCGGGTCATGAGGTACTTCTCAATCTGGTCCATCGCTTTCTCTGCTCTCTCGGGAGGCACTGCGGGGGGGAAAGGGAGAGGAAGACTTGGAACATAGATTTGGAGTCCTGCTTGAAGCTTGGAAACATTCTCCTCTTTTCTTTTTATTGCACTACCAAAGCTAGCATGGAGCAGTGGTTTGAGTACTGGACTAGGACTCTGTGAATCCCTGCTCAGCCATTGGAAACCCATTGGGCAACGTTTTGCAAATCATACTCTCACAAGCCTCAGAGGAAACAAACAGGAAAACCCCTCTGAAGAAACTTCTCCAAGGAAACCCTACTTTTAAGAGCCAGGCTGCTGTTGGGAGTTAAGTGTTGGATTGGGATTCCAGGAGATTAGGGTTCAGTCATGGAAACCCAAGCCTTAGAGGAAGGCAGGCCAAGATCTGAATAAAACATACCCAGATAACCCGGTAATAGTTTCACCATGGCCACCATAATCCAGAAACAACTTGAAATACACCCAACAGCAACCGGAAACCCACATTCCAAGAGGAAAAATACCTTTCCAGCGCGTCTGGAGCTTCTCAGCCACATTTTGGTAGAAGTCCTGGGCGTACTCAGACTGTTCCTCAATGCTCAGCTCCTATGAGAGAGAAAAAGGCCATTGTTGCCTGTGAAAATGGACGATGCCACCGACAACGCCAAGGTATTTATTTAGTTCACTTACATCCTATCTTTCTCTCGGTACCCGCCCCAAGGGAGCATAAGACGAAATAAAGTACAGCAAAACTATCCGAAAGCCAACCTACCCGCTTGTGGTGCATGGTCTCCAAGAACAGCTTGCACTGCTTGTAGATCTCTTGGCCGGCTTTGTGGTAAGGCTTCAGGAACTCAATGAACTCCTTGGAGACGCGGTCCGTCTCGATACTGACCTGCCGGCTGATGGAAGGACTGGGAGCCTTGGCTTCCGGAGCATCTACAGGAGAAGGGAAGGGCAGAAAGGTTAGAAAGGGCTTCGCCCGTGTTGGGTGGCCATGATGGAGTTGTGAACAGAGGAGATCTGGAGAAGGAAATCTACAACCTCAATGGGAGAACATCCGCGCCTTATATACAATAGACAGACCTAATGCTGAAGACAGACTGAGGATCTGCAAAATGATGGGAGGCATGGATAATAATAATAATAATAATAATAATAATAATAATAATAATAATTATTATTATTATTGACATGGCATCAAGGTGGGTTACAACAGTGAATGACCACTATGCTCGGATTCCTGCCATTTGAGATCCTCCGTCTCTCTCCAGACATCACGTCTCATCCATTTTCTACTGCTGAATCTATGGTTTGTTGTATCCGTTGATCTGGAGCCCATGGATACAGATGGTGGATTGTGCCTCCTTCCCCTCCATTTCCCATCTACCCCACAAATGTTATGGAAGCATCTGCCCATGTCCTGACTGCTGAGGGAATGGCTGGTTGTGGTGCCAAGACATTGAGACGGCTCACTTCAAGGGGACGGATCACTGCTGCAAGCTGCCTCCTGCATGTTATAACCATGATCCCCAGTGCCACCATGTCAGTGGGAGCAATGGACCCACTCCAAGCTTTCACACCACTCCAAGGCATGGAACGGTCTTCCTAAACAGGTTGGAAAGCTACAAAACTTGGGGAAGTCCTCAGCCATGGCCTTCCTCCTGAAGCTCTCTAGATCTCCCAAGGAGAGGAAAATCAAGTGAAACCCTTTGGGATCTGGACTGTGCCTAGCCCTATTATAGGTCTACTCTTGTGTGCAGAGACCCACATTTTGCACACACCCGACGCATGCATCGCTCTGTGAGCCATCAGGATGAGGACACCGCCAAGCTGGATTCTAACAGCAAGAGCAACCATAAATCTGTTTATTTCTGTTAAAGGGAAGAAACAGCGCCAAGTCACCCACCTCTCCGCCTGCCAACCAGCGCTGCTCAGAGTGAAGAATGGAAGACAAGGAGATGGAAATGAAGCAGGATGGAGCGACAGCACAAAGAGAGAGGAAACAAAACACAGAAGAAGAGACTCAGTTGGCATCTCGCAAAGTGGAACCACAAACCCAGCGCACAAAAGGATGATTAATGCCGGGTACCAATGGCTAGGAGGAGCGTGGGATGGGGATGGCATTGTACCATTGAAACAGGTTGGATTACTCCAGGTTCTTATCCATGGAGGGAGGCAAAGATGATGCTGTGCCAGTTACTCCTAGATAGGAGTTTGGATAAACCAGGGCCAGCTATGTTTAAAAGGAAGAGGGGTAACTATGGGGGAAGGGGTGCAAAGCAAGGGCATTGCTCCCCAATAAAAATTCTGCCTTCACTAAGGAGAAGACATTTTCCTCCAGTCCTCAATTTTTCCTCCATTCTCAGATCACTTCCTGCAGCCATTTTAAGAACAACTGCAGAGGAAAACAAGGAGTGATAGACTTCTGGAGGGCTGTAGTCTGCAAAGTGGAGTCTGGTAGGGGAAAACTGGCTCTTGGCCCACCCATATGCCCACCTTGACCAACATGTTGGCGCACCAGTCAGCAAATGACCCAATAGGTCTACTTTAGCTGAGACTCACCAAAAGGATGAGATGGGAGCCAAGCCTAAACACAAAATTCATTTAGATTTCATACTGTAGGTATGGTCTCACCAAAAGGATTCAGGTTGTAGGGTGCAAACTACTCCATCATCCCCCACAAAAAACAACACAAAAAGAGTCCTGCAAGGTGAATTGCTATGGTGGGCACAGGAAGAAGTCATGCCACAAGACACACAAAAGCACACAAGGGCTGCAAACATTATCTTCTGCAAAGCAGGCAGAATAGTAACTAAAAACTAGTAGGTACCGGATGCGCCAGACACAGTGCGGACGCATTTAAGCCAGAGTTGAGAATCATGTGGCGTTCCCAATGTGGTCAGACTGCAACACCCATCATCCCCAGCCATCAAAGTTGAGAATCAAAGGGTACTAGGAGTTGCAGTTCATCAACATCTGCAAGGCCCAATCTTCCCATCCTGTTTGCCTAAAGCAGAGTTGTGCCGTTTTCTTCACTGAAGAAACACATTGGGCCCTTGGTATCCGCTGGGGTTTGATTTCAGGACCGCCCCATGGATACCAAAATCTGTGGATGCTCAAGTCCCATTTAATACAACAGTGTAGTGAATTGGTGCCCCTTATACTGACTCTCTAGGGCTGGATGTGGCATGGTCCAACCCCTAAGAAGCCATGTCCAGCAATGTGTTTTTGTTTTGTTTGTTTGTTTTACTAAAGCTGGAAAATGCAGGGACCACCCAACTGGTTAAAAAGAAAACAGCGTGGTTGATGCGGAACACCTCCGAGGCTTTTCTGCAAGCGGATAATATGCCAGCTTCCATTGAAACTACCCTGACATTTAAAAGGGGATTATGGCCTGTTCCAGACTGCCAAAATAAAGCTGCTTGGGGTCTCTTTGGAGGTATGCTATTTAAATGATGCATGCATCCTAAGAATCTGGAAGCTGCACCAAAGCTGCCCTCCAGTGCTTAGGAATGGAGTGTGGCTTTGGCATGACCTCCGGACTCTTAGGACCCATGCATCATTAAAATAGCATACCTCCAAAGAGACCCAAAGCAGCTTTATTTTGGAAGTCTGGAACAGGCCTAAGAAAAGGCTGCCAAACAAACTGGGAAAGTATTTACTTAAAAGCAGGACTTTACTGTTTTCAGTTTAACAAAGACAGCTGGCTCTGGAGGATCCAGAATGAATGAGAGAGTCTGTGACTTGCCCAAAGTCGCATTGTGAGTCTCCATTGCTGAGCTGGATTCGAACCCTAAGTCCAGCACTCAAACCACCACACTTAGAAATCAAACACTCAGAACTAAAACTGTCCCAGCGTCTGTTGCTTTTTATTTTCCCTTAAATCTTTTTAGGAATATATTTAGTACACCCGAAGGGCTTTTTAGTCAAATTGCCAGCCTTAGTTGAGTCAAATCCCATGGATTTGAGGTGGGTCTTTCAACTAAAGAGATTTCTTTAACCATGTTCTTCGGAGCCGCTGCCCTTCTTCTGGCCTGGCTTGGGGTCTTTGCAGTGGTCCAACCTGGGGCCAGCTACCTCTAGGCACAACCTCAGCTGGGATTCTGCAAAGCCACTAAAACAGGGGTCGGCAACCAAGGCAGGCGAAGACCAGGGCTGGCTGGGTTTGGGTTACCTTCGGTTGGAGCCGTGAGCTCCCAAGGGGGAGCGAATATCTCCCTCAAGTCCCTGAGCAGAGTGTCGGCACTGAGCTCGCTCCCAGGCACTTCGGTTTTAGCGCCGGACTCCTGCGCGGCTGGAAGAAACGCAAAAGAGCATGCGGGGCATCCGCGGGTAACAGAGGAGAAAGGAAACAGGACGCACAAATACCAAAAAGGGAAAGAAAAGGGGTAGATCAAACCATTCTGGGTCAGGGCTTAGGAGGAAGAGGCATGCAATAACTGGTTAGGAGAAGATGTAGTTACGCACCGCCACAAAGCCAGACCCAAAGTGGAAAAGGAAATTATAGTTAGGGGGGCAAGACCCCCATGAAAGTGATAAAACCACAAACAGGAATCTCTAGACCCTCCAGTTGTAACTCTATGGTCAACCTCTGTCAGACGTTTACCATAGACTCACATCAGGGGACCTACAAATGCCTAGAGAAGTATTGTCTCTAGGAACGTCTATGTCCTCCAGCACAACTATGGACAGCTTCTGGGTTGTCCATAGAGTCACACTGGAGGACCTAGAGAGTCCTAGAAGGAACACATTCATCAAATATGTGGATAAGCAAATCAGCAGAAGTCAAAGCTGCAAATGTGGGTGGCCAACTGTACCTTTGAGAATGCGCTTTAAAGGTACAAAACATGCAGTTTGTGAACCAGGAAATGATACTGTTCAAAACACATGCAACCGGTGTTAGGGCAAATGGAAAGTTATGACTTATGGAAGACATCGGGGCAGCCAGCACAAGCCAGAGTTAAGAAGTGCCAAGTCAGGATAAGGAAAGGCACCAAGCATAGTGGGTTGAACTATGCTTTGGGTTGAATACCATGAGTGCTATTTTTTGTTAATATACTCAGACAAGGTTAAAAGGATTAGAAAATCGTTAAATACTAGGATTGAAGGCCAGCCTTGGCTCAGGAGGAGCATCCGAACTCAAAGCGCTTTGCATCCTTGCCCATTTTAGCATGAGAAGCGATGCAAAGCCTCCCTGGCGCAGGAGCCTTGGAGCACGCCAGCCTCTGCGCAACCCCAGGACTCGGCTCTTCTCAGCAGATGGCACCAACCTTTAATTCTTCTACATTTTCGGCACAGCTGCTGCCTTAAGTGCATTTGGCAATTAGCACAAGTATCATGGAGGCTAATGTCTGCTCTGTTCTGTACTTAAACCTTTCATTGAGGTGGCTGCCACATCAACCTGTTCCTGGGTAATTCTGGAAAGAGCAAGCAGACGCTTTTATGTCAATATGGTTGCTCAAGCCTGCCTGCTGCTCTTTATTTCTTTGACTCCAGGTACAGACAGAGGCATCTTCTAGAAACATGGCTGCCCAAGGAATACGTTTAAGGCGCAAGATGGCACTCGGTCCTTACCTTTCTTTGCTCCCGGCCGGGAAGCCCCAAAGAATTTCTTGACAGTGGTCACTTTGCGCGACTTCTCGTTCGTCTTCTTCTCCTCGAACTTGGTGAAGGTGAGCGACTGGGCCCCAGGCGGGTGCTGGGTGCTGGCATAGGCCTCTTCCTCCTCGCGCTGGAGCCTGAGGGCAAGAGAGAAAGAGGCAAAGGATCATGGTGAGTCCCAAAAGAACGCATGGCTTCCATGGCCGATGATCAGTGAGCCTGGAGCCATTACAATTCCTAGAACCTTCCCAGCCAGGAGTCTGCAATACTTTTTGTTCCCCGCCCCACTAGTCTGATTTTGGAAGCCCTGCTTAACCCTGGATAAGAGACCACCAGGAAGGAAGCCCAGGGATGTTTGGAGAGAGCTGGGAAAGAACCCTGCCCAAAACCCTGGAGGAGGCCATTGTTGGCAGTGTTTGGCAAGATGCACTGAGTGTCCAACTCCATGCAAGGGCAGCTTCTCCTGTTCTTAGAAGCTTCGAGGGCGAATGCTCCACAACAACATCTCCATTTTGAAATGTGCATTTTCTAAGCAGATCCTCCCCACTCAAAAGCTTCCCTCTGCCCTATCTAGAAAGGAAGCCAAGCGCTCCAAAGTCTTCCTGCTGGCATTTCTTTCCCCACTTATATCTTATCTCTCCTCAGTCGTCAACTGTCCCAAGTGGGCTGTGAGCGGGAAGGAAAGGTAGGGCCACCAAGACTCACCCTCTTCTCCTCCACCAGAAGAACATACAAAATCCCTGAATACAAAGACAACCTTCTGCTCAAGTGACCAAGCATTTAGCAAGAGAAAACAACCAGTGTCAGGCTTATCACTCCTCGGATGATAATCGTGTTTTAAAGGCTTGGCAAACTGAACACAGAGACATAGGGCAGCCATTTATCAGGAGCCAACTGAGATGTGGAACGCTGTGGAAGCTCAGACTTTCAAAAACCAGGGATGGCCGAGTTTGTTTTACTGCCCAAGGCCTTCCAGACATGGTCAGCCAGAGCCGGCAATACCAAAAGGACAGCTTGAAAGAATTTAACTCCTTGAAAGCGAATGCAAGAATGCTAACAGTTTCCTCTTACCTCTCAGCCAGCTCCCAGTCTTCCTGGATCTGCTTCTGCCGGGCCTTTTGGTATTCCTCCCGCCAACATTTGGAGCAATAGCCCTGCCAGGCGATGTTGCCATAATACCCGCATCCCTTCTTGCACAGCAGCTCCGACTGGTCCACATGGATGCCGCGGCGCTCCGACTTCAGGCTCATCTTGCTGCGGGGAAAAAGAAGAAGAAGAAACTGGGTTATGTTTAGAGCCAAAGTGGGCAATGGCAGTAGGACCCACATGGACCATCAAATATAAAGCACTTGCAATGGACTGGACCTGCCCTTCTGGTTCTGAAAAGCCGGTACAGTTGGCCTTACTGCAGGGTGGTCTGCAAAACCGGAACCCAAGGAGGCTGGCCTGGTAGCCACTGGCAGATTAATGCTGGCCAGACACCCAAAGTTAGAATAAACACATCCCAAAGTCAGGCTCATCCAGGGCACAGTATTTCCAAGTTCTATGCATGGCTGTGAAATCTGGACCGGAAGAAAACCAATGCGCTTGAAATGTGGTGCCAGAGGAGACGTCTGGCACCACAAAAAGACCAATCCACAAGTCTGAGAGCAAACTGAGCCTGAACTCTACCTAGAAGGCAACTGTGGCTGTTGTCCTTTGGATGTGACTGGGCAACGTGACTCACTGGAAAAGACAATCATGTTGGGGAAAGAGGAAGGCCACGTTACAGATAAGACTAACTGAATCTTGGAAACCACAGCGGCTACTGCCCTGAGTTTGCAAGACCAAAGTAGGGCAGTGGATGACCAAGGGGACACCAAAAGCTGAAGCCGACTGGGCTGCAAATGCCAACAACAGATGCCCACTGAGAGATTCAGGGGCCCACCATGGCTGCATGATGCCAAGGCTTACAAAGAGAATCATCGGCTGACCTGATTCCCTCCAGGTTTGCCTCCAAGGGGGAAAGAAAAACACTGGGGTTTGGGGTGTCCTTAGGGGGGAAGTGAGTTTGTACCCCAGCTTCAGCTTCAGGAGGAGTGTTGTGTCTCTCATCCAGACCCCTTTTGCCATACAAGCATCACAGCTCTCCAAGGGAGCAGCGTCTCCCATCGTCATGGAACAGCTCTTACCCTTAAAAAGGTCTTTGCAATGCTTAGCAGGAATCTCTTCTCCTACTGCTCCAGAATGAAAGCAAACTGAGCCCTCCAGCCTTGGCTAGCAAGCAAAGCAAAGGATTCCCTTTGCAGCTGGAGACTGTGTCCGAGTGGCGGAGGCCCTTGGGAATGTCTCCGTCACGTGAGAGGCCTGAGGAAAGGGCTGGGGAAGGATGACGCACCCTCCGGTATTTTCCATGGCTCTAGCTCCAAGCAGAAGAGTTTGGGTCTCTCTTTGGGGACTGGAGTTGAGACTCAAACAGAGACCTTTGGAGAACCAAGATAGGGAAGATATAAGGCAGGAGTGAAAGGAGCATGGCTGGGCGAAGGCTACCAACCCCTCCATGGCCAAAGCTACCGGGCAGATAAAGGAGGAAAGCACTGTTTGGAAGAGATTCCCCCCCCCCCCCCAAAGCCCAGGTTTTCTTATTCATGGCGGAGAATAAACCAGGTCGGGATTTACTCTCCCTCACCTTCCGATCTAATTGACTTAAGCCTTGATCCGGTTAATCTGCAGAAGTAAACCGATTAAGGGCTGCAAGGAAAGGACTGAGCGGAGGTAGGAAGCTGGGCATGGCAGCCTGGAAGGAAGGAATCGGTCAAGAAGAGAGGAGTTTGGTCAGCCTCAAAGGGAGGAAAGGAGGGGGCCCCACTTTAGTGTGAATCACAGAAAGGAATCCTAGAGTTGGAAGAGGCCCCAAAAAGGGCCCTGATCCAGTCCAAGCCCTTTATTCTGCCATGCAGGAACTCTCCATCAAAGCATCCCCATTGACAGATGGACACCCAGCCTATACTGAAAGACTTCCAACGAAGGAGACGCCATCATTCTCCAAGGAAGGAGTGTCTTCTGCACTGCTCCATTGGGTCCTTGTCTCTGGAGCAGCAGAAAAGAAGCTTGCTCCCTCCTCAATGTGACATCAAGTATTGAAACAGGGCTCTCATCATATCCCCTCTTGGCCTTCTCTTCTCCAGGCCAAACATCCCCAGCAGTTCCCTGAGTCCTTCCGCTTTGACTGCTTTGGCTCAATGAGAGGCAAACCTGGGATCGGTGGTTTTGTGTCACAGAAAGCTCTGGGCCCACAACAAACTACAACTCCCAGCATCCTCTAGTGCTGAGCCAGGGCAGTGACAGAGGGCTCAAACTGGGTTATCTCTGCTGTAGGCTTTGGACCCAGGTCCAAGGTTTTAAACGGCTGTTGCTGCGTTTTGTAGGGAGAGTTGTTTGTTTGTTTATGGGGTTTCAATTATTGACATTCTTAATACACTTGCGCACTTGATACACACAAACACACATATATCTCCACAACCAGCATATATATATATATATATATATATATATATATATACTGAAGACACACACATGGATATATCTGTATGTATTGAAAGACCCAATGCCATGATGCACGCATTAGTTTTAAATACATATCTAAATGTGTGTCTGTGTATTAAACAAATAAACACACAGGTCTTTAAACTGTATGATATAAACACACACATATATATATACTCATTTTAAAAACCTGTGTAGTTATTTATTTAATACACATACATATATATATGTATATATATGTATATATATAAATCCAATGTGTGGATATTAGTGTGCGTGTGTGTATATAACATTTAAAGACATGTGTATTTATATATAAACACCAATCTGTGCATATTAATATATGTGTGTGTATATATATATATATAAACATTTTAAAAACCTGTGTATTTGTTTTACTTTCTTTTCTTTCTATGTCGCCTTTCTCCCAGAAAAGGACCCAAAGTGCTTCACAAATATAAAGATATTAAAAGCTTATATATATATATATATATACACACACACACAGACATATATATATATATTTACCAATGTGTGTGCATATATACAGTATATCACACATTTTAAAAACCTTTGCATTTATTTATTTATTTAACACAGTCATATATATATATATATATACACACACACACAGATACACACACTTTAAAAACCAGTGTAAATACATTATATTGAATACATTGTACTGAACACACACACACACACACACACACACACATATATATATTATATATATACTGAAATGCATATCCATGAAATACAGATATACATATATCTATCTATATATCTATATCTCAAAAAAGCCAGTGGCATGATGCTAATTCTGCACTTAATACACAAACTCACTTTAAAAGCCAGTGCATATATAGATATATATATATATAGAGAGAGAGAGAGACATGTATATATATTTATGTGTGTGGATATGTGTATCTATATGTATAGATATATACACATATTATATACGTGTGTGTATATATACATATATATCCAGACTCTCTTTATATACTGTATATCTCTGTTTCAAAAGCCTTACCCTGAGAGGGTCCTTCCTCCTCTTCCTCTTGTTTGTCTACCTCTGCCTTCTTCTTCCTCTTCCTCCTCACGGCGTCACTTCCGCCGCAAACAGGAAACAGCATCGACGGAGTCTCTCTCTCTCTCTCTTCCAGGCCAGACCCCGCCCACGAGGCCGCGACTGCAACTCCCGGCATGCACCGCGGAGGCCCTCCTGGGCGCTGGCGCTATTAGCAGGGAGAGAGGGTTGCTGGGGGCTGTAGTCCCGGGAGCCTCCGCGGCGGCGCCGGCTCCCAAGAGTCATAGAGGCTAGGAAGGGGAGGAGCGCTGATTCTTCCGGCTCCCGTTCGCAGGGGCTTCAATGAAGGAGGCAGCAGAAAGGGAGACTTCACAGACATATATATCTCTGTGTGTGTGTGTATACATATGTATATATATGTGTGTGTGTCTGTGTGTTAAAATCTCATTAAAATCACTAAAAATCACAATACATACAGGTATATACTGTATGTGTATGTGTGTGTATATATATATATATATATATAATAAACTATATTATATACAGTACTATACACACACACACACACACACACATATATATATATATAGTTTTTAAATATATTTACATTATATATATAATATATATATATACACACACACACACACAGAGTATCTGCTGGTATGTATTATGATTTTTAGTGATTTTTACACATGCATATACACACACACACACATATATATATATATATACAGTATATACCATAATAATTTAATTCCTTTTTAATGTATGTTTTTTGAAATGCTTTAATTTAAACGCTAACTTTAATTTTTTAAGCTGTAACTGGTTCTGATTGTTTTTAATCCTTTTTGCTCTTGTAACCCTCCTTGATTCCTTGTGAAAAGGCGGGTTACAAATAAATTATATTATATTATTATAATTATATTATTATTATATTAACTACTCCTTTTAACGCCACAAAGTCGCTCTGAGTCCCATGTATAATCAATACTTTAAATAATAATAATAAAGACCTAGAAGACGTTGCCCCTGAAAACGCACCTCATGCGCTCCCCTTTTAAAAGTGCCCCGGGCTGCATCCGCACTGCAGAAACTAACCCAGTTTGACCCCCCTTTAACTGCCATGGGTTTAACTGCTGTGGCTCTGTGGCAAAACTACAAACCCAGGACAGGACCCCACTGGACAACCAACCGGTCACTTCCCTCCAGGACGAAGGACAGGAGCCATTGCTGGAGACACCGGTCAACCGGCAACAAACCTACCCAACGGCAGCATTCTTTGGACCACATTTTCCAAGCTGTTCAGGAAAGACACACAACATCCACAGCATCCACTGCACTTGGGACACAAACACAGTTGTGAGCAGAGTCAGGTTGTGCCCATAGTGTGATAATTTATTGCACAATAACCGACACGCAGCATGTTCCCCATACAAAACACAGTCTATATATATGTGTGTGTGTCAAGAGTGGGGGAATTACACAAACAAATGGGTTTCGTCACAGCATTTCCGCTTCAAAAGCAGTACCTTCCGACCCGGCTTTTTGTCGTTTGTTATTTAAAAAGGCATGTACAACGCAAGGTGCGTTTGCGAGTAAACCTCACCGCCGTCGGCGGGGTTTGCGTCCAAGTAGACGCTCATAGGGTTTGCGTGGAAGAGGGTTGTCGCTGATACGCGACATTTAAATAACAGTCATAAGGAGGAGGCTTACCCAAATCTACGTCCATTAATAACCTTATTAATTCTCCGTACGAATAAATGTCAGTCTATTTGTATTACTGTTCTAGTATTTGGACCCAGGAGGAAGAGCGGGTGAGAAGATCCGGAGACTTTGTGCCGCGTTTCCTCACTGCATCCCCTCCAAGTATTGGTCAACCTTGGTCCGTTTTAGAGACCTTCCTAAATAGCAAGCGACCCGAAACACGGTCAGATTGCGCCCAAATGGCGTTTCAGTTCACAGCAAGCACCGTTTTGTAAAACAAATGTTATGTCTGAATTGATGAAGGAATGTCAGATCGTCCTTTTAAAAATTATATCACTTCTGAGTCACTAAAAACACTTCCACTTTTTTGTCCCAAAGGGAAGCAAAAGCAGTGGCGCGGACACTGCATGAAACCAAACACGCGTTTCCGACGCAGAGAGAGAAGGCGAGGCTTTCGGGGATGACGGCGTGGACCAAATGTGGCGTTGCTGGGTGCCAACCTTGCAGTGTAGGCAGACAGGTGAGGAAGAGGACCGAAGGCGTCGAGTGCGCGGCTGGACATGTGGGTTTCCTGACGGCGTGCGTGAGCCCTTCGAAAGGTTTCTATGCACACGCCTAATCCAAGATGGTTCCTCCGTAAGGCTACAATTCACAGCTGGGATGTTTCCTTCCCAGTTGATCCTCCGTCTCCAAAAACCGACAGCGCAGGTGCGTTGGTGCATAGCTAGAAAAGGCGGGCCGGCTCTCCTGCCAGGACAGGTAAGGCTCCTGTGCGCGCGCATGTGTGTGTTTCAGCTCACAAAGACAGCGGAGAGGACTGCGCGTTCGGCGCCGAGGCCTCACCACCACGTGATCTTGAACTCGTAGATGGGCCGCTTGCAGTAGTAGTGGTTGACCAGGTGCTTGTCGCAGACGCCGATGCACTGGTGGTCAACGGCGATGCCCCGGCCGGAGAGGTCCGTGACGATGCAGTGGAGCAGGTCGTAGACATCGGCCACGGCCTCCCAGGGTCCGAAGGAGACGTCCACCTCGCAGTGGTGCTCAAAGAGCTTGGCCTCACCCTCGCTCCGCTCGAAGCGCAGGCTGTTGAAAAGCGGACACTCGTATGGCGTGACCGGCATCTCCTCCTTGAAGACGCAGACCTTCAGCTTGGCGAAGCGGGCCTTGCGCTGCATGGCGCGCAGCTTGGCGATTTCAACAATCCGGTCCAAGCGGTCTGGGGACGGAGAGGGACACTGTTAGAACAGCGGTCCTCAACCTCCAGTCCTCCAGACGCTTTTGACTCCAGCTCCCAGATTCCCTCATTATTGGCCACGCTGGCAAAGGCTTCTGGGTGCTGAAGTCCAAAAGTGCTGGAGGCTGGAATTTTGCTGGAATTATGTACTTTATTGACATCTGTCTGTTAGTTCCAAAACGTCTCACATCCTGCCCCACAGCGATCCCAAACCCCTGGCGAGGGCTATGCCCTGGGGTTTACCTTTGTAATAGGGCATCAAGCCCAGGAAAGCTTGCCGGACCTTCTCTCCTTTCAAGGGCTGGAGCTCTTCCAGACTGTCCAGCAAGGGTCCGATGGAGTAGTACTGAGCCTCCTTGTAAACTGACCGCACCTTTTCCCTCGGAGGCAAGTCGCCCGAACGCAGAAAGTTCAGCACGTCCCTGAAAAGACGGAAAGAAAGGGAAAGCCAGGGAGAAGGGGATTCAGTTCGACGGCTGCAAGCTGGCCTTACAAGGCATGACAAGCTGGGCATTTAATATAAACCTCACACTTCAGTATCCACAGTCTCTTTCAAGGGTCAGCCTGGAAAGAGCAGGATCTTGGGCACGTTTCCCAAAAGGAAAGGGCTGGCATTCATGCGACAGGAATCCCGGTGACAAAAACAAGAGCAGCTGTTTTGTCCCCTCAATCCTATTAGTGACCCCAAGCGGCACAAACCAAGAGCAGTAATAATAATCTGCCACCTGGCTCTTGAAGCTTGGAAGCGGGGCAAATCCAAGCGCCAGCTCATCGCCGTGTGCGTCCCAATGGATTACTGCAGATTTCCCACCAGCGAAGCTTCGTAAACATCGGTTAGCCAAACAGTCCTTTTTCAAAGATGGCAATTGCCCAAATCCCAGGGGCCAAACCGACTGTGGGACTCTGGGATTTGTCATCCTAAAAGGAACCTTTTTCTGCACCTCCAGCAAAGAGATCAGTGAAGTCTGAAATGGTGCAAACCTGACATATTGAATGAATGCTTCAGGAACAACGTGCAAAATCTTGGAAGCAACTTGATACCGACGCCTTTCAAGTCCATATAACTGAACACTCACATCCCTGGATTTCGTAGGATGGAGCCGTGGAAGTTAAAGTGGTGCCAAACCACATTAGCCACGTGTTTATGAAAGTCACATACGTTTTACATGCATAAACTACATGATGCACACACTTCTGTGTTTACAAAAGCCCACATCCCAAAACTTGGGGCGGAGAGGTTGGGCTCTTATGTAGTCTATATAAAAGGTCTAACCCTCAAATAGTGGGTAGCCCTTATATCTCCCCTTCAAGTATTAATCAGACCCGGCCCTGCTTAGCTTCTGAAATCAGACAAGAGATCAAGATGGTGCATCATGTTCCCTGGTTATGACAGCAAGGTCTTCTTGCCTTCTGACCAGCCAAGTGTCTTTCATTTTCTAGACCACTCCCCAGATATAAAACGACCCTTGTGCTTTTGGAATAAGTTGGTACCTACCCAAAGAAGGACCCGTCTCGGTCAATGAAGTACCTGCCCTCTGCGTCCGTGGGGATATAATGCCGGCCACTGAACATGGCCGACAGCATGGTGTCTTCGTAGCGCCTGAGCGTCGACAGCCTGGTCGTGAAATGGAGGCCACCGACGTTCAGCGGAACCACTTCAGGGAACTGGAAGGAAGGCAAACCCAGTCTTGAGAGGGTTATACAAAGAAAAAGAGATGGGTTTTCTTTCTGAACAAGGTAACAGCAGAAAGACTAAAGGACAAGGGGACAAGCCCCCAGGACTTTTCAAGCTATAGGTAAAGGTAAATAGTTAACCAGACAAACAAAAAGGAAGGAGCTCATAATGGAGGATGCTTTGGCACCTGGGCCCAGTTGGAGAGCATGCCATGCCATGCCATGCGCAAACCACCATGCTTTGGTTGTCATAAGGAGGTGAAGGACTTTTCTCGCCCAGTCTTAAGTAGCAGATAGTCTGGTACGGAAAGAAAGGGCTCTGGACATTTTGGGCCTCAGCTGATGAGAGCTTTCAAATACTTTACAGATTGGGAATCACGCAGCCCTCCATGCTGTTGGGCTGCAGGTCCCATCAGCCCTAGCCACCTTGAGTCCCTATGTTGGGAGAAAATAATAATCGCCAGGTGAGGAACGCTGACTGCTGCAGTCCAACTGCCTTTGGAAATCTGTGCATGATTCCCATCCGTATGGCACACAGGTACCCTGAGAAAGATGCTTCTTTGCATTACAACCTCCAGCATTCCTCCATTGGACATGCTGGTTAAGAGGATTCTGGGAGGGGTACTCCAAAGAAGTAACTTTTCCATGCTGTGGGCTGAAGTCTTTAAATGGAGGCTGGACGGCCACCTGTCGGAGATGCTTTGATTGTGATTTCCTGCATGGCAGAATGGGGTTGGACTGGATGGCCCTTGGAGTCTCTTCCAACTCTATGATTCTATGGCCACCATGGGGAGCAAGGCCACGGGGCAGACACATGACCAACCCATGGCATCCATGGTCTGACGCATCCGCAGGGCTCCTCTTATGTCCCTGTCACCTCTCAGAAATGACTCAGCAGCAGCTGACTTGGTGGAGAGGCTCTGGCTAGAAGCTGGGAGGCAGAAAAAGGCCACGGAGGCTGCTTCGGAGAGGCTGAGAGGGCGTCCCTCCGGGGCCAAGTCTACTGTGATCAGCGTCCTCTGGTCCAACTTTCAACTAGACTAACTACTCATAGGATACGTCTGGCATTCAGAGTTTAGGATCAAGCAAGGCAGCGCAACTCACTGGCTGGGCTGTGAAAGCCAAGGACGCAAACAAATGCCCAGCTGGTTTACAGTCTGTATCGAATGGGTTGGAGCTGAGGATGATGGGAAGCGGAGTCCGAAACATCCAACGCAAAAATGGGAGAAGACAACCACAGCAATGAAACTGCACTTTGATGTCCCAATTTACTTAGAGCATCAGTTGCGCACTCGGTGCCTGACCTTCTCTAAGATGTGGAGTGCTGTTTTGGAAAGGAAGGAGTCTATGCCCAGGGCAGCCTAGAAAGATCTCCCAGGGAGTGGGCAGAAGCGTCCATGCCAACATGGAGGAGGCAAAACGTACCAGTCAGTGGGACCGACCGCGGCCGTGTCACTCACCTGCTGCGGCAGGAGGGGCAGGGCATGCTCCGCCTGGGTCGCCGTCGGGGTGGCAGGCTCTTGGAAGTCGTCCTCGGCCTCCGAGCTGGACATGGCATCGCCGGGGCGTGCGCTGGCCTTGTTCTGCCCCGTGACTACCACCATCCCTCTGGCTCTGCGAACCGGGCCTGGAGGGCGGCCGGCCGTGGGGCAGCTGGAGGGGAGAAGAGAAACGCCATGGGCACAGCCCCACTTTAGCAACATCCGGCCGCCACGGGGTTGTTGGTGCACGTGGCATCCGAGCACATCCCCGCCAGCGCCTGTTTACAATGGCTAGAGCTGTCCTGAGCGATTGTATCTGCAATCTGTTCCAGAGCAAGGAGAAACATAGGCCAGGAGGGACCTGGCTTCATGCAAAGCCGGGAAATCCTCCCTGCCTGGGTTCCTCTTTAAAGGAGGAGGAGGCCCATCTGCTTTGGCACACTCCGGGTTGCAAGGGCTGGCGTTTTGACTCCCGCAAATCCGATTAGCTGCCGGGGAAACACCTGCCGCCAAGCGGCCATTGGGCAATTCCCACGGCTGTCAACCATCATGCGCTCTCCGATTGGAAGGAGGGTGTTTTCCACAACGCCACCCTTTCCGAACAGGCAGAAAAGGAGAGACGGCTCGGCTGACCCGGCAACCGTCGGCCGCAATTCGTTACGTGCAGTAATTGAATTGCTAATGGAAACCGTCCTCTGCGGAGACGCAAAACCAATTTAGGCCGGCAGATCTAAGCGGATGATTCGCTTGGAGACGACTAGGGACCGGGAATTAATCTTAAAGCGCATTTAACCTGGATTCGGAGGGGCATGCAGAGATGGCCGGCGCAGCTTCTCATCGGCGGCGCGTCCCTTGCTCAGCCTGAGGCGTCATGGTGCAGAAAACCCAACAAGGACGGCGATGTAAACAAACCGGGCGCGGAAGACGGGCGCTCGCCTACATGGTTCAAAGAAAGTCAAGTCAGCCGGATTGTAAAGCCAGGCTTCTGGCAAGCTCTCATCCTTGAGCCAATATACCCCCTTTTTGGTCCATAAAAGGGGCAATCCATGACAGCCGGAAGGGTCCATATATGAAGCCCCTGGACCCCCTTCTGCCCAACTCTGATGCCCCCTTTATTGCGTCCTCCTCCCTGCAAGACTTTCCAAATTGTGAGTTGCCATTTTATGCAGCGAACCCAAGAGCGCAAGACTGGGCCCCCCCCACCCCCCCCCCCCCCAAAAAGTGACTTTTTGGGGTGCAGAAAGCAAGCTTTGGGTCAAAAGGTATGGAAAAGAACGGCAGCAAACTGCCTTTGCTAAGATAGTGGCTGCTGGGGCTTGTTTACAGGATTCCTGTGGACACCAAAATCCCATTACACACAAAGGGTACATTACACATCATCGTCATCATCATCATCATCAGCATCATCATGACTATTAATACAGTGAATCCTTGGTATCTGCTGGGGTTTAGCTCCAGAATCGTCCATGGATGGTCCAAGTCTCTATATAGACAATGGGGTATTATTAATTACTACACTGGGTCCTTGATATCTGTTGATTTGGGTCCAGGGTCCCCTGTGGATACTAAAATCTATGGATGCTCAAGTCCCATTATATAACAATAATAACAATAATAATAACGATAATAATGATGATAATGATAAAGATACAATGGTCCCTTGGTATCTGCTGGGGTTTGGTTCCAGGACTCTTCTATGAATACCAAAGCCTACGAATGCGCAAGTCCCATTGCATACAATGGCCCCTAAGGAAATGGTGCCCCGATAGATAGATAGATAGATAGATAGATAGATAGATAGATAGATAGGCAAAACCAAGGTTTGTTTTTTGGGCTATTTCCAAGGGGTGGGTGGCTGGATCCATGGAGAAAGCGACGGAGGGGCGTCTGTCTACTTACTCAAGGGCCTTGGGGGGGGGTCTCAGTCCATCCTCCTCCTCCTCCTCCTCCTCTTTGGTCCAGGAGAGAGAACCAGTGGGACTGGAAAGGCAGGAATAAATGTCGTTCTGGCGCAAGGAGAGGAGCCCTTGGCCGCCGTCCTTTGCTTGCCAAGGAGAAGGAAACAGGGATTCCCAGGAGAAGAGGGAGAAGCAGGTGTCCCTCCTCCTCCTTGGCTCTCTCCTGGGGGAGTTGCGCAGGGAACGCAACACACTGGGATGAAGGAGAGCGACAACTGTGTGGGTGTGGCTGCCTTGCAATGTTGTGTTGGACAATGACTCCACAGACCCAGGTTCGAATCCCAGCCCAGCCATGGAAACCCAGCTTCGGCAATAAGTCACACTCTCTCAGCCTCAGGGGAAGGCAATGGTGGCAAACCTCCCTCTGGAGTTTGTGACCCCAGAGCCTTGGACTGCGACTTCCAGCATCCAGGGAGGGCCAAGGAATGGAAGGAGGCTAGGTCCCAATCCAGTCCCATGCAGCAGCCAAAAGGGAAGACGTGTGAAAAGGAGGAGGAGCCCAGGCAAAAGGGGGAGGGGCTACAATCAAGGAAGTGGAGCCAGAGCAAAGAGACACCCCTATGAATATACACTACACCAAAGGAGTGGGAGGGGCTACTATTAAAGGGGTGGAGCTAAAGCACAAGGACATGGCTATGGAGATAATATGCACCAGATGAGTGGGAGGAGCTACTGATAGGGGTGGGGCCAGAGCAAATGGGGTGTGGCTATGGAGATAAGGTGCATAGAGGAGTGGGAGAGCTATTGTAAAGGGGGTGGAGCTAGAGCAAAATGGGTGTGGTTATAGAGATAATGTGCACTAGAGTGGGAGGGGCTATTGTCAAGGGGTGGAGCCAGAGCAAAAGGGGTGTGGGTATAGAGATAATAGGCACCAGAAGAGTGGGAAAGACTATTGTCAAGGGGTGGAGCCAAAGCAGAAGGGTGTGGCTATAGAGGTAATATGCACCTAAGGAGAGGGAGGGGCTACTGCAAGGGGGCGTGGCTACTGAGCCCAAAGGGGCGGGAGGAGAGTCTGGGAGAGGAGGAGCTGCAAAGGAGGGAAGGGGCAGGAGAGTCTAGTAGAGTCTCCACAAGGGAAGGAGCTACAGCCAAGTGGGCGGGGACCAAAGAGGGTGGGGCTACAACAGAAGGGGCGTGGCTAAGAAGATAAAGTGGGGCAAAGGGCGGGACTAAGGCCTAGCCTCCCCCAATGGGAGAAAGGGGCGGTTCCAGAGCGCGCCCTCGCCCCCTTCCCTCCCTCACCTGCTGCTGCCGCTGCTCTTGCCTCTCCTTCTGGGGCTCCCTCGGCCTCTCCCTGGCGCCCAACATCCGGGCCTTTCTTCCCTCAGAAGCCGCGCGCGAAGAGCCAGCAGGAGGAGGAGGCGGGCCGATGGCTGCAGCCAGCCAGCCAAGCCCCGCCCCCTCAGCGCCCTCCCATTGGCTGCCTCCCCCGTCCGTCTCCCCGCGCGGTTGCCACGGGCACCCTGCGGGCGCCATCTTGGGCCGGCGTCGCCATGGCAACCAAAGCGCAGGGGTTAAACCCTGGGGATGCTGGGAGTTGCAGTCCAAGCTCAGCTTTCCTACTACAGTAAAGGAAACCGAGGAAGTACTCCTCTCCATGCAAATACACACATTTATATATATGTATATGCCAACCTATGTGTGTGTGTATATATATATAAACCAATATATGTGTATAAATCAATATATATCAACCTATACTTACTGTGTATCTATCAGTATAGATCAATATGTCAACCGATGTCAATATATATGTCTATATATGTATATATATATATATATGTAAAACAATATATATCAACCTATATATATATGTATATATCTCAAGATAGATACCAATATATTTAAATCAATATATATATATATATATATATATCTACTCATCGCAGTTCTTATCTTCATTTTGCTGACCATTATCATCTAACCCTTTTTAGCTCTTTGGCAGACTTGGCCTAGAAACAGGTATATATGTATTTATATATGTATTTATGTCCCAAGAAAGGTATCCCTTGTCTGGTGGATTCTGGATGTTGTAGTAGTGCATTGGAAGATAGGCATGGAACCGCATTTTCCTTCCTGCCGCCAGAGGTCCCTTTGGGTCCATTTCATCCCTTTCTTGTTGATTCACTTCTGGCAAATCCCAAAATCCAGAGGGTTTTCTGATAGCAACGCCATCGACGCCAGTCTTATCCAAATATATGAACCAGGCGAGAAAAAGGGGAGGAGCCACATTTAAAGCGTTTATTTCGAAAAATAAACAGTACAAAAAGGGCCGTCGGACTCTAAACCTCTTTTCTTTCCGCCTCTTTCTCCTTAAATTAATTACAAATCAGGTCGTTTTCACGTGTCCAGAAAATGGGGGGAAGAAGTCAAACAAAACCAGGAACAGAAATCCATCTTTTTGCCACAATAATAATAATAATAAATCACAAGGTAAAATGGCTGGCGTATCCCAACTCCCATCATCCTCTTCCAAGGCCCACTGTGCCTGGGTCTGATGGGAGTTGGAGTCCAGCCTCCTCTGAACTCCTCTGTATTGGGGTTAAATGCAGCCACACCAAAAAGGGAATTGGGGGGGGGGGGTTGACCCACCACACAGTTTGGACCTTCACAACCGGGGACGATGGGTGTCGGAGCTCTCAAAACCCGTCATTTGGATTTCCCCCATTTAAGGGCTAAAGTGCAAGAGCAGAAACCCAGATCGCTTTCTACATTTCTTCCATGTAAATCTCCACAGCCACAAAGCTCAAAAAAGCACGCAGAAACGCGACAGAAACCGCGCCACACGAGGCGGCATTGTGCGGCGGCTCCTGCGCCACAGAGTCCTGGGATTTGTAGTTTTTGTGAGAGATGCCCGACGCAAACTGCGCATCCCAGGACTCCATGAGACCGGAGCAGCAGCCATTAGTGGGAGGACAAGAGGCTTTTATACAGTTGGGTTTCAGACCACAGTTCCGTCCCGTCCAATCAGCAGTCGGCAACGCACTCTGGTCCACCAATCAGAGCCTGCCACACTACTATTGCCCTTTTATGGTCAGAGGGTGCTCCGCGTCATGTAACTACTACCACAGTGGCTGCGGCCTAGTCCGCTCATGTTGGTCGCCACGGCAACAGCCAGGCGCAAACCGTTTTGGCTTTATAGCAAAAGGAGTTGTGGGAACATCAGACGGAGGGGCTGCGCCACACCAACGCCATTACGGCGCACCCCCCCATACAGACACGTCTTACGCACCGACAGCTTTCGCCGCATGCAACACGACGCTGCGTTTTGCTGCTACGGTTTCTCCTGCCCCGACGGCAATCTGAGGGACTGTCTTTGTTGGCAAAGAAACAAGAATGGATGTCAAACAACCGCCTGCAAAGACCTTGAACTGCAAGGAACAGTGGAGATCGCAGGCTTTGAGCATTGCTGGAGGAGACACCGCCACCGCGTTTCAACCGACGGATTCAATTCCAACCTCCAAAAGCGCACGGTTCTGCTTCGCTATCGATCAAGAGCCTAGATATGAGAGGTGTGATAAAGATGGTGACGCACAGAGATATTCAACCCCCCCAAGAAACATCGGAGTGAGGCAAAGGAAGAAAATAGGCGGTAATACGGAAGAGACAGCTGCGCAACGACATGAAACAAAATAAACCTAGCCGCTAACTAAGACGAAAACAACGCCGTCAAGCTGCGTTAGATGTTCAAGGGAAGAATCCACTTTGAGGGAGTGGACTGTATCATCATCATCATAATCATAATCATTATTATTATTATTGTTATGTTCCACCATAAAACCTTCTTCTGGGGGGAGAAAAAGAGAAACGAGGGGGGAAACTGCCCTTCTTCCAGTGGAAAAAGCAAAACATGAAAGTTCAGCTTTCGGATTTGCCATAATGTGCTCAAAATGAAATGTACAGATCCAAGAGACAACAGGATGAAATGGGGACGTATTTCCGGAAGGAGCGAAGGAAAGCAGCTTGGAGGAACCCAATCATCACCAACGCAACCGCCATGTTTTTCTTTCCGAAAAGCAGCCTGCATTCCTAGTCGAAAGAGAAAACAAAAAGGAAGGTCTTTAAGTTGAGGGGGGGCACAATATCTAGACAAATATCCTCAGACCCACAACTAGCCACACAAATGTTCTACACAACTGCCATCGAGATTATAATCGAGCAAAGGTGACAATAAAGCAATAAAAGCCCCAATTTTTAAGTGTGTGTTGTTTAATTTATTTTTCAATTCGAAATTAACACATTCCTATGTATCTTTTCTAACTACAGTACTCTTATGTACTAACACAAATACAAATTGACGCACCATGAGCTGTATAAGGCTGTCATATCATGTCGATAAAGTCATTACGCCTTACTTCCCTTAGTTCTCTAACAACGAACGCCTTTTGTTCCCTTTCAATATCCCTTACAGTCTTAATTCTCCTCCGCAATCGTTCAAAAGATATTCTCTGCCTTAAGATAATGCTAACTATGTCTAATATCATTACATTTCCCATTCTGTACATCGACTGTTCGGATTCCTGGAGAAGGATAATCATGGAATCGATTCTATGATTCTATATTCTTGCTCTTTTCATCCAATTTCTCTTTATCTTTATCATTTAAATCTCTGATTTGACTCTGGTTTCTCTGATTTAATTCTGGTTTCTCTACAGATCCTATAAATCTTTCGCCGTTTATTAAATGCCTGCGTTGTTTAACGTACCCAAAGTCCCGCAGCCGTTCTTCTATTTCACGCCCTCGGTCTGCGAAAAGGAAAAAATGGCGAGGAAGAATGACTTTTAAGAAGCGAAACATGACAGAAAATGCAAATACGGGAAATGCCCCCAAAAATTAAAGTAAGATTTTTAAATATCCCGCTACAAATCATGGCTTTAAAAGGGACAAATAATAATAATAATAATAATAATAATAATAATAATAATAATAATACGATTCACAGAAGACGATTCTTGATGGAGTTGCTTTTTCTTTGGACTACGGCTCCCAGAATCCCGTGGCAAAGGGAAGATTTGGGGATCCTGTGCGCCGTAGTCCGAAAGGGTCATGTTTGCTAATCCCGTTGCACAATTACAAGCAATCTGGTTGTGTGTTAACTATCACAGTTCTGGAACATGTGATTTGTAGTTATTTTGGAGAGGGAACTTAGGAATTCTCTAGTGCAACAACAACAGAGAAGTCCAAGCCTCTCCCCAAACCCCAAAATCTCAGGAGTCCATAGGCTTAATACTTATGGATAGCTTTGCCATAAGTCAGATATGACTTCGAGGCACACAATGCACAAACATAAGGAGCGTCAAATACAGAGCCAGGCATTGCAAACAAGGGCCGAAGACAGGTACATAGGTTAGCTGCGCATAGCCGCACGAAGCTGTGCATAGCCAAAACACGGACAGAAAAGACACCAACTTTTCGCCCGTCATAAGAAGCTTGCGCGCACAAGACCACAAATAAGCGGTGCTCAAAAGGCACTTGGGTGCCGACAGCTAAGAAAGACGGAAGTAAACCAGGCGGCTACATTTCGGAAATGCAACGAAGAAGCCGCGCAGCCTACTCTGTACTTTCCGGTTTCGGTTCTCCGGTTCATTTTATCTTGACGTGGGGCTTCCTTTCTGCCGTCTTCTTCGGCTGCAAGGAGAAGAAAGCTGCTGTCCGTTCATCGGGAGATATCTATCTATCTATGTATCGATCTCTGTTTTGAGAAGGACCGCAGAGGAATTTCCGGTTGCCATTTTGAGAGGAAGGTGTTCAAAGAAAGGCGACTTACCTGTGGCATCCCTTTCAGGAAATCGGGGAGCTGAAATTCACCTTTGTAGACCTTGGAGGGGGGGAAAAGGAAAGGAAAAGCATTATTTTAAGCGCATATTTCTACACATCAACTTATATATACATACATATATAATCAAGATATCAACTCGAGTCAACCTGAAACCGCAGCCCTAAAACCACCCCCCGTTTTACAAATGTTTGCACTGATTCTTCAAGCAATTTTTCATCCCAAACCCCATCAAATTAGGTTAGAACTGTGGGAGATGAGGGTTCAAATCTCCGCTCAAAACCACCCTCTCTCAGCCCCAGAGGAAGGTGACGGTCAAGGGAACCCTATATAACCAACAACCCCAAACCGCAGGTGGCCCCATTCAAGAAAACAAGACTTTTACCCTCCGCGTGTTTTCCAGGACTTTCTGATCCGGCTTGCCATAGTTGGGGGGGTTGGCGTAAGGGTCGTAGCCCAGCTTGCCCAGCATCGGGGCGATGACCGGCATGTCCTGCAGGACGTCCAGGGGGATCTTGCCCACCCACTTGGACAAGGCCTCCACATTGACCGGCTTGACCACTTGGTCCGTGGATCTTTCCACTCTGCCAAAAACAAGGAATAGAAACCAGAGATTTAGAGACCGTGGCGCGCATTGCGCTGAATGGACGTGCAACCAAGACCATAGGACGGGATGCAGACCCCTCCCCACAGCCCTTGCTAGATCTTCCCAAACTGCACCTCCCAGCATCCTTGACCACCAGTCATTTTGCCCAGGAGTGATGGGATCCGGAGTACGACCAAATCCAGAGGACTGGTTCTCCATCAAAGGAAAAGAGGATAATGTTGGGGGAAAGTGGAAGGCAACAAGAAAAGAGGAAGACCGCATCACAAGTGGATCGGTTCAATCAACAAATCCCAAGTGATCATCTTGGCAACTAAATAGAGTCAGCCCTGGTTAGGACTTGGATGGGAGACCATGAACAAACACTAGGTCAGTGATGGTGAACCTTTTCAAGGCCGAGTGCCCAAACTGCAACCCAAAACCCACTTATTTATTGCAAAGTGCCATGTCCCTCTGGCTTTCTAGTAGCAAACTCTGGCAAACTCTGTGCTGGGATGATGGCACATGTGCCCACAAAGAGAGTTCTGAATGCCACCTCTGGCACACGTGCCATGGGTTCGCCATCACTGCACTAGGTGCTGTTGGCAATATTTCAGAGGAAGGAACTAGTGAAACCACCTCTGGGGTTGTCTCGCCTAAGGAAACCCTACAAAAAGCATCATAATGGCGCACCTCGTGTGGATGGGCATGTGGCATAACAGCACACAGGCGGCAAAACTTGGGCTGCATGCGCATGTGGATGCCCAGCCCTAGTTCAGCCCTATCGCGCAGTCAGGCCTGCGCAAAGTGCCAGGTTGTACTGCCCCTTTGTTAACTCTATGTAATGCATCAATGTTATTGGGTCTTGAGGACATCTATACTGTCTTTTTCCCTTGCTTAGTTTCCATAAGGCAAAATATAACCCATAGGTTATGTCCACAAGGCAAGGGCCTGGACAGACCGACCCAAACTAGGGATGTGCGGTGGCTGAACGTTTATACGCTCAGTAACCCTACTACACACCCCTGTACAGACGGGATGTGCCATGATGACGTCGCTCATGCGCAGCGCACAAATGCGTCACGTCCGGTTGCCACATCCCCAACCCAGCGCTACAAGGGGCGGCACGCAGATGCTCCTTTTGGGCTGTCCACACAGCCCCTAACTCCCTCACCTGGAGTATCTATTAGGTTACAAGCCCTGACACTGGAACTCGCAAAGCAACGTCCGTTCAGATCCCCAACTGAAATCCCAACGGCCAAAATGGAATTTTTGTCTCTCTCCTTGCCAGCATCTCATTGGTTGATGCTCTCTGGCTCGTGATTGGCTGCTGATAAGGTCCAGCTAATCTGTCAATCCGAGGGTCTCCATAAGCCAAAGTTGGCCTGATGTTCAACGATGGCAGCTCAGTCTCTGGGGCCAGATCTGGCCGAATGGGACTTCCCTGTGCAACGCATGCTCCTTTCTCAGCCATTCCAACCCTTGGGCTCCTTTTCCAGTAAAGCGAGGGCGAAATCTGGCCCTGGGAATGCGATCTGCAAGGACCCGTTTCCCGCAGCTGGTTCCCATCAAGGCAATGGGCAAGTGCCAAGGCCTTCTTCCACAAGCAACGGGGGCGAATCCTCCCAGCCAAGAGCCACGCTGGCAAAGGCCCCAAGCCACAAGGGGAGAGCGTCCCATGCCAGACCACAACCTTTGTCTTACGGCTGGATCTTTCCTTGGGATCATTCCCACAAGCGTTTCTTGCGGGAGAAAGCTCCCAATGGGAACATGGAAATGGTGAGGCTGGAAACAGTCACCCCCAAATCAACTCCCATACTCTCTCTCCAATAACTATGCCAGCTAGGGTTGCTGCATGCCAACATCTTCCCAGAGAGCTATATATTTCCCACCTTTAGCATAAATGCAATTGCAGTCATTATTATTATTATTATTATTTCCTTATATCTCGCCTTTCTCCCAGTATAAGGATCCAAGGCAGTGAAATGAGATACCTAAATGAGATACCTCTTTGGAAACTAGCTGAAAGGAAAGGCGGCTTTAGTGCTTTCTGATGCGTCTAATGATGTGAAATATACGTATAATAAAACGTACACCAATCTAGACAGAAATCAAAAGCTTTGGTTGCAAGTCAACGTTTTGCATTCCTTAAGTTGCTTGATATTTTACTGTAAAGTAATTAAAAGCAGAATGACAACTTAGGAAAGAGTTTGGTTTCCATGATCCCAAACAGAGAGATCTATAAGGTCTTGGTGCATCTGCCAAAAATGAGACCGAAGGAAATATTATCTTGTAAAGGGAGGGAAGCCAGTGGAACAAGAGAAGGAACAAACCCCTTCTTGGTTCCAATTCATAGCAATCCTCCTCTCTACCATCTTCGACGCTAAGCGCACCCACACAAGGCACAACGTGGTTTTGCAAATGGTTTTCATTAAGCCACTGACCCCATGGATGCAATATTATTGTTATGTTCCCTGCAAGCTTCCAGTCCCTTTATATGTCAGGCTTCCGAGAGTCCCTTCTCCCCAGGCTACTATAAGGAAAGTATTGATCTGGATTTTATTACTAGGGATGCTCAAGATATTTTGCTGCCTGGGGCACAAGGCAGTAGTCCTTCTCCAATCGGCGCCCAGAAACTGACTTGCCATCGTGCCAAACCTCTAAAGATCCGTATCCTCCATTCACAACACATTGTTCCAGAGTTGGAGGAACATTACCTTTTAATAACTACAACACCCATGGCCCCCTCAACGACCAACAGCCACGGTTCTTGAGGGGGAGCCTGGGACGTGTAGTCCACCCACAAACAAGAACCAGGAAACCTTCTCATCACAAAAGGTTTCCCAAGAGAGTAACGCCGGGTGAGAAAAGGTCCCATGGCAGTTGCAAAAATGACATTCTTTCATAAGATGAGAAGCATAGTGAATGCGTACAACATCAATGGAGGGGTACAGATTGCTATCCTTCTGTGGATATTTTCTAGTTGAACATTGTCCAGCAAAACTGGATGGATGGATGGATGGACGGGTGGGAATGGGAACTCACTTGGAAAGAGAGACGCCGCCGGCCTTCCCGATCATGTCCTCGTGGTGCAAGACAGCCGGGTGCCAGGGAATGTGGAGGAACTTGAGGAGCGTCCGCAGCCACCTCTCCGGGTGCAAAACCAGCTGCTCGTAGTGGACCATCATGCACCGGTCCAAGCCCGCTTCCAAGCACTGGTTGTACATGGTCTCAATGGCCCGGTTCCACTTGGTCAAACAGTCCCGGTAGCTGGTGAGGTCAAAGCCGGCGATGGTGACCTTCCTGGAGATCATGGAATGGACGGAAGCCCTGCCGTCCCGGACCATCAAGATAAATTTGGCGTTGGGGAAAATCCGAGCGAGATAAGTTAAGGACTTGAGAGCGAAGGGGTCTTTGTTGCAGAGGTAAGGGGCCGGCTCCCCGTGTTTGACGATAATCTCCAAGAGGAAGGCCTGCATGGCCGAGTCCAGGACTTCGTCCGTGACGCCCGCCTCGTCCAGCCGCATCTTCTCCTTGCTGGACCTCGCCCACATCTGCTTGACCGCTAGGATCCTGGGGATCACCCGAGTCTCCTCGCCGCAACGGATGTCCGGGTGAGCGTCCAACATGGCCCGCATCAAGGTGGTCCCGCTACGGGGGACCCCACCGATAAAGATCAAAGGCATATCCTTGTTGTAGGCCATGGTGGTGTTGTCTTTGGGAGCCGGGGCATTCCTCGGCGTGGGCCAGGACAGCTCTGGATGGGCCGGTGGGCTCCGTTCCTCGATGCGGTGGTGGCACTCCATGGCATGCTGGCCCAGGTAGAAGACCGTCACCGAACTGATCACCAGGCAGGCCAGCAACAAGTTCTGCTTCAGCTTCCCAACCATGTCTTAGGAGTCGTTCCTTTGTTCCGGAGAAAACGGCCGCCTTACACGATCATCAAAAGAGATCGCCCCGCTCGGGATGGCTGCCGCCTTTCACGCCATGAAAAGCCCGGACCCAAACGATCGCGGCCTGTCAGAGAAGAAAGAAGATGGGATGAAAAGGAAAAGAGAGAATCAGACGCGAGTTCGAACTGTGCAAGGCAATTCTTCTTCCCCGGAATAACATCCCAATGGCTTTTCAATGCCTTGTGGCTGCATAACGCAAAGGTCTACCCCAAACCACCAAACACTTCATAGTCCATGGGGAGAGCTGTAAACCCCACAATGCAATAATGATTCTTTCCTGAGATTCATCAGTGGTTCCCAAACTTTGATCCTCCAGTAATTTTGGACTCCAACTCCCAGAAGCTCCAGCCAGCTTGGCCAATAGTCAGGAATTCTGGGACCTGAAGTCCTAAACACCTGGAGGACCACAAAGTTTGGGAACCACTGCGCTAAATTACAATATACCTCTTGCTTTGGAACTACTGCAAAACCAACTCTCTTCCCCCCAGATTATTTCGGTGAGGCATTTAGGCAGAATAAACCTTAAGGGTACCAATAGGAAGCGTATGGATGGCTGCATGTCTTTGGACTGAGACTCCCACCATCCACAGCCAAGGGAGCCAAAGGCGAGGGATGCTGGGCCTTGCAGTCCAATAACACAGACGCACAGAAGCCTGAATCCAGCCCTCTGCTCAATGTGGGAAATCTAACCAGATCCAAGAACCTCGCTGCCTAAAAAGCCCAGGCTGCTTGTGCAATGCTGAACTTTAGCCCTCCTCCTCCTCTGCGGCGAATAGCTTAAGACCACTGAACTTGAGTTATTTCAACTATTTGGGCAAAGAATTCCACCTTGGATTGAAAGAGAAAATGTCTGAAGAGGTGAACAAACTCCTTTGGGGAAAAGACTAAAACAAGGGGTTCTGGGAGTATGTTGGAATGGGTTGAAACCTTCCCCATTTGGAGAGATCAGTGCTGTTTTTCCTTCTCCAAGGCAAGCGGCTAGTCCTCAATGGCAACGAAACGTGGCTCTAGCTAGAGAAAATCAGAAGTATTATACCATTCTTATACACTCCAGACGCTAATAAAAAAGAGAATTAAGCCTGCAAGATCAAGTAAAGAATACATCATGGACGCAAGGGGTCCAATTTTGGACTGCGGTGCAGGATTCAAATGTCGTCCTCATGGCACCCAAAGCACATTTTCATCTTCCAGGAAACCTTTGGAGCTAAAGCCCAGCTTTAAGTTCCAAATCTAGGTCAGCTCTGAGCAGCAAAAATTTGCTTCTAAAAGCAGCAAAAAACTTCTCAGACTTTGGCAACTCCAAAAATTTGGAGCAAACGGACTCCGTTACCCACCAAAAAGAGCCAAATGTGGAGCCCAAAAAGTAACTTTTGAGCATTAAAAGCTCTTTCCAGCCTTGGTTTTTACAAGCAAGGAAGCGCCAAACCAACTTTGAAACTCAGGAGGAGGAAAAATCTGCGGAGGCATCCATCCTCTTTCTGTTTCTCATGGCAAGAAAAATAACAAGTTTCCTCTCTGGATTTGCACAATGAATTTGCTCAGCGATTTCAGGCCCGTCTGGAAGAGAAACTGGACAAGGGCCATCAGGCCCTTAAAATAGGTCCCAGCTATGAATCAAGACAAATATACACACAAACATACACATATATCTCCATCACTTTGCATTATAGAATGGCATTGACATCTATCTATATAAATGCAATGGAAGCAGAGCTCAGTTTGGTGCAAATGCTGAAGTATGCATTGCGTTGAAGTGAGTCCAAATGTGTCTCACATCCTGAAGCTTGGGTTTAGGACCACTCTTTTGCCAAGGCTTTCATGGATGCATCTGGGATGATGGAGCATCGTTTTTGAGCTTTGGGGACAGAGGCATGGGTTCAACTGGTTGGGAGGGAAGGAAACAGGAAACACATTCTGTTTGGAGATGGAAGGAAGGAGGGATGCGGAGAGGAAAGATGGGGCAGAGGGAGGAATCCAATATTAACCCCCCCCAACACAGTAGGGACATTCTGTGCATGCTCAGGGGAACTCTCTTCTGGCCTTCACCTCCCCTTTTGCTTCCCAAACACAAAAGGCAAATAGAAAGCCCATCATTTGTAAAGGAAGGAAGGAAGGAAGGAAGGAAGGAAGGAAGGAAGGAAGGCCAGTGGAGGATAAAGATGTGGAGGAATAAAATATTCCCCCAACAAAACAAACAGTTGGTGAATTCTCTGCAGGCTCCAGAAGCAGTCTGTGCATGCTCAGGGGAACTCTCTTTTGCCTCCCTCCCTCCCTCCCTGCCTGCCTCCTCCTTGCTTTGCAAACAAAAAGGACAAATAGAAAACACATTTTGGGATGGTGAAGAAAAGATGGATGGAAGGAGGGACAATAGAGAATAAAGATGTGGAGGGAGAGGAATAAAATATTCCCAACCCAAAAATAGTAGGGGAACTTTGTGCATGCTCAGAGGCACTCTCTTGTGAGCTTTTCCCCCCTTCCCTTTTATACTTCCAAAAAACAAAGGAGAAATAGAAAACACATTAATTAGAGGGAGGGAGGGAGGGAGGGAGGGAAGAAAGGAAAGAAGGGGAGGGAGAGAAGGAAGGAAGGAAGGAAGGAAAGAAGGAAGGAAAGAAGGGGAGGGAGGGAGAAAGGAAAGAAGGGGAGGGAAGGAGCAAGGAAAGAAGGGGAGCGAGGGAGGGAGGAAGGAAAGGAAGGAAGGAAGGAAAGAAGGGGAGCGAGGGAGGGAGAGGGGGACCCTGCTTTGCTTCTTCTTGCAAAGGAAAAGAAAAGGAGGCAGGGAGAGCAAGGCGGATTTTGGGGAAGGAGGAGGATTTTTATTGGGAGGCTTGCAAGGCAATCATATAATGCAGCAATGCAATGCTATAATATAATGCTTTGCTCACCTGTGGGGGGCGCCATCCCTGCTTCTCCTGCTCCTCCTCCTCCTCCCTGCGGCCAACCTGGCAGGGCTCCTCGTCCGATCTTCTGCCACCAAAGAAGGAGGAAGAAGAGAAGGAGGAGGAGGAGGAAGGGCTGTGCCTTTGCTTCTTTTGCTGCTGCCTCTGCTGCCATGGAAATCACAGGCGCCCCCGGATTGGCTGATGTGTCGCCTGCCTCCATTGGCTGCTGCTGGGTGATGGATGGGGGGGAGGCGGGGAATCCCTCCAGCTGTTTGCCCCCTCCCTCCTCCCTTGGAGTCACGTGGGCAGCAGAACAACAGCTGGGTCTGCTGCACATCTGGAGGGGAGAACAGCTGGGATGGAGAAGGTCCAAGGAGGGACTGCATTGCGCCCATCATCATCATCATCATCATCATCGTCATTACTATTATTCTATTATTCCAGTGGTTCTGGAGTTTCAAGTCCAAAACATCTGGAGGACAAGATGCCCAGAAGGAACTAAGGAAGGACTGCATTGCTTCCTTTATTATTATTATTAGTAGTATTATTATTATTCCAGTGGTTATGGAGCTTGAAGTCCAAAACATCTGGAGGACAAGATGCCCAGAAGGGTCCAAGGAGGGATTGCATTGCTCTTCTTCATAATCTCTAAGAGATCTCCTTATGTATCATGTTCCAAAATTACTATTATTATTCTACTATTAGTACTACAACGTTGAGTCTCCTTTATCCAAAATGCTTGGGATTTGGGAAGACTTGCATCTATAGGATGCGGTCTCTTGAAGGAGAGACCCAAATCCAGGCCCACAATTCATTTAATGAACCATCCGAAAGCAAAGGTGCCACTCTCTCAGCCGCCCAGATGGACGGTCTTGGATTTGGGAACGTTTCAGACATCCTCAGACATCAGAGGTACAATATATATACTGTGTATAAGGTTATTGTGTAGATTGATTTGGTTAACATTTCTGCACACGGAAATGTTCCCAAGTTGCTACGAAAGCAAATGCGCTCGGCTTTTAATACGCGTCGAAGAAGGGAAAATGTAAATATAAAGTAATGTATTTACCTAGTAAGACTTTAGTTGTAAGTACTGTGTCCCGACGGCTCCAACTCTACAGCCCTGCTGCTGGCTCAGGATTATGGGACTTGCAATCCAGCCACATCTGGAAAGCAGCAGCCTTGATCCAAATCCAGCTGCTGAATGGCAAGTCAAAATTTCTATGAATCCCCATTATGGGGATAATTTAGGGTGACGCACACAACTGGATTGGTTCCTCCATCAGGCAAATTCTGGGGGTTGTGTAGTAGCAGAAACTGGCGTTCCCTTTTGCAAAAGCCCTGCTAAGACGCCTTTCATTTCTGTCTTTGCTCGCTGGGAGTAGCTTTATCTAATCCTCAGTTCCTATTTGCTTTGCGGTGACATACTCCTGTTTTACCAATCCCACGCTATGAAGGCTTGTGCGTATTTACTTAAGAGTAAGCCCCACTGATTAGAATCGGAGTTCTTCCTTCGTAAACGCACACAGACCACAGCCCTCTGCGATGAAACGCCGCGGCTTTCAAGGCACCGGACGCGCTTTTTATTGCAGGTCACAATAAATCATGGCAGGCCTTGCTGCGGTTCCTTATCCGGAATCCCAAAATCCAAAATATTCCAAAACTGTCCCCATTGGTATTTGAGAGATTGACACTTTTGCTTCTCGATGGTTCGATATATACAAACTTGGTTTCACGAACCGTTTCACTATGGCCCTGTATTTAATGGGACTTGAGGAGCCTTGAGTTTTGGGGGCCCTGGAACCAAACCCCAAGATCCCACTATATACTGGATATACTTAAAGTTATATAGCATTCTTGTAAGAACTGCCAGATTTCAAAACTAGTGACCAGTTTTGCAAGCAATGGGGCAAATAATGAAACCAGACCTTGCCACGGGGTTCAAAGTCCTAATGCATCAGATGGACGGTGCAATAAAGCTTCATCGGTCAACCATTGCTGCCCCTGTTGCAGAACTGCATTCGGATCTATATTACGCATGTTCCTTCATTTGCATCGTGATAACAAACCTCGGCTTTAAATAATACTAAAGGTTAAATAATACCTGAACTAAAGGTTACCTGGCATTGCCCTACGCAAACAGAGGGTTGTTTGCTTTGCTGATGGGGCAGAGGGCCTGGAAATGTCCCAGAGGCAAAAAGCCAAATGCAAGCACTAAGGCCAATCTAAGAGGGAATGGCCTGCGAGGGACACATGTCGCTCCATGACCCATTTCCAGCCCCCAAACACTAGGATCCTACAGTCGGGAGGGGTCCCTAGCAGTCACCAAATCCAACCCTCTAAGTCCAAATCTAGTGGTCCTGTATTGGTCAGCTCCCAGAATCCTCAGCCAGCTTGGCCAAGAGTCAGGAACTATGGGAGATGAAGTCCAAAAGACCCGGAGGACCAAAGTTTGGGAGTCACTGAGCTAAAGCATCCCCACAAGGCTGTTTGGAGAAAGAGACCCATCGCCAACTCTCTCGGTTGCTGGCTCCGTTTCCAAACCCAACGGTCCAAAGGCTCCTGCTAAAGTCCTAAAGGATCTGGCCAGCTTGGGGACTTCGGGCGGAGGCTTCCATGTCGGCAGGGCAGTGAATCCACCCCAAGTTTTGTCCAAGGGGCTGAACCAGTTTCGGAAGATCTAGGATTAATTGCCCCACTGACATGGCAACCATCCTCCACTGGGTCAAATAGAAGATGGGAGTGAAGAATCTTTGGTGCTCCAAGTATCTTGTGCAACAAAGCCCATAATCCATCACTAACTGCAACATCTAGCAGCTGGAGTTCAAAAACATTGGGAAGGATGAAGGTCCTCAAACCCCATCTTTGTGGGACCAGTGAAGGATGAAGGGCATTGATAGGGGAAGAAGAGACAGCTGCAGGAAGACTCCTGCCTTGACTTGTTTTTAATTGTTCCCGTAAGGCGCCCAGCACGCGCGCACAAGCGCATTAAGACCCCCCTCCGTCTGTGACCCTGAAATAACAGGCTGTGCAGAGATCACTTTGCATCTCGTCACTCCGACCCACTTGGCAAGGAGCGCCAAATTCCCAACTGGATTTTACAAGCTGACAATGGCTTCTCCATCTGCAACTAAGCTGCCTCTGGGCACACGCAGCAAGCGGGCCTCTCCTCCGACCCGCCTTTGGGGCCCAAGAGCTCTCTGCAAAGCAGAGCCCAGAGAGGAACCAGACACAGAAGCAGCTGCGCCGGGTACGGATCGCCCATTCGTGCCCAAAAGCAACACCGGTGTTGCTCTGGAACACCTTGGTGAGGGTGATGATGTGCTCCTTCAAATCATTTCTGACTGATGGTACCCCTAAGACAGACCTGTCACGGGGTTTTCGTGGCAAGGTTTGCTCAGACTGGGTTTGCCATTGCCATCCTAGGAGACTGAGAGAGCGTGACGTACTGGAGGTCACCCAGTGGCTATTTATATTGCCGTGCCAGGATTCAAACCCTGGTCTCCAGAGTCCTAGTTCAGTGTTCAAAGTGTATCAACCATGGCTTTGTCTGAAGCACCTAAAGAGGTGCCAAGAAGCCACACTCAGACTGCTAGACATTTCACAGATGAAAACAAACACACATTGGACATGCTGCTTCTCAATGCCAGCACTTCTACCACTACTACTACTACTACTACTTGTCCACCTCCTCCTTCTCCACTTCTGGGGATGGCTGTTATGGCAGTATTGAAAATCCAGGCCATGAGTTGCTCTCAGCCCCCCTTAGCCCCCTATATCTTTGGGATCAGAGAACCTTGCTCCTCCAAACCCGCCTGCCTCCACTCCCAGGTCGGCAATTAAAAAAGGATTGCCAATCCAAACCAGTTTGAAGTCTGCGATGTAATTGTGCCCCTCGGGAACCAAAATTACAGACTCCGTGGCCGCTGCCGCCGCCGCCATCCCTCTGAGCATCTTGCAAAAATCCAGCTCCCTTGCACACTTCAAAGCCAACTAACCTGGAGGTGTTTCCAACTTTTTCAGCCTCCGAGGGGTCGAAATGCAATCTTCGCTCTCTCTGACTCTCTCTTTCTCTCTGTCCCTTGCCATCTTTACTCCTGCTTTAACCATGATGCAAATCAGGGGCAAGCAAAACTTGGCACTTGTTCCAAGGCTGCCTGCTGCTCAGGGTCTGTTGCGGACTCTTTGCACTCAAGTGCTCCTGATAAGGAAATGTATTGTTAATATTATCCTATTCACTTATATCCTGTCTTCTTTCTCCCAGTACAGGGACTCAAGGAGGTGAACATGGACCCTGAGGGGTGACAAAAGTCTATGGGTTTCATGTGGTCCCTGAACCCCCCTCTCATGGGCCCAAAAGCCACCCAGCCATTCCTCAAAGTATTTGACACAATTTGGCATGATGTTCCACCCCAAAACTATTGATTTTCACCCGTTTCTATCCAGCCTTCTTCATTACAGTTACTATTTTGGAGTTACAGAGAGTCAGGCAAATGAGGAAAGCAGGACATTCCTATAATCCATGCCGCCTCCTCCATTGGCAACCGTCAGTGCCAGGCAGGGCATGGAAAATGGATGCTACGCCAGCGGCAGCTTGCTATTTTCCTTTTCCCTCTCCTTTTCTACCAGACGGCTTTCGAGGAACAGTCTGAAGTCTGAAAGGCAAGGTTTTCCTCTTCTCTCTCCTGTCTCACAGCTGTGGCCACCAACTGAGGGGACCTCCTAGATGACCACAAGGTCCCCACGCAAGTATTGATTCATCTTATTTCTCCACTGGACACAGGGATGATCGGATGCCAACGGGTGACGCCAAGTGTCCAAACTCAAGCTCTCCAACATGTAGCATTCCTACATATAAATGTTTACTGAAGCTAGCTCCACCACACATCTATCCCTTTCTCTTATACTCCGATCCTAACTCTAACCCTGACTCTGTCTCCAACCTTGACACTAACTCTCCTCTTATCTCTGACCCTGACTCTAACCTTTCTCTATCTCTGATCCTGACTCTTAACTATCTCTGACCCTGACTCTAACTCTGATCCTGACTCTAACTCTCCTCTATCTCTGACTCTCAGCCTCAGATCATGCTGAGATATGTCAGCAGCATGGTTTAGTCAATGGCTTGAGTGTTTAACCAGGGCTCCAGAAGACCAGGGTTTGAATCTCCACAAAGTGAGCTTGGGCAAGTCCAACTCTCTCAGCCTTGGAAGGCAATGGTTCTTTCCTTGGAATAAACCCAGAAAAGAAAACCCCATGAGAGTGTCCTCTTAGGGACACCACAAGTTGGAAATGACATGAAGGCACACAACGCCACATACACACACAGACATACATACGAGACCAGGGCCCTTGGAAGTCTCTCATTCATAGGGCTGGTGTCAAAGCCAACTTGACAGCCAATAATCAAAAGCATATTTTGCCTTCAATCGTATGCTTGGTCAAACCACTCTTCTACCAAAGCCTGCTGAACCTGTTGAGCCGAAAAACAACACCAGCCGTCTCCGAAAGAAGGCCCATCTCTTTCTCTCTCCTGCCAACCGCAGACCCTGCAAACATGATTATGGGGACCAAGGCCGAGGCTTAGCCCAGAGGCCTGACTCTCTGCCCAAATTCCAACCCGATTAAGACATGGCCAACTCTGAGGCTGCAAAGTCCGTCAGGGCCTTGAGAGCCATGGTCTGACAGAGGAAACGGGCCTCTCTGGGTATTTTTCTTGGAATCTCTGGCACGGCGGGAGAGTTCCTTCACCCCTTTCTCTCTCTCACACAACGCAAGGCCTTTCTTGCCTTGGGTTCAATTTTTATCCCATGTCGGCTTCCAAGTGAGTGGGGAATCCATGCCAGGCTCTATTCCAAGCTGCAAATGTGCCCCAAACCTCTTTCGGAGCCCTCTTTTACACTATATTAGAGCAGATCCACTGCCAGACCCTCTTCCTCCCAAAGGTTTCAGGAGTAAGAATAGGAGCATGATATATAAAGAGACCTCAGTTGGTTCACAGATGCAGGGAGAGTGAACTTGATCAAAAACATTATCAATCATAGGGTTTTATTAATTGTTTGGCTCACTGCATATCCTATAGACAACCCCACAGAGAGGTGAGACCCATCCAATGGGACTTGCTCACAGAGAAGTCCTAAGAATTTAAGAGCGATCCACCTCTCTCCAAGCCCTGCATTTGTGCTTCCAAGATGACTCTGTCAATTTTAAAAGCGGAAGAGCCCCAAACGGTGCAACCTTTTCTCATAAGGGAATTTCTCCAGCCCCTGAGACATGCTGGGTTTCTGAGACTTTTACAGCTCTGCAACATTCAGTATTTTGGCAGGCCAGAGATGTATGTGCCTAGGCTTTTCTTCTCCACCACTCCTCCCTTGCCTCCGTTCCTTCACAGAAGTACTCTGCATAGAGACAGATAGACGGAATAAGATCAGATACATAGGCAGGGAGGCAGGCACATGATAGACAGAGAGACAGATTAGGTAAGGAGGTAAGAAGGAAGGAGGAACAGACAGACAGACTAGGTAGGTAGGTGGGTAGACAGACAAGACAGACAGGACTAAACAGATAGACAGAGACAGGGCGGATGGATGGATGGATGGACTACACACAGAGAGGGAGGGATGGGACAGACAGACCAATGAACTGATGGAGGGACAGATTGATCAGGTAGATAGGTAGGTAGATGGGAGACAGACAGATAGGAGGGAGATGTGGGTTAGAGAGAGAGAGAGAAGAGGAGGAGGAGGAGAGATGGGAAGACAGCCAGACAAACTGATGGAGGGACAGATAGACAGAATAGGTAGGTAGGTAGGTAGACAGACAGACAGACAAACAAGACAGCTAGGAGAAACAGATGGATTACAGAGAGAGAGTGAGAGAGAGAGGATGGATGGATGGATGGATGGATAGACAGACAGGGAGATGAACTGATGGAGGGACAGACAAACAGATTAAGTAGGTAAGTGGGTAGGTAGGTAGGTAGGCAGGCAAGTAGATGTATAGAGGGAGACAAGTGGACACGTGTTTTAACCCATCATGCTGGCAAGTGGGGGGATTCTAGGAGCTGTAGTCCCCCCTCCAAAAAAGATGTGAGAAAGCTATACAGAAAACCTTGAGAAGAAGAAGGATGGAGGAGGAGGCACGCTACGTCAAGCGCCAAGGCCTGTTGATTGACAGCTCTGGTGATGCCTGGTGACAGCTTTGCCCCACAGCCTTGTTTTCACAGCTGCCCTATAGAGCATCAAGTAACTTCACTACAAAAGGGAGGCCTTTCTCTCACTATGCAGTCCCTGCTCCAAGGAACACGTGATGGATACGTGTCCAGAAGAAGCTGATCGTCCTCACTGGGGAGGACCCCTGCTGCCCACTTTTACTGCCCACCTGAGAAATAGGGCACTGGGATTAGGATTAGGATTAGAGAGGTCGGAAACTCTCCAAGGACCTCCCAATTAACACAAATCTCTTGGTACATACACACCTCAAAAGGAGGCACACTAATCCCAGATCAGACCGCTCACTCCTCTAGCCCACTTTGCAGAACGCGGGCACAACGGAAGAACAAGCCCTTTGGGGTCCGTCAACCCAACCGTGGTGACTCTGACCAGTACCGTTCTTTGACTGGTTTAGCATTTTCCAGTCCCTTTTAAAGTATAAAAATGCAATTCAAACAAAGAAGGGCACCTTGCTAATGACTGCAATGGAACAAGCTCACTCCAGTTCTTTCTCCGGATGCATTTCAGGGAAAGAGCTGGAGAGACGGTGTCATAATTCGCACCATTATCCCCCGGGCCAAGTCACAGTTCAGGAATCCCTTTGTGCGTTTGATGGAAAGGAAGCGGTTCTACAACAAAGATAAGGTTTCTTTCCTGTCCACAGTTAAGTATCTATGGCCATCGTCTATGGTCGCAAAGAACACGGGACAAAAGGTTGCCAAAGGTTTTGGCGCAGAAGGGAAAGACCTCCGTTTGGCAACGGCCTTCGCAATTACGTACCCCAGTCACCAAGACGGTGGAGATGATTTCAAGGTAGTTCTTTGCGGACAGGGCAACCAGAGGTCCTATCTAAGGCGCTGCAAAATGTAGGGCGTTCAAAGCTAGGAACACTACTATAGAATGTTGAACAATGCTTAAAATTGGACTTGACCGAATCTAAAATCCAATGATTCCTTTTGTTCATCCAGTGTGAAAATCAAGGGGAAAAACCTTTTTGTCATTTGGATCATGTCCACAAGCACCGCATTGCTTAACACGTTTCCTGTCGAGACAGAGCCCTGAGCATTGGATGCGAAACTTTGATGCTCCTATGAAAAAAGAACTTTAGAAGCATCCATGCTATCCTCCTAAGTCTATGACACACTGCAGAAACAATCCAGTTTTGAGACCGCTCCAACTGCCCTGGCTCTGTGCTAGGGAATCCTGGGAATGGTAGTTTAATGTGGCACCAGAGCTCTCCGACAGAGAAGGCTCAATGTCTCACACAGGGCAATCAAAGCGGTCTCAAACTGGATTATCCCTGCAGTGGGTTTTGGACCCTATTTGCAACAAGGATAGGCTGCCAGGAAGGTGCGTTTCTCGAAGGGGGACAGCAAATGCGGCGTCACTCCATGGGCTTCTTAGTGATGCTCAAAATGGAGGACGTTTTGGGCATTGTTTCATGGACAGAAGCTTGAAATGGAGGACACGTCCTGGAACAGGAGGACGTCTGGTCACCCTGCTCATGCGTTACTCGGCTACTTTTGCCAATTCAAACTCCACAAAAGGCAAGATAAAAACGTTGCAGGGAGTGAGGAGAAGTGGGGAGACCCAAATTCCAAACTGCTGATAAGAGACATTTTTGCTTGCGAGGCTGATCTCACAAAGCGCCAACAAGTCCTAATGGCTGTCAAGTTCTGATAAGGGCCTTCCAATGAACACAAATCCCTTGGTACATACACACATAACACACCTCAAAAGAAGGCACACCTCTGCTTGCTTTCTCATGCATCCCTTCCTTCCCGGCTTTGATAAAGACACAATGCGGACTTGCCAAAGGAGGCCTGTGGTGTATCGTTCGACAAACGCGCACGGCGCAAGGACAAGACTGGCGAGGTTCCCTGTAGCAAAGAGGGAAAATAAAAACTACCTAGACCAACTTCGCAGTGCCAGCAAACACAACGACACAAACCAGATCCCTCCTGTCTGAAAAGTCCAAAGGTTCAGAGCCAAGGAGAGAACAGTACAATCTGTGAAGTGAAAAGGAGGAGGAAGGAGGCCATTCTTCACTAAGATTGTTCTGGAAGAAAGCGACAAGGAACTTTCACAATTCACAACCCGGGAGTCATTTCACACAAAATGTACATGGGGTTGCTTTGCACGTTTTCTATGCCATTTCTTGGCACATTTTCTATGCCAAAGGGGTTGTGATGACACACAAACACACCCCAGGCCCCAACTACACCCCCATGGCTTCCCCTGACTCCTAGCGTTTGCAGGTATCATCCCTCTGTACATGGAGGTTTTGTTTAACTCTCCTGCCTATTGCCAGAACTAAACCACCCAGCTAAATCTAAGTCTTTTTAAAGCCATCTATGGCAGTAGGAGTCACAACTTGGGATGACCAATGACAAAACTGTGTCAGGAAGCAACTTTTTAGCCTTCAAACAGAGCCAAGTTCTGAAATGTATTATTCTGCAAAACAGGGTGGATTATTCCAAAGGGTTTAGAAACTAATTATAAATGAGAGGAACAGCTATGCGCAAACCTTAGTCATAGGAGCGCATGAGTAAGAGCAACATGGAACTGACTGGAGCATCAAAGCCAGTTCTCTCTTCTCACATAACAGTTGACAGAACATTGAGACAAGAGCGAGTCATTAAACGTTCTGCTATTAGTCAGTTGTTCTCGTCATGGGTAAACAATTAAAATGTGAAACAGATTGCGCAGAGCGGTATCACTAAACAGTGGGAAAGTTCTTCAGGTCGTTGTGACGACCCAAATGGCTTCTCTGGAGCCACGTTTGGGTGTGCGGAGTCCAAGGCTGCTCCTAGGTTTGGTCCCCTTCCTCCTCCACTGCCATAGCCGTTGGCGCCGGCGGCTGCTCCTTCGTGGGGTCTCCGGGGAGGATGCTGGTGACCGTCTGGAGGAGGGATTCAATTTGCTCTTCTGTGAGCCTCTCCTCGCTTTCCTCCACTATCTGCAAAGCAAAAGCCACCAGCGTTATCTTTAATGTCCAATGTCCATAACAAAACACCTGACAGATGGTTGCTCATACCACGGATGGGCAAAGCTCCAAAGACAAGGTATTTCCTCCAGAGAAAATGGTATTTTGGTATCTATGGCAGAGGATGGCCGGCAGGAGGATGGACCAAGTATGGGAATTGGTCCCTGGTCCCTGCAAAACTGCTCACCCCTGGTTTATGGGATCAAACAGGAAAAGAGGAATGGGTTAACCCAGGCTAAAGCTACTACTGCAACTCAGGTCCTATTAGTTGCAATGTGAAAAGACAGTCTTATTTAACTCGCATCCCACCTCAGCCAGCATCCAATCCTCTTTGCTTCTACAAGGCTTTCCTTATTTATTTATCCGAAAGGCTTCTCTGCGGCATTTTTATTGCAGGGGTTGTTTTTAAAAGGGGTTACTCAGCTACACAAATACACAACCTGTATAAACAGTATAAAGTCTGCAACGGATGAGAAACAGACAAGACAAAGATGGTTGAGTTTAGAGGCAATTACACTCGTCTCTCCACATTCGCTAGGGTTAGGGGCACCGGACCCCCTTGAATGTGGAAAAACCACAAATGACAAGAACATTGTGTTCTTTACTTGACAGAACACTCTCTAGGAATCTCAAGTACAACTCTGTGGTCAACATTTGCCAGACACTGACCATAGAGTTGTGCTGGAGGAGCTACAAACGCCTAGCAGAGTATTCTCTCTAGGTCCTTCAGTGTGACTTTTGGTTCAAGTTGACTAAAGAGTTGCACTGGAGGACCTAGATATTCCTAGAAGGGGACATATGGGTGGTTCAAATTCCTTGCTAAGTTCCTTGGTAGCTCTGTCTGTCCCTTTTCTTTAGTAGCCTAAATAAAAGACAGGGGGAAATCTGCAAGCGAGGCCACGTTGAACGACATCCGCCTGCTTCAGTTCCACATCCGCTGCCTCGGATTTGTCTTCGGAAAGCAGTCTGGAGCCGAGGCACTTTGCTACACAAGAAGGGGATTAACCTAAGAGTAATCCTGTACTTTGGATTCTCTCCGGCGATGCCTAATGGACTTACTTACGGCAAGGAAACCGCCTTCCTTGCTGAATCAATGACCCGACAATTCCCAGGGCTTCGGTGGGAGCGGACGCCATCTCCCCTTATTTGCTTTAGCTACTCACTTCCCTCTAAAAGACAGGCATTTTATTTGCTCAGGGATGCTGCGGCTCACATTGACCAAGCGTCATCGGTCAATATCCATTTATTCCATAGCTCTCAAAGATCCCCTAATGTCAAAGTGGAGGGAAGGGGGAACAAAGCAGGCCATGGCTCAATGCTATGCAATTCTGGGGATTGTAGTTTGTTGCGGCACCAGATTTCTCCAACAGAGAAGGCTGCATGTCTCACAAAACTAGAATCCCATAGCAGTGAGCCATGGCAGCTAAAGTAGAGTCAACCTCCTCACTTACCAGCTGGATCTCGACGGCGCTCACCGGCCGGTGGTTGAGAAGTTGCAGCTTCTCTGCCCTGCGAAAAAGCAAAGAACACAGTGCTATATAATTTTGGGATTCTGGTCGCAAGAGCAGTCCGCTCAGTAACACTTCTTTGGCCACACAACACTCCCCAAAGAGCTGCAGGAGAGATGTGCAACCGTCGCGGACAAAGTAATTTCGGGGCTTGGAAATAGCTTTGCCACCACATCGGTCATCCGCCATCACAATCACTGGCCCCAGAGTTTTGGAACAGCTCACTTTCTCTCCCGTAACTCTTTGCTCAGAGGTTTGCATCCATCGGCACTACAGCGTAATAATGCTTGAGATACCACGGTGCAGTGGTTTGAGTATTGCCTTGGCCTCCAAGAGATCAGAGTTCGAATCCCTGCTCAGCCACAGAGACTGACTGGGTGACTGTGGGCAAATCGCACTCGCTCAGCCTCAGAGGAACAAGGCAACAGCAAACCTCCTTGGAAGAAATCTTGCAAAGAAAACCCCACGATGGGGTCTCCCTTAAGGTTGCCATGGATCAGACATGAAGAAACACAACAATAAAGATCAGAGGGTGCTTATAAAATACTATATACATGCTTACTATTAATTTGCAAGCAATAAGGCGCAGCAACAGAATATTGCAGTGTGAGGTGTTCTGCTTCAGTACAAAGTTCCATGTTCAGAGAAGTGTGTTTGCAAGAAATGTGTGCAATAGAGAAAGATTAAACTACATCTGCCTTATATATATATATGAGACTGCAACTTCCATACACATAAAAAAGCCAGAATCATCTCCTTTCATTCAAGGCATTTCAATCAAAGATATGTTTCTCCTTCCAGAAATTCTTAGCATGTCCTTTCAAAACAAATCCGAGGCCAGGCTTTGAAGGGGCCAATGGGATTTAGCAGGGCTGAGGCTATCACTGCCCATGACCTCTGTGGCCTGGAAGATAAATGTATTTATCACTGATCTGATTAAGGGCCTGTGACCACCGCAAGGCAGAAGGCAAGGAGGCAAAGCCAGTGTATTAGATAGGTGCAAAAGCCATGCCCGCCTAGGAGAGAATTCCCCGCTCTATTGGGGTTTGAGATGTCAATGCTTTGGGAGAGGTGGTCTTTACGCTTTCCATTCAGGAAGCAATGAGACGAAGACGTGTGGGTAGAAAATTACAGTCTAAATATGCTTTATATCTTGAGGTCTGGATAGCACTACTGTAGGAAGTGGGTTTATGGCCATGAAGCTCATGATAAAACAAAAAAGTGTTGCTACATTCCTTTTTCGCCTTCCGCTCCCTTCCTTGTATTTAGTGCCTTGACTTATGGAGACCCCATGCATTTGTCATGGGTTTTTCTGAGGCCAGGAATCCTCAGAGGGAGCGTTGCCAGCTCCTTCCTCTGGAATATAGCCTACAGAGCCTAGGATTCGTTGGCAGTCTTCCACCCAAGTACTAACTAGGGCTGACCCCGCTTAGCTTCCAAGATCAGGCATGGCTTGGTGCCTTTAGGAACTTGTACTTTTCAAATCTGTTAGCAAAGAGATCAAGGCCAGCAGCTCCCTCTGCTGTCAGTAGTGTCTCCTCGCCTACAATTCTGCTTCTCCACTTTCTTTTTCAGAGGTGTGTGTGTGTGTTGTGTGCTTTCAAGTTGTTTCCAACTCATGCCTATACAAAGACAAACCTATCGTGGGGTTTTCTTGGCCAGATTTGTTCGGAGGTGGTTTGCCATTGCCTTCCCGTGAGGCTCAGAGTGTGCGACTTGCCCAAGGGTCACCCAATGGGTTTTATGGCCGAGGTTGGAACCGGACTCTTCACATCACTCTCCCAAGACACTGTAAGGCATCGTCTCTGCCATTTTGGTAACCGTTCTTGAGCCACAGAATCTCGGAGACAGTCTCAGTTTCCAACTGCAATGCAAAACAGCTCTCTTCTCTGCTGTCAATGGGACCTGCTTGGTGAAAGCCAAAAAGCATTTCAGGTTTCACTGAAGGGGGATGCATTACAAACTGGAAGATCCGGTCAAAGTCAACCGATTGCAAAGGGACCGAAAGGCAGCCTTCCCTTGTGACTGATGGCTTTTGACAAGTTTCGCTGCCTCTCTGCAAACAAGAGGCCTCTGGATTGCAAGGCTGGGCAGGATATGCCTCTGATGATAAGCCACTCCAAAGAGAAAAAGGCAATACCTTGCAGAGGGACAAAAAGAACCAGTTCAGTCCGCTTGGCATTCCCCACAAAAGGCCAACAACAGAGCGCTGAAAGAATCTTGTCCTCTGTCACAGGAATAGAGTATCTCCCATTCATTTCAGTGCTTGGCAAAACCACCCCAGTGGATCCCAGCCCCTGTATTCAATGATCTGTTTGTGCAAGCAAACAACCTTCCGCACGATCCTGTCCAATCGCTGCATGTTCAAGAAGACCACAAATGAACTAGTAAGAAAGCCTCATAGACAGTCTCTCTGGAGCAAGGGAACACTTTGCACCAATCTTACACAAAGCCAGGCACAACCAGCACATCAGGGTTGCTTTCATTGTGCATTCCTGCATGGCAGGGGTTGGATTTGGTGGCCCTTGAGGTCTCTCTCCCAACACTATGCTTCTATATGATCCCCTAAAAGGATTCTAGCGTTCTGCATCCAGGTCAGAATTGCTTGCATTGAGCACCTCGTCCGAACAAGGAACCAGCTCTGGTTTGGTCACTTGAGACCTCTTGGCGGGTCAGAATCTTCCCCATCTCTTTGGACTGGGATAAACTGAGACATGGAAATGTCAGAACTGAACCTGAGCAGACATTGGCAAAGATGAAGCAGGGTCTTTCCCCTGCAAAGCTGTTTAGAAGAAGTTGCAGGATGCTGCCTGTGTCTGTCTCCCTCAACTCTCCTTTCCCTCACTGCTTGTTCCTTAGAGGTGCATTTACAGGAGGAAGGATCCACTCGTCTGCCTTGTCTCCCCCACAAACTGAGACTACTGTTTGTAGAGAAGAGAAAAGACAACAGAGGTGTCCAGACACCTGTTGGCTTAGCTTGGCCCTTGGACATATTCCCCTGCTCAACCGGAGGGATAAACGCCTGTTAATCTGGGATTATCACCATCTGACGGTGGCTTTAAAGCACTGTGATCCAAAGCCCCTTTTCCCATTCCTACCGTTCACAGTTCTGAATGCTTGATGGCTTATTTAGTCAAGGGGCTGGTTTTAAAGAAAGGAGGGAACGTTGAGATTTCCCAAGAATCCCAAGCCATGAAGAAGGAAAGACTCAAACCAGATTAGATCAACTGCCCAGTTCAGTCCCCGTTCGACCAACGGTCATCCAGGGAGCTCACCAAAAGCGCATGACCGAGACAGTGCTGCCCTGTCATTTACCCTCTTAATCTGGAGCTAAGAGGATAAGAGCCGTCAAGGATGAAGCTTCCTTCAGCCGCAGTGAAGTACAGAGACTAAGAAACAAGGCTGTAAGTCAGGATGGCGTTGATCCAAATGCCACCTCTGCCATTAACCCACAGCCTGAGGCACCTTGATCCTTAACCTTAACCCTAACTACTACGGGAAAGATTATCAACATCTACTAAAGGAGTGAGTAACTCTGGAGGGCAGGAGGCCATTTTGCTAGCTGACACCATCAGGCCCAGTCAGGCTTTGAGCTTCATCAGCTCATCCCTATGCTCTGATACAGCCATTCTTTCTGTATCATCTGTTATCATCCTTTGCATCCAATTCAGTATCTACCTTGTCAGGTGCCAAGCTGCCACTTGAAATACTCCAACGGAAATCAAGCGTGTTTTAGGGATCCCATACGATTCAGAAAAATCTACTACACAATCACTGAGGTCACAGCTATCCAACAATTCCAACCCATGACCACCCATTCCAATTAAATAGCTTACTTGGTTAACTTGTGGTTTTTCAGGACCGTGAGGAAGTCTCTTACGACTTCGGGGCTCTGGAACTTGCAAGGCGTCTTCGAAATGTACTTCAGCGTCTGAAAGGACGGAAAAAGGACGTTGTGCAGGTTGTTCTAATGCTTAGGTCTGAGACAAAATCATCTGCTATTCTTTTGGACGGTGTGAAAAATCCCCTCAATAAGGAAGGAAGGAAGGAAGGAAGGAAGGAAGGAAGGAAAAAGAGATGGCGGAGGGAGGCTTTGAAGAAGCTAAAGCTTTGAAGCTTACAGATTATTGATGTAATCATGCCTTTATTAAAAGATGTAAGTGAGGATCCTTGTGCATGGAGGAGAAAGCCTTGTGCATGGAGGAGCGCATATGGCATCAGGGTCTATAATAACTGGCCCGTTCCCAAGAAGGGCTTTCACTCACCTCATACATGATGGTGTTCAAATTCTGCTGGCCCGCGCTCTGCTTGCTTTTCCCCATCTCTCGGCGTTGCTGCTTAAGATCCGTCAGCAGCTGGTAGACCTGAAAGAAGCAGCCTTTCTAAGAAGAGGCCTCTAAATGCTGTGGGAGCTTTAAAACAGCATTTTTCATCAGCCAGGGCACAGCAGAAGAAGAGAGATATGTTGTTTGTTTTCTCAGCTGTACTGGAACCATTCTGTTCAATGGCAACATCCTGGGGATTTGTAGTCTGGGAAGGCACTAGAGGAGCGCTCTGGAAGAGGACTCTCCATGCCTCTCTCCAAACTACAAGTCCCAGGATTCCACAGGATGGAGCCACAGCTGTCAATACAGTTTCATAGTGTGAAAGTTGTGTGGTGCGCGCACTCAGGGTCCTTTTCACACTATGCACCTTCCACACCACACAACTATATTTGGCATTTAAATCAAAGCTGGATAAACTTCCAGGCTTATGAGGCCAATATGGTTTCCCCATTTGTACCCTAAATCCACCAACCCGAGAGAATTGCAAAAATGACACCCCAGGAAGGAGGACAACGAATTGCCGAAGAAGGTGACTCCTAATACATTGCTCAGTGCTGTAATTTCATGTCAGTACCAGAACTGAAGCTCACCACAAAGCCCTTCATGCAAAAACTGATTCCTCTTCTCTCCAAAGCTCTAATTTCCGGTGGTCTGGTTTAGGAGAACGAAGGGGGCTTTTCCTGGTCGCTAGAGCGTGAGTCTCCCTTCTCTAAAATGCTTGGGACCAGAAGGGTTTTAGATTTTCCCAGAACCACTGGGACACACTTCTTGACCACTTGGACATCTAAGACTACATACCAAGCATCCTTTGGACCACACAATTTGGATGTGCAGGTTGTTCTAATGCTTATGTGTTCTTATTATTTCATTAAGAGGGAGAACAGATTTGTCTGTCTCAAACACTAAGGCATCTTAAGAGGGTCACTAATATTTAATCCATCTATTAGAACGTCTTTATCCTGAACTTTGAGTCTGAACTAGAACCCAAAGTTCCTCTTGAGTCCCAGTTCTAGGAGAAAGGTGGGCTGCAAATCAAATACATTAATAAATCAGACCTATATTTTAATTAATACATACTATAAGGTTGTTCACTGTCCTCATAAGATCAGTACAGTACTTATTCGACAGCTACTCAAACAATACAGAGGCAGATAGTAAATGGTTACAGAGCCAATCATTTTACCTCGTAGTTGCTCAGGAGGGCTGCGTTTCCATCTTTCCTAGGAAACAAACCAACAACGACACATTAGTGTGCTTTAGTACAAGGTGCAACACATTAGTGTGCTTTAATAGGATGCACGACACATTAGTGTGCTTTAGTAGGAGCTGCTTCCCCGTTTTGAGTTTGATGCCAGTGAGGTTACACAATGCGTGTGCCAACTAAAACTCGGATAGGTATATTCTAGTCCGAATCCCAACTCAAGCGCAGAAGGGTTAGTTTGGGTAAGCCACATTCTCTAAGCCAGAGAGGAAGGTTTGGATCAGGATCTTATCTCCCTAAATAATAAATAAAGGTGATTTAATTGATACGTATACATTATATATGTATATGTAAAGGCAACATTCAAACCCAGCGGAGAACCGCAAGCCCTATACATCCTGGAGACAAAGGGTTCTGCTGAACCGACAGACAGCAGAGACAACAGAAAGTCGCCGCCGCTACACAAAAGAAAAAGGTGGCCGAAGCGATTCTCGGGGGCCTCCATGTTTTAAAAGTACAATGTATGACGTCAAGCGCGGCCAGCGGCTTGAATGGAAAACCCCGCACTCATCACTTTCGCACCAAGTTCGACGCCTCTTCCACAAACTTCCACAGGTTCTAGGCATTGTTTGCTCAATGGCAATGGAAGGGGGGAACGTGGGAGGAAAGAGAGGGGCGCAAAATATGCTGAGACGCAGTTCCCGTCCCCTTTTTTCGCTGACCCGGCGCAAGTGGGGTCTCTGTGTTTGCGTCGCGTAAGCAGCTGTGGTTGTATTTTTGGGGGGGTTGAGACGTATGTTTAAATTCCTTGGGAGTCTTGGTGTGCCGTCTGCGTCTTAAGGAAAATCCCAGCGAACAAAACCTGTTTGGAAATAAAGGAAAGCTTGTGCAGTAGTATAGGAAGCCACTAGAATATACAACTGGGAGTTATTCCGGAGTAGCTGCAGGCTGTTTTCACACCAGGCAACTTTGGGAAGTCTGTCAATAATAGGCATGAGATAAGTATCCTATTATTATTATTATTATTTCTGGGTAATAGTAATATTGGCCCTTGGTATCCACTGGGTTTGGGTTTGGATAACCAACACACAGATATAGCAGAAGGAACCCAGTTTGAGACCCTGGCTTAGACTTGGAATGGTAGTTTATTGTGGCACCAGAGATGTCTCACAAAACTACATTTCCCAGGATTCCTCAGCACTCAGCCAGGGCAGTCAAAGCGATCTCAAAGGGGATTGTTTCTGCAGTCTGTGTGTGTTAATTTGCACCACAATTATGAAACTCTCCATAGTATTCTTCTCCACTGTTAGTACTAGTGTAACAGATACCCCAACCATAAACTATAGTTCCCAGCATCCCCTAGCACTGAGCCAAGGCATTTAGCAGTAGTATAATATATACCCTTGCCATATATACAATGTATACCCCCTAACATGAACTACAGCTCCCAGAATCCCTTAGCAATGAGAAGAGCAGTCATACTATAACTCCCAACATCTCCTAGCACTGAGCCAAGGCAGTTAGTAGCAGTATACCACATATACCCCTGCCATAATTACAATGTATACCCCTTAACTTGAACTACAGCTCCCAGAATCCCCTAGCACTGAGAAGGGCAGTCAAACTACAACTCCCAGCATCCCCTAGCAATGAGCCAGGTCCCAAACTGGATTATTGTCTGCAGCGTGTGTGTGTTTTGGAGCATAGAAACACAACTCCCAGAATGCCCCCCTTAGTTCTAGCAGACTGGAGGATTCTGGGAGCCAGTGTCCTGAAGGCTTTGCCCCTTCCTTTCCCCTTCCTTTCTCCCTCAGGTCGGCCATCTTACAGCTCCATCTCTATGGTTCCAAGAAGGAAAAGGAGGCGAAGGGCTTCTCTCTGAGGCTCTGAAAAGGAAAGGGGCGGGGCTTGGCGCTGAGGAGAAAATGGCGGCGCTCTGGGGAACCACAACTCCCACAATGCCTTTCGCCTTCCAAACAACACTTCCTGCTTCACGCTCTGCCCTGACAGGAACCATAGAGGAGGGAAAGAGCTTGTTTTCTGCTGCTCCAGAGACTTAAGAGCCAAAACACACGGCAGAAGTAACCCAGTTTGAGGCTTGCTTTTAACTGCCTTGGCTCAGTGGAATTCTGGGAAGTGTAGTTTTTGTGAGGCGCTGAGCCTTCTCTGTCAGAATAAACAACAATTCCCAGGGAATCCCTCTAGAAGTTAAAAGTGGTCTCAAACTGGATTGTCTCTGCAGCGTGTTTTGGTCACCCAAGACATGGAGTAAATAGATTCAAGCTACAGGGGAAAAAGAGATCCCACCTCAAATCTCTTTCCCTGGAGCTATTGTGTCCTGTTCTCTGGAGCATCAGAAAACAAGCTTCTTAATATGACATCCCTTCAAATACTTAAATAGGACTCTATCATATCCCCACTTAACCTTCTCTTATTCATCTGGGAAGAATGAAGACTATGGAGTCTCTTTCCCTGTAGCTTCCATCCATTGCTCTGTTGTGTCCTGTTCTCTGGAGCATCAGAAAACAAGCTTGCTCCATCATCCTCAATGTGACTCCCCTTCAAATATTTAAACATGGCTCTATCATATCCCCTCTTAACCTTCCCTTAATCATCTGGGAAGAATGAAGAATATGGATCCTCTTTTCCAGTACTTTGCATCCATTGCTCTATTCTCTGGAGCAGCAGAAAACAAGCTTGCTCCCTCCTCAGTGTAGCATCCCTTCAAATATTTAAACAGGGCTATCGCATCAATAGATGTATAGTATCTAGATGGAGGGAAGTGATAGTACCACTCTCTTCTGCTTTGGTCAGGCCTCACCTGGAATAGTCCAAGATTCACAATTCAAAAAAGGATGTGGACAAACTGGAGCGTGAAGTAATGCTATTATATGAGTAATGTGTAATGTCTTATATTAAAAGCTAGCATGGTGTTGTGCTTTGAGTGTCGGACTAGGAATCTGTGTGACCTGGGTTCAAACAAACATCTTCATACTGAACTAGGAGTGTCTAAGTGATTTACAACTGTAAGCTAAACCCAAGACTCTTGGGCAAGTCTTTGTGAAAGTCACATTCTCCTATCCCAAAAGGAAAGCAATGGCAAACCGCCTTGAAGTGAAAAACCCAGGATAGGTTTGCCTTAGGGTCACCATAAACCAGGAATAACAAAGGAGGAAATAGCACTACAAACGGATCAGAGCCATGCTGGCCCTGAGTTTTCAAGACCTGGGCAACGCTATTGATAACAGAGAGATTTGGAGGTCTCTCATTCATTCGCCGCAAGTCAAAGTCCAGAAAAGAAATCTGTGTTTAATGAATAGGATCGGAGTTGACGAAAGCATGAGACGCAATCCACAAAACAAAGCTGGCCGTGCAAATGTTCCTTATTCGCTCTTTGCTGGAATAAAACCTCCTCTCTCTCATTCGTAGGCTGGAGGGACTTGCCCCAGTTAGTTATGTTTTTGGCACAGCGATGCCGCGGAAAATGTTGGCGGCGATCCCATCCCGGCCGTGTCCCATGATCCCGCTAGGTCCAGCCTTGTGTATAAATCCTGATTTTTTCGGTTTGTAGCAAGACGCACCTTGCAAACGGAGGAACCTGTCGCCGAAAAGTCTCTCTGGGAGAGAAAAGAGAACTTTCCCCCCTGATTTCCGAAGCGGTTGCGGTGCGCCGGACGCAAAAAAGGAAGACAAAGGTGCCCTGTTCTTTCCCTTTTCCCTTTGGAAAAGTGTGCTCAGCATAGCAACGTTTCCACCGAAGCTGCAAATAGGCCAGTGTGTCTCTGTGTGTCTGTGTGTGTGAGAAAGAGTTGTGCAAGTTAGTATGAACTATTCAAAGCAAAAAAAAGAGGGCCCATTGTGAGCGGATCTGCCGATGTGTTTGTATTCTTTGTCATGAAAGATGTTTACCCCGCGCTGCGTTTTTGCTGATCACGCCAAAGTGTCCTTTTGTGTGTGTGTGTGTGTGTGGTGTGTGTATACAGGGAAAGGAAAGGAAGGGGGGACACACACATAACCCTATTCATGAAAGGACTGGTTTTTAGAAAGGACCCAAATAAAGGACAAGCGGCTCTTCATGCAAACTCAGCTGCGTTTCGCCAGCAGTTTCAGCGCATAGGCAAAACTGTTTCTTTCTTTCTTCCTCCCTTTTCTTCTTCCTTTCTTTCACTCAATGCTTTCATTGGGTCCTGTTTTTTAGCATCCTGCGTTCGTGAAACGCCGTTCTTCTTCTTCCTTTGTCTCCAACCTAACGTTTCATTCCTGCTTCGTCCAAGTTTTGCTTTGCGCTAATTCGGCCGACTTCGCGTTTCAGAGAAATGCATAGTGGCCCTTTTCTCTTTTGTATAAAAATCGTTGTTCTTCCCTCCCTTCATTAAAAAAAAGATTTAAATTAACTTTGATCGTGTTTTTATACACAAATGTAAGGATAAAAGGGATCAACTTGAGAGCGATCGGTCGCAGCAACGGAGCGGTCAGACCTCACCTGGAATATTGCGTCTGGTTTTGGGCGCCACGATTCAAGAAGGATAATGAAAAGATGGACGGTGTCCAGAAAAGGGTGACCAAGGTGGTTAAAGACCTAGAAACCAACAATTTAGGTTGCTGGGTATGTTTAGCCTGGAGAAGGCTAAGGGAAGCCATGAGAGCGATGCTGAAGGGATGTCATGTCGAGGATGGAGCAAACTTGTTTTCTGTTGCTGCAGAGACTCAAACATGGAGCAAAGGATGCCAACTGCAGGAAAAGAGGTTCCACCTAAACCTTAGGAAGGACTTATTGACTATAAGAAATGCTTGAGAACGGAAGGGATATGCTACAATATAAATATAAATGTACAAGGTAAAGGCGCCGTAATATAAATGCATGTTGCGTTTAAATATGCAACGACATAAATGTGCAACGATATAAATATACAAGGTAAAGATCCTATAATAGAGATGTTCCCTGCCTTTAAGTACACAACGGCATAAAGGGGCAACAATATAAATATAAACAGGCGATATAAATGTGCTATAATACAAATGCAGCGATATGATCATGCAACAATATAAAGACAAACACGCAACGTGAAGGTGCTACAATACAAATGCGCACCGCAGGCATTTATAATTGTCACAGGGAAGATCAGAAGTAATTCCTTTGCTTTCCCTTCTATTATCTTTTTTTCCATGCTCCCTTTCACTTTTCTCTTTCTATCGGGTGGTTTTTCCCCCCTTTCCCTTTCTTTTGCAAATTTCGACAAGGCATGCGAGGCACAGAGGGGGCGTGGCCTCCCATTCATGTTCCTGTTGGCCCCTCCCTCTGTGGGCGTGGCTTGGAGGGGGCTTCCCTGTGAAAAGGGGACCCCCTTCCCAGCTGGAACAGCAGAGATCCGCTGGGTTGCAGCAGGTGAGACCATGCCAAGGGGACCCAGGATGGATGGATGGAGAGAAGGCAACTTTTTCACACACAAAATTGTGCAAAACAGTTCTTTTTGTGCAAAGAAGTTGCATTTCTTTTTCCTACCCTCCTTCCTTCCTTCCTTTCTTCCTTTTCCAGCTCTTCCGAGCCTTTCTCCAACTTTTCTTTTCTGCCTTTCTTTCCAGAGACCAGAGAGAGAAGAAAAAGGAGGAGGAAGAGGAGGAGGACAACGACAAAGTCTCCAGACATGGCTTCTGAGGTGAGCTGAGGGAAGATTTAACCCCCCCCCCCCTCTCTGTATCCCTTCCTTTCCTCACTCCTCTCCCCCCAAAATCAAATTCCTGACCCTTCACTTCCCCTACAAGAATCAATTTAATGCAAGAGTTGCACAGGGTCCTAGTTCAGTGGTGCCAAATGGACCCTCCATGGTTCAGGGCAGTGTATCTCTGACTGTACAAATAATGCCGTTTGACACCACTTGAAATGTTGTCGCTCCATCCCACGGATGTGTAGCTTTGCGCGGTGTTTAGCCTTCTCTGCCCATGACGGCCGAACTGTAAATCCCAATATTCTGGAGCATGGGACCATTAAAGAAAGGGGTGTCAAACTGCGCTATTTCTATGGTGCGGATGCATCCTCTGACAGATGCAAGTCTTTTTGCAAGATGCCCTATATTTGATCACTCAGAAATACGAGCTATTTTTCCATTAGCGCCTATGGGAATTCGGCTTACGAAGGTATTTCGGGTTACGAAATTAACCGCGGAACGAATTAATTTCGTAACCCGGGGTACCACTGTATCTGGCTTGTTGGAGGCAGAATGCTAGGCCAGGTGGGTAAAGGAGCGAGACTTGATTCTCATCCCTAAAACACAACCTCACCCCCCAAAATTAGTCTCTGCAGGCTTTCCTGTAGCTTTGCCTGACTCCTTTCAGTCCAGAACTCAGCTGCCCAAAATTTGGAGCGTCCCAGAGGTATTCAACTACAATCTCCATCATCCACAACCCTTACCGCACCTAATGGAGAGCTCCTTTTATTAGGCCAACCAAAGTGCACCAACATACCTTTTGTGCATTTGGGTTGGCTTGAAAAGGAAGCTCTGCTTTATGGATTTGGGATGTTGCTGTACTTTGCTGTATGGCCAATGCAGCTACCGCTGAGCGCTCCAAAACGGCCCTATGAAACTCCAACTCCATTGCACTTTCCCATCCCTAGGATCATAGTTATATCAAGATCAGGGCATCCATGATAATAATGTCGTTCCCCTTCTGCCTGCTCTATGTATCTGTGATCTGAAAGCAAACCTTCCTTCTCAGCTAGGACCGCAGAGCTTGTCTTTTCACAGCCTTGCAACCCATGTACAAATGGAGTCTCAAGAGTCAAATTCTTTCCCAGCAAGGCTTCTGGAGCCATGGAGAAATCCACCCCCAGCTACAGATTTTACCTTGGCTTGGCCCTGAGAGTCGTCTCTCTCTCTCTTGACCAGTGACCTTTGACTGGGCCATTGAACGGCCGGAGCGCATGACATGCCGGCTTCGTATTTGCTTTGGGAAACTCCACCAATGGGGCCCAACAGCATAACCAGGTCCTATTTGGACTCTCTCCTTGACATCCAAGGAGCTCCCAAGCCATTCTTGGTGCTTGCGGCGAGGAGGAAAGCTGCCCCCACATTGTTGTTGTTGTCTTTCAGAGTAAATAAATGCCTCTTTTTGACATTTTTGGGTGCTGCTGCAGAGCATGAAAAGCGAGTGAGTTTGTCGCTGTGTGCCTTCAAGTCATTGCAGACTTATGGGGACCCTAAGGCAAACCTATCACAGGGTTCTCTTGGCAGGATTTGTTTACTGCCTTCCCCTGAGGCTGAGAGAATGCGACTTGCCCAAGGTTTCCCAGTGGGTTTCATGGCTAAACTGGGAACTGAACCCTGGTCTCCAGAGTCATAGTCTAATGGTCCACCTAAACCATAGTCTAAACATAGCCTCTCCTCCTCTGGATGTCTCCAAAAAGGAGGGAGCTGGGCATGTCCAGCTTGGTGAAGAGAAGACGGAGAGGGCGACATGATGGCCCTCTTTAAATATCAAGGGTTGTCATAGAGAGGAGGAGAAAGTCCCAGAGAGTAGGACCAGGTTTAATAGTGGTAGAAGGCAGAGACATATAGCGGTGTTAGTCTGGAATATCAGTCCGCAAAGCGATTTTATGGCATCTTTGAGACTAACTGTGCAAAAGAAGTTGTAGCATAGACTAGGTCTGCTTCCTCAGATGCATGGAGTGAAGTGGCCACATTTCAAATGGCTTAGGCCAGTTCTTGGCCTTCCAGATGTATTGGATATCAGTTCCCATGATCCACGACGGTTGAGGCACCTGGGAGCTGATGTCCAAAACACCTCGAGGACCAAAGTTTATGTCCAGCCTCAATAAGAACCATCTCCCCCCAACATTCACCCGCCAATCCCGCCACCCTCGCTCTCCTCTAGCGGGCCGCCATCTTGAACAACGCTTGGCTTCTTCAAGATGGCGGCCCAAGGAAGGTGGAACCAGAGGATGCTCACGTTCTTGCTAACTTGGAAGGAATGTTCTCTCTTACCTCAGGGTGAGAAACTGTACAGCGGGAGGCTGACCGGAACCATCGACCCCATTCTGGAGCAGCTCAACTCTTCCATAGAGATCGACCAGCGCTTGTCCGAGGTGGACGTCCAAGCCAGCATCGCTTTCGCCAAGGCTCTGGAGAAAGCGGGCATTCTGTCCAAATCGGAGCTGGAGAAGATTATCGGGGGGCTAGAGAAGGTAAGGTACATCCATAGGGTGGGAATAACCTCGCCATAAAGCACCTATAGGCCACCTGTGACCCTCGGGGAGATTGCATGTGGCTCTTCCCTATGAGATTTGTACTTTGGTGAGATACTTAGCCTTCTCTGTCAGAGGGCTCTAGTGCCACAACATTGCGTTGCATGGAGCCATGGCAGTTAAAAGTGGCACCAAACTGGATTATTTCTGCAGTGTGGCAGCAGCCTCAATTCCTGTTTTGTCCTGAGAATGATATGTTGGCATCCCAGCTCTTTCCCCCACTTCGGCTCCTCAGTCGCTCCCCAAATATTCCCCCCTCCGCGCAACAAGATAAGCAACCAAATCCCCAAATGGACTCTCATGGCTGTGAAACACATGGCTGGCCCTCTAACTATTTTTATGGCCGGGCAGCAAGGAGACCTTGTTAATGGCTAACTGACCTTCCTTTTTTTGCTGCACATTGTAGATTTTGGAGGAGATTTCTAAGGGTGAACTGGTGATCCTGAAGACCGACGAAGACATCCACACCACCATCGAGCGCAGGCTGAAGGTCGGTTTTGTGCGCTTGGCTCTGGACCTCTTTTCTTCCATGTCTGACCCTTTCAGGAACACAAACATTTGGAATTAGAGATTGGGAAACTCAGTCCTTGGGCCACCCCTGGCCTTCATCTCAGCTTCCCCAGATGGCTTTGCTATAAGCTTTAGTCCAGGGTCTCTCTCTCCTCCATTCTGAAATGCCTTTTCAAGGATTGTTGTGTAAAGATACCTTTGAGCCCTGACTGAAAGAAGTTGTCAGCGAGAGCTTTTGTAGACAGAGGCTCATGCTGCCAAGTTCTTTCGGTTAGTCTCAAAGGTCCTGCAAGATCTCTTCGTATAATTGATTTTACAGACCAACACAGATATATCTTTGCATAAATCCTGGGACTTGAGCATCCACAGATTTTGCTATCCATGGGGAGGGTCCTGGAAACCAAATCCCAGTGGCTACTGGGGGCCTACTATACTAGTAATGGTTGTAGTAATGAATAGAAGTTTAGGGGGTTGGACTGGATGGCCCTAGTGGTCTCTTCCAACTCTATGATTCTATGAAGTGGAGGAAAGCTTTCAGAGGAGCATGGTGATGCTGGCAAAATGAACATGCTTCCAAAAGAGTCAGAAGAAGTGCTGCCAGTATCCAGCAATAAGTATAGATGTACTTACATGTTGTATGGCTGGTTATCTAAAGATGCCAACGAAAGGACTAGTCCTCATGATACTCATCTTTATTTATATAGACCCTGAGAAATCTGCACAGTTTTAAGGGACTAGCCCCAGAAATGTAAGGAGGCTGCCTTCAAATGTCCATCTGACTCACAAAACTCTTTCTTCTCTCTTCTTTCCCAGGAGCTCATTGGGGACGTGGCCGGGAAGCTTCACACCGGACGCAGCAGAAATGACCAAGTAGGAGAACTGCAGAAGGGTTTAAAACAGATATTTAAAATATAGAGGCACCAGCCGCCCCACCGTTCCTGCATTTCATTTCTCTTCCTTGACTCCCTTTGCAAAGGCAGCGGAGGGATTCATGGTTCCCAAACTTTGGTCCTCCAAACATTTGGGGGCTTCGCCTTCCATAAGCCCAACAAGCAATCATTCTGGGAGCTGAAGTCCAAAACGTCTTGGAGGACCAAAGTTTGGGAAACACCGGAAGGCCATGCTAAGAATCTACGCTCTAAAGATAAAATATAAGAATCAGGCTCCTGGCTCTTATGAAACGAATAGTGCCAACCAAACTATTTCCTAAGTCCAGCATTGCAGGCCTTTCCCAGTCGTGAAACCATAGTCCTTCTTGGTCTGGCAAAAGGCGGCCCTCCCTTGGCTTATTCCTATCGCCCTCTTTCCCTCCTCTAGCGCATAGCTGCCGTTGAAAGGCACAGTGGCCTGGTGGTTAAGGAGCTTGTCTGCATCTCTGAAGGCCATGGGTTCAAGTCCTGCTTATGCTCACACTGGACGGCTGTTTCCAGTTATTTCAGCAATGAAGGGGTACTGGAGCCACGCCGCTTTTCAAATCTTGTGTTTACCCATTTCCCCTGTCTCTGCATCCAATTCATCCGGCGGTGGCCATTGGCTCCCATGTCAGTGTTAAACCCATCCCAGGTTTCGGTTAGTCCCTAGGTTAAAATCTGGAGTGACATGGAAGCCAATGGATGCCACAAAATCAGTTGTAGGGCGCAAGTTGAACGATCCCTCTTCCCATCCTACGCTAAACATCACGGCTGCCATTTTGTTTTCTGCATGGCGAAAGGGTCATTTGCTCTCCTCCGAAAGCATTGACCCATAACATCCTTCCTTAAGATTATTTGGTACAAAGAAGACATTGGGGTCCCCACCAGAAGAGTCATGCAGCAGAACCTACATGACTGGCATGATTTTAAAAATGCACCCCATTTGGAACCAAGCTCAGGAAAAGGACTTTTCCTGGGAGTTGCACTCCAACAAAAGCCCCTTTTCCCTGAGCTCTGGCTCTGGACCACATTCCCCAGCAAATAAACAACAGGCATCAGCAGAAAGAGAAGTGTAGTTCATCCCATTGATTTTTCTGGTGGGTGGATTTGGTTTGCCAACGTCCCCCCCCGCCCTTGAATGGTGACATCCTCTTGCCTTGTGGCTCTTTTCTAGGTTGTGACCGACCTGAGATTGTTGTTGAAGAGCTCCGTCACTTTGCTGACCACTCTCCTGCAGCAGCTCATCCGGACCCTAGTAGAGCGTGCGGCGACGTAAGAGAAAACCCCGTGGGGATTCTGGGAACGGCAGTCCCTTGAAGAAAGGCACTGTCCCGAGCTCTTGGTTCCAGGCAGCCGTCCGCTTTGATCGGTTGCAAAAGGGCTGACGGTGTCATAAGAATTGTTAGCATGTTTATAACAGTCGCCTTGAAAGGTGAGTCTCTAACCTGAGGTCCCCACTGCTTCCCTTGCAGCGAAATCGAGATCATCCTCCCCGGATACACTCACCTGCAAAAGGCCCAGCCAATCAGACTGAGCCAACTCTTACTCAGGTAACCCAGCTCCGCTCTTCCGTCCCAGGGACCCATCTGCTGCCATTACTTTTTGCTGAAGGTCCCATTAAATAAGTCACTCCCGTGATCATGGCAAGCTGACATTCATCTACTCGAAATGGGCCGACGAAAGTCAGGATGGAAAAGTTACTATACATCAGGATATGAAGCTGTAAAAATTGCCAAACCATCAAGCTTAAATGGTCTCTTGAAGAGTATTTTCTATCTTTCCTATCACCGCAAAAATTGCATGCATTCATATACTGATATATAATATCCTTGCTTTTGGGATCCCTGAAGGGTCTTGGAACCAAACCCCAGCAGATACAAACGGCACACTGTACAACAGCTAGTAGATTGTCTCTGCCCATACAACTGAGACACAACACTAAGGAATCCCAGTGGCAGCGGATATCAGTGGAACAGTGACTCCGTTTCAGGCTCCTCTAAACCCTTCTTTAAACCTGGATTCACTGCCCCACTGACATGGGAGTCACTAACCGCTACTGCATAATCCCAAACTAGGTTTCTACCCTTTGCAGGGGGATTAAAGAGCTCAAGTTCTACTTCTAACAACCCTCCTCTCCCCAATCTCCTGCAGTATCCTTCTCTTTGCAGAGTAGCACTGGCCAAGAGAGAGCTCCTCATCCTTGTCTGTCTTTGTGGGTCTCTATGGTACCAAGGTGACCCTCTGGCCATCCTCCTGCACCATAAAGACCCACTCTTGGCCACTGAATTTCTGCCTCAACCGCGTTGGGAAATAATCTAGCACCGGCTTTGGGGGTGTCTTTGTGCATACATCAAATGCAACCCGCTCTCGTTGCATTTGCCTACCTTGTAAAAACAAGACGTATGGGTTGTTCTCCTGCTCAGCCTCCTCTCCTTTTTGACTTTCGACAGCCATGCCGTGGCTCTGACCCGCGACGTCGAGCGACTCAGCGAGGTGAAGAAAAGGATCAACGTCTTGCCTCTGGGGAGGTAAGTTTTCTTTGTTGCTTCTGGCGGAGGGGCAGGTGTTCCCGGGTTGGCAAGAGGATGCTGTGCTTTGCCAGTCATAGGATCATGACCGATAATGCAACACAAGGAAGGAAAATAGAGGCAGAGGGTTCAAAGAAAGATGCTGATTTATGTATATGATGGGATAATTCTTGCTAAACCGTCTTTATTTTGCAGTGGAGCCCTGGCTGGCAACCCTCTTGGACTGGACCGTGAGCTCCTCCGCAAAGGTGGGTGGTTGTACATCTCACAGCAGCTGGGGTTTGCATGCCCAGTTTGCGGGTTTGGGTCCGAACTCTAAAGGACCTCTCTAGCATGCGGAAACGTGTTAATTCAGAGGGTTGGAGAAGGGATTGCAGGTGTTGGGTAGTGAATGAGATGCACTCTGTATGCACTCAGGGCTTATCTTGGAAGCTATGCTGGGAATTACAGTCCAACAAGAGTTAGAAAGCTGCTTGGTTTCCACTCCGAGGCTTACAGCAATGCTTGTCTATCCCCTCCCTTGCTTCTTAACTCCTCAATTTCTCCTTCTTTATATATTACAGAGCTAGATTTTGCGTCCATCAGCATCAACAGCATCGATGCCGTGGGCGACCGCGACTTTGTGGGTACGCGCTTTCTCCCGTCTCCTTTTGTATGTTGGTTTCTTTTCCCTTTTCCCTTTCTCTTGAGGCAGAATTTGGAGACTCTTCCGAACAATTATGCCTTATGAGAAACAGTTTAGGAAGCTGGAGATATAGGAGACCAAGAGATGGCATGATAGCTATGTTTAATACCTGAAAAACTATCACAGAAGACGGAGCGATCTTGCTTTCTGCTGCTCCAGAAACCAATAGATTTGAATGGCAAGAAAAGAGATTCCGCCTAAGCATTAGGAAGAATTTCTTGTTTGAGAGTAAAACAAACTGCAATTTGAAGGCAGTAACAGACATTTCTCTCCCTCTCTGTCTCGGTTTCCCCAGTGGAGCTTCTTTCTGCCGCTTCCCTGATCATGATCCACCTGAGCAGACTAGCCGAGGACCTCATCATTTTGTCCACAAAGGAGTTTGGGTTCATCACAATCTCAGATTCACTCTGGTAATTGTCTGGCCTTACTTCTAGCAGCCTCAACTTAGCATTTGGTGGCCTTTAAATGGGAAGGTTTGGGTGTTTTGCCTGGGTTTCTAATGATGCTTATATCAAGGGAGGGGGATCAGTCCCACCAACAAACCAACGTTCCTCCTAATGCTTTCCTTTGGGAAACATCACCTCTCCTCTCTCCCTTTTTCTTAAGCACCGGGAGCAGCCTGATGCCCCAGAAGAAGAACCCAGACAGCCTGGAGCTGATCCGCAGCAAGACCGGCCTGGTCATCGGACGGGTGAGGAGGGGTGCCAAGCGGCCCTTTGGGATGCTCAATCTGCTTTTTGCTGGGGCCTGAACTTTAAAGGCATGGTCCAAGGTGCTGAGCCAGTTTTGGGAGGGATATACATTCCAGCTTGCCGGAGAGTTGTGCAAAGTCCATGTAGATCTTATTTGGTGAAGGAACCATCTTACCTCTCCGCTTCCCTGACATGCCTTCTTTCCTTCTCTATTCCTTTGCAGACTGTTCAGCTTCTTGTGGTGCTCAAAGGACTTCCCAGTGCCTACAACAAAGATCTGCAGGTGCAATGATGGGACTGATGCTTTCCTGGCATCGCTATGGCTATTACCTTTAAGCACAGCTTGCCGGAAGGGAATCTTGCTCGGTTGGGTCAGAGGGAGCTTTGTGTCTCGATCCAAACAGGGTCCAATTCCTCTTTAACGTATTTCTTTTCCTTCTGCAAACAGGAAGATAAGGAGGCGGTGCTGGATGTGATTGACACCCTGACCCTGGTCCTTCAGCTGACCAACACTGTGATCTCCACTCTGACGGTGAGCATTTAGGGTCCCAGTGGTCCTGGGGTCTCCTTCTTCCCGTTCCTGGTTCCTTTCCATCCACGAAAAAGGCTTTGCAACCCAAGTTTGCACCGCTAGTCTTGCTTTATTTCCGCAACCCAGCCTGCATTGTATTGAAAGGCTGGATCTTGGCACTTTTAAAAACCCTTTAAGGTTCCTGAATGGAGTCTGATAATAAGCTGAGCTCATCTGCTTCTTTAATGATCCAGAACCAGGGGGACTCTGACTTAGATGTTCAAAGTTCTTCACTAAACAAATAAATGCAAGTTGAGTCTCCTTTAGCCAAAATGCTTGGATTTGGGATTTGGGGGGATACTGAGATACCTGCACTTGCATATAGGTACATAATAGGACCCAAGTCTAGAAAAAGGGGGACTTGCTTGCCCTCTGCCGTGTTTCCATACTGAGCTTTTGCTAGATAGGACCCATGTACTTGGGATCTTTAGTAACGCTTTCCTTCTCTCTCCAAGATCAACAAGGAGGCCATGGAGAAGGCCCTCACCCCTGAGCTGCTGGCGACTGACCTGGCCAACCTCTTGGTCCGCAAAGGGGTGAGTATGGGAGATTTGGACCCACGAGAGAAAGAAAACCATGAAAGAGTCGGAATACAGAGGTTGCCAAACTGCTGAATAAACACATGTATCTTACTCTGGTTTTCTGGCTATCATCAGACAGATAACATGAGCCATAAGACCCATGCAAAACACTGGGTTTTCAAAGCTTGGCCTGTATCATATATATCAAAAGGGAAACTATAGGCTCAGTGAATCAATGGCCTTTGAGGACCAGAGAAGCACCTTTCTAAGTTGTGTGTCCCTTTCCACATCCAGGTGCCGTTCAGACAAGCGCACACCACTGTGGGGAAGGCGATCCAGTTGGCCGAAAGCAAAGGGGTGGCAATAACCCACCTCTCTGCGGAGGACCTCAAGAGCATCAGGTATGTACCAACATCTCCCAGATACTTCTGGCTGCCTCAAAGGGAACTCCTCTTGCATTGAGCAACACAAGACCACTAAGAAATCTCGGTCTGACTCACTTGAAACAAGATACAGCCAAATTTGTAGCCAATGTAGTCGTAGTCGTGTGCCTCCAAGTCATTTCTGACTTATGCCAACTCTATAACAAGGTTTTCTTGGCAAGATTTGTTCAGAAGCTCTGAGACTGAGAGAACGCGGTTTGCCCAAGCTCACCCAGTGGGTTTCCATGGCCAAGTAGGGATTCAAACCCTGGTCTCCAGAGTCATAGTCCAACACTAAAACTACTATGAATCTACCAACATGGCACACTCACTCAGATCACACTAAAGGCATCTGAAAGACCAAGTCACTGTGAACTTTCTATCGGACCTTTACAGGTCTCCTTGGTCAGCTCCGCATTTACAAACCGGAGAGGGAAGAGTCAGTGTAAAAACACTTTGCAGACCCAGAGCGAAAGACAAGAACTGTCTAGCTCTTTCAAAGATCTTATCCTTGATGTACATCAATTTAAAAAAGGTGGATCATTAAGATTTGGACTAAGCTTGGAGTAGGGAGAATGCACTTTCAATTCAGCTTGCAGCCACTGAAATAAGCTGAGGACGAAGGAGGGAAGAGGAAAGCTGGGACATTTCAACAACAGCTGGAGAAGTGGGACAGCAGAGGATGAATGAGGGCTGTCCCTGGGATACTGGGAAGGTCCGAGGGACGCGACGCAAGGTTTTAGGAAGGCGAAGGCATGGTCTGAGGCTACCTCTTATCTTTCCTTCCTTCCTTCTCCAGCCCCTTGCTGAGCACGGAGATCTCCCAGCTGCTGAGCCCCCAGAACAGCGTGGAGCAATACACTTCGGCCGGCGGGACGGCCAAGAGCAGCGTGACCGCCCAGATCGAGCTGCTGAAGGAGATCCTGAAGAAGCAGAAGGAATAAGTTTGGCGTGTGGGGAGAAGAAAAGGCCAGAGCCTCCATGGCAGAGGAGGGCTTCTGCGCATCATGTTTAACCCAGAGTTAATAAATATAGTGGTGTATTGGATTTCACTGAAAAACGCTCGCCTCCCGTCTGGTTCTTTCTCTCTAGGCCCTGACCGACTTTGTTGCGTGCCTTCAGGTCATTTCTGATTTATGGTGACCCTATAATGGGGTTTTCTTGGCAGGTTTTGTTCAGGGGGAGCTTTGGCACTGCCATCTTGAGGCTGAGAGAGTGTGACTTGCCCAAAAACAGCCGGTGTTTCATGGTCCAGCTGAGAATCGAACCCTTGGTCTCCGGAGTCCTAGTCCAATGCTCAAACCATGCTGGATGCCCAACTTTACAGTTTATAATGCAGTTTGACACCACTTTTAAGTGCTGCAGCTCCATGCCATCGCAAAGAGCTTTGCAAGGTCATGCGGCTTCTTTGTCCAAAAGGGCCAGTGCCTCACCAGACTATAAATCCCATCATCTTGTAGGATGGAGCCACGGCAACTAAAGGGGTATCAAATTGGATTGTTTCTGCAGCGCACCTTGACTTTGCAAAGCCTCTTGGGCACTCAGAGAAGGCTAAAGAGACCTTGTGCAAAACTACGCATCCCAAAACTACACATCCTGGGATGGAGCCACAGCACTCCAAATGCTGTCCAAGTGCATCAGTCATGATGAACATTTCTACAGCGTAGAAACTGCAACCTGCCCTTTTCCTGCAGCTTCTGCAAAGCAAGCAACTCCTGGCATTGCCCTCAAGGAAGATGGCTGCCCTTGCTTGGAAGGGGAGGGTGGGAGGAACCACGTGACAACGCAGGGGCTGCTGGGAGTCAGCTGTGCACCAGTTGCTTGCTTTTGCAGCCTCTCTTCCTCTCTTGCAAAGCAGGGATCCCAGCATGGCATGGAAGCTGCTGCTGAGCTTCTTCTGGCTTGGGCTCTGCAGGGCTGGAGGGCTGCTCTCCCCCAAAGAGTCCCCTTCCAGGGAAGTCAAGGACTTGGGGGGCCTCTGGGGCTTCAGGGCAGACTGGTCGGAGCAGAGGGACGCTGGCTTTGCAGGACGATGGTACCTGCAACCCCTCCGGCAGGTGAGAGACCCCTCCCTCTCCAAACCCATCTTGAAATGCCTCCAGTCTGCAAAAACACAGGCAAGAAAGATCCAGGAGGATGGGGAGGGAGGAAGAGTGCTTTGTGTGTGTGTGTGTGGGGACTACATAGCCCAGAATCCTTAGGGGTGAGGATGCTGGGACCTGCAATCCTCCTCCTTCAATCTTGTAGCACCTTGGAGACTAACAGAAAGGAAGGAGTTGGTTGCATGAGAATTGCAACTCAGCAGAGAGAGAGAGATATATATTTGCTTCTTGTCTGTTTTGGAAGTTTCCTTCCTTCTTTGTGGACTAAAACCACAATGGTTCTTGAGTCAAGAGTCCTTGGGAGGAAAGTGCCTTAGTCAGGGGGACTATATAGCCCTGGGGAAAGGATGCTGGGACCTGTCATCCTTCTTGTTGTTCACTCTGCAAATGGGATCTTGTTGCTGACCATGGCTCCCAACCTTTGCTCCTCCAGATCTTTTGGACTTTGGCCCTCAGAGGTCCTGACTGTTGGGGGCTTCTGGGAGCTGCAGTCCAAAACACTTGGCTTGGAAGCACTTTGGGGACTAAAAGAAATGAGGGAGTTGGCAGCATGAATTTTCAAAGCCTTGAGCCTCCATCCTTAGGTGCAAGAGGATCTTTTGGGTGCAAACTTCCAGTTTGTTGCTTGTTCGGCTGCAACCAAAAAGGGAAGTGAAAAAAGGTCTTGGAAGCGCCTGACTCAAAGGCTTCTGCAATGGTTGCCAGCGAAGGAAACAAGGCTTCGTTGCAGAAGCTGGAAAGCCGAAATGAGACTCACATGCCTTTGAGTCAGGAAACAGGAAACCTCTGGGCACCATGTCAGCCTTGAAAGCATTGGATTTTGGACTCTTCGGTTTTGGGAGTCCAGAAATGCAAAATGCAACACGTAAAGGTTTAATCCCTAGCGCTAGGATAAACGCGGCTCTCAAAGTTTCCGCACACCGGCAGTTGTTAAATGCAGAGGGGCAGAAAACGAGAACGTAGTTGGCAACCTTTGAGGGGCAAAATGTGTCGCACGTGAAAGAAAATGGCTCCGTCCTAATGGCCTCTTTTAATGCTTCCAAGTCAGGGCCGGTGATGGATATGCCGGTGCCTGCCAGCTTCAACGAAATCACCCAAGACCCGAACTTGAGGCGCTTCGTCGGCTGGGTTTGGTATGAAAAGGAGGTCCTGCCGCCCATCCGGTGGCTTCAGACAGAGACTCGAACTCGGGTGGTGCTTCGGATCGGCAGCGCACATTACTACTCCATTGTGGTGAGTATGCCGGGCGGAGAAACCATAGGACCATTGTTTTTACTCTCTCCATAGATTGATGGTGGTTTGGATGTGAACTCGAATTCTGAACCTGTCATTCCGATGGTGTGTGTTCGAATCCCACTGCTGCCTTTTAACCCTTTGTTATCTGGGAGGCAGTCTCCGACAAGCAAAGGGACTCCCATAGACCACGCCTCCCGTTTCCTTCCCTTGCAGTGGGTCAATGGTGTCCAGGTCACTGAGCACGAGGGCGGCCATCTTCCCTTCGAAGTTGAGATCAGCCACCTTCTTGCGGATGCCCCCGGGGAGCCGTGCCGCATCACCATTGCCATCAACAACACCCTGACGCCAAACACGCTGCCTCCGGGGACCATCCAGTACATGCCGGACGAGTCCCTGTGAGTTCATGGGTCCCGGACTGGAAGGAGACAGTAGCCCTTGGCCAAAGTTTGCAGGACATTCCCCTTAAGCAAAGAAGGTCTTGCAAAGACTGATAGCCCTTGCAAGAATTGCTATGTCAGTACATGCACAATCCAGTACTATCAAACATTGCATGTTAGCAATCCAAACCCTGTCTCATCTGCAGAAATCAGATACTGGGCCTATAAAACAAATAGGGATATGAAATCCTTAACAATACATCTTTTGTCATGCATTATTTCCAAGCCATGTCATCCACTTTTGGAATTCCTCTCACTCCCATGTTTTGTTCTTTGGTGTCATTTCAGGTATCCCAAAGGCTACTTTGTCCAAAACACACATTTCGACTTCTTCAACTACGCTGGGATCCATCGGCCGGTCCTACTTTACACAACTCCCTCCGCCTATATTGACGACATCACAGTGACCACCGACTTGATCGGAAACATTGGTAAGTGATGGAGGAGTTAAAGCAGAGCGGATTTGGGGGGGGACAGACATGGACTTTTGTAGAGGACAATCCCCACAAAGTACAGTCGGCCCTTGTCTCTGGAGCAGCAGCAAAAGAGTTTGCTCTATTTCCTCTCATATTTAAAGATGCTTGCCATGTCACCTCTCCATCTTCTCTTCTTCAAGCTAAACATGACCAGTTTTCTAAGATCTTTGGACTATAACTTCGCCCCCAAAAGGTCTTGTGTCACCTCTGTCTTCTCTTCTACACTAAACATCTCCATCTTCTCTTCTACAACCTAAACATGCCCAGTTTTCTACATTCTTTGGACTATAACCTCCCCCAAAAAGGTGTCACCTCTCCATCATCTCTTCTCCAAAAAGCTCTCATGTCACCTCTCCATCTTCTCTTCTCCAAGTTAAACATGCCCAGTTTCCAAAGATCTTTGGACTATAACTTCTCCCCATAAGTTCTCATGTCACCTCTTCATCTTCGCATCTCCAAGCTAAACATCTTCATCTTCTCCAAGCTTTGGGCACTTTGAGTTCAATCATAACATTTGGTTTCCAGACTTTTGACCATCTTGGTCAGCCACTCCAGCTTGCTGATATCCTTCTCAAGCTGTGATACCCAGAACTGAGCATGCCTCCTTAAAAAGTGCTCACAACTCCTGCGATAAGAGAAAGGAAAGCTTGCTATATCAGTAGAAAATCTTTGCTCCCTCCCCAGCTTTGCTTCTTTTGGGACAGGTTTGCTGCAATATTTGGTGTCAATCCAAGGAAGCCCACGCTACTCTGTGAGCCTGACTTTACACGACGGAGATGGCAAGGTGGTGGCAACGGGGAACGGGTCAGCCGGCGAACTCAAAGTGCCCAATCCGATCCTTTGGTGGCCGTATCTGATGCACGAACGCCCCGGGTACCTTTACTACTTGAAGGTAACGTGCACCTCTCTTGTTCTTGTTTTTGTTGGTCATTTCAGACTTACGGAGACCCTAAGGTGAATCTATTGTGGGGTTTTCGTGGCAAGATTTGTCCAGAGGGGATTTGCCATTGCTATCCTCTGAGCCTGAGAGTGTGTGACTTGCCCATGGTCACCCAGTGGTTTCCATGGACAAGCTGGGAATTGAACCCTGATCTCTAGAGTCATAGACCAATACTCAAACCACTATGCCATACACCCCTCTGCTCTCCCGAAGCCTCAGAGGATGGCCATAGCAAACCCCCTCTGATGAAACTTGCCAAGAAAATCCCGTGATAGATTGGCCTTAGGGTTGCCATAGGTTGGAAACAACTTGAAGCCACACAACACAAAGGGGAGTTGACCCACAATGGATGCCAAGGAGGTCCATTCTGGAAAAGCTGACTCCAAGGGGGATCTTTCTTGCCCTTCAGGTCGTGCTCTCCGCCGAAGTGGACGGCACCATCTCCGAAGATAGCTATACCCAGACGGTGGGTTTCCGGACCATCCGCGTCACCTCAAACCAGTTCCTCATCAACGGGAAGCCGTTTTACTTCCATGGGGTCAACAAACACGAAGACGCCGACGTGAGTGGGTTGGCCACGGGTGCCCTTTTAAGACCTTGCCATCAGGGGGTGCCAGTGCAGCATTTTCCTCACCCAGATATTTGGGCTCTATATGGTTTAAATTGCATTAAAATAATAACTTGTCCGCCTTCCATGGTGACCTCCTGTAAACCGAGACCTGGAGGGCTATAGATTTCCCACCTGGGCTCTGAAGAAGAACGATGCCCATTACAGGTGGTTCAGCCAATGGTGAGGCATGCTGGGAATTGCAGTCGAACAGTATGTCCATCCAAAGCTTCATAGTTCCCACCAGTCTTGCTCCCTCGCATGGAGGTCTTATGCGTGGCTCGCTTTTTGCAGATCCGTGGCAAGGGGCTGGACTGGCCCTTAGTGGTGAAGGACTTCAACCTCTTGCGCTGGCTGGGGGCCAACTCCTTCCGCACCAGCCACTATCCTTACGCTGAGGAGATCATGGACCTCTGCGACGCCTACGGCATCGTGGTGATCGACGAGTGCCCTGCGGTTGGCATGAAAGACAGGTGGGTGGTGAGATGGAGATATACCCAGTGATCTGGCCCAGGAATCCACTCTGGGTTTTATGCTGAACTACAGCCAAGGTTCAGAACCTATTTTGCAGATGGCAGAGAGGTTTGAGGGTTGCACTATGACTCTGGGGAGCAGGGTTCAAATCCTGGCTTGGCCATGGAAACACACTGGGTAGTTCTGGGCAGGTCACTCTCTCTCAGCCTCAGGATAAGGTCATGGCACACGTCCTCTGAATAAATCTGACCAAGGAAACTCCAGGATAGGGTTGCCTTAGGGTCGCCATAAGTCAGAAACGGCTTGACACACAACACAGACACACCTCCTTTAAAGTTGGGATTTAAACCCTCCTGACACAGAAGTCACCGTGCAACACTCATTTTACAGCTGTTGCGTCCCTCCTCTTTTCCCAGCGCAAACTTTGGGAACAAAAGTCTCCAACGCCACCTCGCCGTGATGGAGGAGCTGATCCGCCGGGACAAGAACCGTCCCTCGGTGGTGATGTGGTCGGTGGCCAACGAACCGGCCTCAGAGCTTGCCCCGGCCGGCCAATACTTCAAGTGAGTTTGGGCCACGAGCAGGGAAGATTCACACCTGGGTCTGGATGTCTCAACCGGGGTAGAGGATTTTGTGTGGGTTGAGAACAGATGGCTTGCAATCCGAAGAGCTATCCAATGTGCTTTAACCTGCAATTAATTATATTTGGTTTGAAAATGGGAGCCATGCAGATGATGCCCCTCTAGTCATGCATTTTGGAACGGAGAGGAACAAGTAGGGTCCCCACATCTTCGACAAGCACTTGGAGGGAGGAATCCCACTTGGATGGATGCCTTTGGCTGTGCAAGAAACACAATCTTAACACTTATTACACCCACAGGACGGTGATCGCCCACACCAAGTCCCTGGACCCGACGCGGCCCGTCACATACGTCTCGAACGCCAAGTATAACCGCGACCAAGGGGTAAGCGCACTTTTCCTTTTGGTCTCGGCTTCTTAACAGTGTTGCCCTGTGTTCTTTCTCGAACGTTTCCAACATGTTCTGTCTATACACGGATATTACTACTGAACAACATGTCTAATAACAATATGTATGTGTGAGCACATGCCTTATAATCCCAAGATCTCCCGTGTCTCCAGGCCCCGTACGTGGACGTCATCTGTGTGAACAGCTACCTGTCCTGGTACCACGATCCGGGTCACCTGGAAGTCATCCAGCTGCAGCTCAACTCCCAGTTTGACAACTGGTATAAAACTCACCAGAAGCCCATCATCCAGAGCGAATATGGAGCCGACACCATTGCTGGTCTCCATACGGTAAGTCCAACTGGATCCTGGAAGGGAGAGGATGAGAATGTGGAGTCAAGGAGTCACAGAGTTGGGACACCAAGAACGTCTCATCTAGCCCCTCTGAAAAGGTGGGAATCTCAAAACTTCCAACCAAGGAGAGACCACCAACCCTCCGAGGAAGTCCATTCCACTGTAGAAGAATAACTACCGATGTGACTACGAAAGAGGTCCCCATTTTTCCAGGCTTGGACCCCCCTATCCAAGCCAAACCTTGGAAAGGATTTGCAGTCCCACTGACATGGGACAGATCTGGATAATGGGTTTTGCCATTCTGTTCTTTTCCCCATAGGACCCCCCTCTCATGTTTTCCGAGGAATATCAGTCCGCCGTCCTGAAGGAATATCACGCCGTCTTGGACCAAAAGCGGAAGGAGTATGTCATTGGAGAACTCATCTGGAACTTTGCCGACTTTATGACAAACCAAGGTACGGTTTCTGTTGGGTTTTGACTTGCCAAACAGGTCAGTTTTCAATGTAAGCATATTTTACAGTCTTTCGTTTCAAAGGGGAGTTCAATACACGCTTTGCTTCCAGGGACAACCCGCGTTTTGGGCAACAAGAAAGGGATTTTCACCCGCCAACGGCAACCCAAATCGGCTGCCTTTCTGCTGAAGGAGAGATACTGGAAGTTGGCCAACGAATCCTTGTGTCTCACGCCGCCCAAATACGACGATGTCTGCCTGCCTTCCGCTCAGCAACTCAAGCGGTCTTAGCAGGCTCCCATTCTTCCTCTGAAACGCTGCGCAGATTACGAAGTGTTTACAGAGGAAATCCTGGTTTGAGAGAGTGATCAACCAAAGAATACAAATAGAGATTGACTTGCCTCAGACGCACACGAACCAGAGGAAGATGGAGGCTTCCTCCGCGTCGGCGGGGCAGAGAATCCATGCCAGGCTTCGGGTGGATTTAAAGGAACTATTTAGGAATGGAGTTCAGCTCCTTTACAAACCTGGGGTGGGTTTACTGCTCCTCCAACAAGAACCAAACACATTTCAGGCACAGAATCCAGCTGGTGATGAATGTGCCATAACTATGCACTTAGAACCGAAGTTGTATGGACAACTTGACCCGTTTGTTTTTGGAAATGGTTTGCAAAGAGAGACAGGAGAAAGTGTCCAGCCTTACCGGTAGGTTTAAGATTAGTTTATGCTTGCGTATGCCACTAAACGGATGCCAGCCTTGCTGTGGATAGTAAACCAGAGAGAGAGAGATGCATTGCAAGAATCAACATTTGGACCTAGGCCTGCCTTTAAGTCACAGCTCTTGAAGGATGCCCTATACATTTCATATCAACCTTTTGCATTTTTAAAGCCCAACTGGCTCCCAGCAACCGTCATGTTTTCCAGCCAAAGAATCTGGAACTGAAGGATCTCTTAAGGAAAGCAGAGTTAAATTACAAAGCACACGGCAAAGACGTCCACAGGTAATTTCTACATTTATTTTTATACCAAAAAAAACTTATGTGCAACGAATAAACATTCTTACATTATTTACATCGTTGTTTGTTTGTTGGTTTTGAAATTCCCGTGAGCAAAACTGGACACTTAGACCTCAGAATGTAGCAGAGTCTTATGGTCGGGACAGAAAAACATATGGAATGGTTCCCAATTCTTAGGCGCAGATGGGATTCAAAACACCTTATAAGAAAGAAAAGGGGGGGAAACCCAATCGCTTTTGTTTTGTTTTGGTCAGGTCAGACAGACAAGACAAAACACACACCGAAAACGGAGACCATGCTTAATACAGACTTGGTTTTAATGGTAACAATACTTTTTCTTTCTTCAGACTAAAGATCTTCTGAAGCCAATTTCGTGGGAGTCTCTCTACACACACTTTGCCCCAGCGCTAACATTTCCCCCCTTTTAATGCAGCAGTATCTCTGACAGATACAAAGACCTCCGCCAAACCGGCCAAGGAAAATGCTTGGTATACAGGGGAATCGAACTATTTCAAGCCACTACTGTCTTGGGGAAGAAGAGAGGAAGCGAGGATTAACCTTGCCTCCGGCACAATTCAATAACCTGAGCTTTTATCACAGTTTGAGAAAAGAAAATCTTGGGTTCTTCTGGACCACGATATCCACAACGTTCAAGTGTAAAGGAAAAAAAGAGGACCACGTGGTTGTTGCAGTCCGAAATGAGAAACCTTCCCAAGCTCTTCGGACAACGACAGGTGCTTCAAGGTAAGCAATGAAGCCTATCTAGCTCTTCGGAGAGGGAATTTTGGAGGAGACCTTAATCCCAAAAAACAGGGAGCGGAAAAGCCGCAGCCCCAAAACCAATCTATTTCCCCCCTTTGGATGATGATCCCGTCTCTTAAACCAGAGATTCAAGTCCCTGACCAGCAAAACCTCTCGCCTTGGCTTCCAAGGCAGACAAAACAAGCCCCATGTTAACAGTTGCAGGGCATTTTCTGCCCCTAAACGCTGCCAATCCCACCGCTACCCAACCTTTCTAAGGACAAAAACCAAGACAAGCTTTAACTGCACCCAGATGGAGTTGGAAAAGGTTTCAGACAAAGACAACAGCCAAGTTTAGGGGCTCCTTTTTATACATACACACATATATGTATGTATATATATTGATATATTAAAAAACAATACAGGTTGTAATACAGGTTTTCCTCCTCTTGTGTTCACACCCCGGTTGCTGGACCGTCCTTTTTGGCAGGCGTTTGTTAAATACTGTTGCTAATACAAGCCACACTTTTTATTAATGCGAACACAAGAGAATTGTGTTAATACCTCAGTGTCAATCTTCGCAACCAAAAGGACAAACGAAACACACGGAAACAAGGACCTCTCACACAGACTTACAAGGAGGGAAACAGTTAAGAGACGGACTGAACGGAATCGGTTAGGAGGAAGGTCCTGTCAGATATGATGAAGGCAAGAGATAAAGCCAAGCACCCATGACGCAAAAAGAAAACCCCCACAGGACTCACATTTTGGCATCTAGATGCTTTTTTTTGGGGGGGGGACGCACACAGATGGGGCTTTTAGTTAGTGTGTTTGTGTGTCTCTTCCTCCCAGTGGGGATGAGATACATTCAAGAGCGAACAAGAGAGATTTCACCATCCTGTGCCACCTGAGAGATGGGCCACGGGATTCCCTGCAACGGATGCTGCGATGCCAAAGCCCAGCCCACCTGGCACCCTCTAATAAATACTAGTGCCCTGTGCCATCTGTCAAGACACAAGGCCTGGACCCAAAGATACCAGCCTTGCTGAGCCAGACCCCAAACCGCTGAAGCCCTCACTGCCTTGCAAAGACAGGTTCCCAGGCCAACGGGGCCACCTTCCGCCCAAAACCAAATTCACTGGGTGAAGCCGTTTGGGGGACTGTCGCGCAAGAACCTTTTCTGCCTGCCGTTTCCAAACACCCCCCGCATTATTTGGTTTGTAAGACAGAAGGCACTTCTTTGAAAACAAAAAACCAAACACTGCGTTTTTGGGATGACAGGGAACGGAAAACTGGGCGAAGAGGAGGACGGGGAAAACGGCGTGACCTGCCGTTTCCTCATGGACATCGTTTCGCAAAGAACCATGACTGCATCCCTTTCGTTGGCCTAATGCCCTGCCCTGCCTTCCCTTTTGGGGCAAGGAGAGAGAATGGGGCAGCCACCCTCAACTTCACCCCAATGCCTGCAAGAGAGACCCCATAACTGCTCCACCTCTACAGGCATCATCCATGGCGAAGTCTTTCTGCAAGCGCCGCACCGAAGCAAAGGGAAAGGGGTCCAGAAGGGTGCACAGAGGAGGGAAATCCCCCTTCATTTGGGAGGGCAACGCATGCAAAGACCATACATACAGTGGAGGTATGGCTTGCTTTTCCTGTGCATCACTTTGCCAGCGGGCGTCTGGGATCCAGTGTCATTCTACCCAGCAGCCCTGAACTCAAACTGATATCAACAACTTGGCAGCCTAACATGGGTTCGGAGTGCAGCCGGATGGTTCATGTCCATTTAAACCCCCCACTTTGCCAACCTCCACTCTGTACATGTTTCCTAACTGTCACGTCAACCTTTCCAATGGCTGCGCACAGGAATCCAGAAAAGTCCTGACCCACCAAAGATGTCACCTCTAATCCCGTTCCCTTCAGGTGTGTTAAGAAAGAAAGCAAAAAGGAACTTCCGCTCATCGATCCCTCGTTGCATCTGGGCTCTCCGGAGACACTCAAAAACAATCCTTTTTACAACAACAACCAAAAAGACGAAGGGTCCTTCAAGTCGCTCAGCCTCCTCTCAAGGGACCGGGGCTCACCACGAGCTTCACGGTGTTTTTTATTCCTCACAAGAGACGTGCAGTCATCCCCTTTTTGGTGGGACGAGTCTCCCAGTCGCGCCTACAGGGAGGTTCGGATCCCGCGGCTAAAAAATACACACAATGTAAACACGGCAAGGTTTTCGCACAGTACCTATAAAGTCTAGCACACAGTTACCATGATCTCCCCGGCCCCCCAAAACTGAATTTACACACACAGAAGACGGGAGGCCTCCAAAGCCTTTCGCTGGCGAACTCAAAACGCCAGGAGCACAGAAAGAAGATGGCGAGTTTGCAGCGCAGGATTCCTTCACAGCTTGTCTCCGATCATGCCAGGGCTTCCCTGGATCTTCTCTTGGGGCAACAAACCTCTAAGCAGACCTAAGGGTTGCTGTTGTTGCCGTTCATTGTAGTTGGACCAGTCAAAGACTCTCAAGGGGAAAAAGGATTTTGATATGAAGATTTTGTTTGTTTGTTTAAAAAAAATTAAATGTCCTTTTCCTGTGAAAATAAAGTTAAATGGATGCTGGGGGGGTCCTTTGGACCGTCAGTTCAAAAGTCTCCCAGGGAGGTTAGTCCTGTTTGGGCAGGAGCTGCCTCTTCCACGCCTCATTCAAGTAAACTAGTCGTTTGTAGTTGACGATTAAGAGAACGAAGTTCAGCAAGTATGTGAGAACACAGACAATGCAGAATTCCTTCAGCACAAAGTACAGGATGTAGGCCAGGTACAAGGATCCTATTACGGAGACGATGGAGGACGTCATGAGGACCAGCGCCGCCACCGCACTTGCCGTCATACCTAGAGGGTGAGGAAGGCAAAGCTGGTTAGTCTCGCCCCTTTCCGTTTTAAGCCTTTTAAGATGAGATCCTACTCTTGGCAATCCTGCTGTAACTGTGTGCCTCTCCCTTCCCAAATTGGATAAGATCTGCATGAAAAGGTTCTGGTCTTTTACCAGAACATTGCAATGGATGTTTCGGGACTCCGGTAGGGAAGCACACATGCTCTCACCATGGAGAAGATGGACAAGCCTTCTGCATAACTATTCAATACAGCACACCAAAGCTATACATGGGATTTTTTAGCACATGCAAGCCCCCTGCCCCCAGGAATTTAGCACCTGAAGCTGGAAAGGGAAGGAGAGCAGACCAGATGGAGTGGGAGGATGGGAGCGAGGCAAAGGCAGGAAGGGTGGGTGGACATGAGCAAAGATGGCTATGTATACTCCGACCTGTAAGAAATCCTACTAAAGGTAGCATCCGGAGTAGTTCTGCATAGCCACTGCCCAAAGTCAAAAACAAAAAGACCCTTTCCGCTACAGAAACTTTCCAGTCTGGCTCCCTGGAGGAAATTGCTCTTTGCTTTTGGCAACCAAGGGAGGAACTCAAAGCTTGACAGAAAAGGTGAGTTTTGAGGTGGAAGTAAGGTTTTGAGGAGGGGGTTTCCATTATAAAGAGGATGATGTGGAGCATTACTTCTTCAACATGGATATTCTCCCAAACCTCTGCACATGGGTGACCCCACCCAGCCCATGTATTTTCAATGCCTGGGAACTGGTAGGCTTTAAACTTCCTCTGAAGATGGCAAAGCCACAGATGCTGCTGGCAAAACGTCACGAATAAACTCTTCTAGAAGATGGCCACATGGCCTGAAAAGCCCACACAAAAACTATGAATGCCAGCCATGAAAGCCTTCGACTTCACATTTAAGAGGTCTGCTTGAGGATTTGTAGATCCTGGCTGGAATTCAGTACAGGACTTAAGGTCTTCAATCTGCAGGATATAGAACGGGGTCGCTTCACTACATACAGACAGAGCAAGGAGATGCTGTAACATTACTAGGGAGGGGAGCCAGCAAAGCACACAATGCACAACAGTCACAGGTGTAAAATGATACTTACCAAGCAACATCTGTAGTATGTAGAAGACAAGGCCGAAGACGCTGTTCGGTTGGTTTATTGCACTGTCTTTTCCAAAAATGGAACCCAACAGGCCAAACCCACGGCCCCATCTGCAAGGGAGAAAAAGACCAAAATGCCTTGAGATGTGCATGTTCCCATCAAAATGAACCATTTTATGGATTTATAAAAACATGTATATATGCCTCCCTCGCTGGAACGACAATAACGTGAAGGTGGATCGAGCCGACAAGGTGGGATATTCAAAAGTCCCTTGGATAACCAGTTCTGTGACTTCTCCCATCTTCCACATCTCACCCAACCTTTGCCAGAGCAAAGCTACCTGTTTGCAATTGAAACTGCCGGCATTTTTATATATTGCCCTTTCCTCAGATACCTTAGAAAGAACTACAACAGATACAGACGGATGTTCGCATTACTGAAACATTAACCAAAGTTCAAATAGGATAATAGGAACTGTGCAGTCTTCTGGGTGATGCCCGACTGCAATTCTCAGCATCCCTCACCCCCTTTCTCCCAGCATGGGATTCAAGGCAGCATAGATTTCAAAACAGAGTACTGTAGTGTGAAGGAAACACACTCAGAAAGGTACCTCTCTGGTCCTCAAAGACCCTTGATACACTGAATCATAGAGATGGAAGAGACTCATCCAGTCCAGCTCCATGCTGCCTTGCAGGAAGACACAAAGCCCTCCCTGTGATAGACAGCCATCCAGCCTCTGTTTAGAAACCTCCAAAGGAGACTCCACTGCTCTCGGAGGCAGCAAATTCCACTGTCAAACAGCTTTTACTGTCAGGGTGTTCTTCCTAGTCTCCTTTAAGTGGAATCTCTCTTCCCGTCACTTGAATCCATTGGTCCTTGTCCAAGGCAGGCTGCACAGTTCCTCTTCCCCTGAGCCATGAGGGGTCTGGACCAGCGGTCAACAGCTTCCACTTGTTCAAAGAGCAATAAAACAGTTAATATGTGCAATCACACCTCCGGATTCTCCGTCGCACTCTCTCTTCCCAAAGCCATCAGTTGTCGAAACCAATGGGCCCAGACTTGCACTGCTAATCCAAGTCCCACCCTGGCTTCAGTTTCCAATGGGGCTGAGAGTGACTAAAGAGAAGGCCTTTGCGGGGGGTGAGACATGGGACTGGAATAGCCACCCTGGAAAAGGGCGCTGCTGAAAATGGCCACCCTCCATTGCTGCTCCTGTTGCCTGCATTCCCCAAACGTTTGGTTGCGGGGCTCTGTGGCCTACGATCTAAAGGGCGCATGGGAAAGGCAACTGCTCCAACCACATCTCTACCCTGGAGCTAAGGCTGCTGGTGCCATACTTTCTGTTAGAAAGGCCATGCCCAAGAACATCTCGACTTTATTAACAGAGGTATCCCTGCATCATGAAACTGGGGCCAGATGACTCTCCTGGGGTGAGCAGAGCACCTCTGGGTGAGCAAGCAAGCAAGGGCCTGTTACAGACTGCCAAAATAAAGCTGCTTCGGGTCTCTTTGGAGGTATGCTATTTAAATGATGCATGCATCCTAAGAATCCAGAAGCTGCACCAAAAGCTGCCCTCCAGTGCTTAGGAATGGAGTGTGGCTTTGGTGCGAACTACGGACTCTTAGGACCCAGGCATCATTTAAATAGCATACCTCCAAAGAGACCTGAAGCAGCTTTATTTTGGCAGTTGGTAACAGGCCAAGGTTTAGCAGGTCCTTGGTCTCTTTTTTGCAGGCCCAAACTTGTTAAAGAGGCAGATTGCATAAGAAATCAACACCCAGCTAGATTTAGCCACTTTGCTGACCTCAATTCTCCCAGCAGTTTAGGCACAATGCAACCACAGCCTTGTGGTTTAATTTCTGAATCCACCTCTGTGCCAACCAAGGAAGGCTTTGTGTGCATTAAGAAGGCATGCCCTCAACAATGCCCCCAAGGGCCTTTCCCCTGCTTCAAACCCAGAAGGGAGGATACAGCCTGCTTTGTGTGTCTCCCACACAGATAATCCATTTCTTACAAGACAGTCAAGATTTGGGGATTAGCACAGGGAGTTGCTAATTTGCCTCATCCGCCACCCAAACTGGTCTCTGGCAAAGCCTCCTCCCAACTTGGTCCCCAATGCAGACTTGCCTCGGAAATCATTTGGGGCCAATCTGCCCCTGAAGACTTATAGCGGTCCCTAAGGTACCCAAGTCCCAAGAGCTTTAAAGGTGCACACCATCATATCTTGAGCAACTACAAACCCAGGCAGGTTATTACACAGCGTGGTCAGTCATCCTTCGTATAACCCAGGCCCAGACTGTTTAGGCTGGGCTTTGTAGGCATCTCCAGGACTTTGGATTCAACCTGGCAACCAATGGAGCTGGTATAGTATCAGTGTTGCATGTTCTGTTTGTCCGACCAAGCAGACAACTGCGTTTTGCATCAGCTAAATCCTCCATACTATATCCAAGGGATACGGCAGATTATAGCAGTCTAGACCACAGGTGACCAAGGCAGCCTCTAAAAGACAAACCAGTTTTATTTGGTACAAGCTTTCACAGACCTCAGTCCACTTCATCCCACACACCTGACGAAATGGACCACTGTTTGCAAAAGCGTATGCCAGATAAAGCTTCTTTGTCTTTAGGATGGACAAGGATACTCTGGTTCATTGTACCGAACACCACTGAGGTTTCCAGAGGATTGCGCTACTCCTTGTCTACCTGCAAGGGCAGGCAAAGCATGGCCCATAGACCACATGAGATTGTTTTTGCAGCTTGTGGACAATTTGGGGGGAGGACATCTTAAAAACCACTAATGTTTCTGAGAAAACCCCATCTAACTGGTTCAGACGCGGGATTTTCGCTGCTCAAAGCTCCACTCCCTGCACTCAGATTAAGAGGCACTCAAAAGCAGAGAGAGGTCTTAGTGCCTCTCAAGTGGCTCTGGAGCTCAAGAGGAGAGCCAGAGGAGAGTCCTATGGATACAGTGGACCCCACAAAAGATCAGCCTATCGAGCCTGAATTCTTCCTGGAAGCCAAAATGACTAAACAGAGAGTTAGCTGTACTTTGGATATATCACAAGAGAAAGGGACTCAGTGGAAAAGATTATAATGATTGGAAAAGTAAAAGGCAAGAGGCAAAGGGGAAGACTGCATTTCATGAAGGTGGACTCCGACAAGGAAGCCATAGCTGCCCTGAGTTTGCAAGACCTGAGCAGGGCTGTTGATAACAAGGTGACATGGAGGCCTCTCATTCAGAGCCACCATACACTGAAACAAACCCAAGACAACTAACAACAAAACTGACCAGCCAGCGTTGTTCCAAGTGTCACAGGAGCAACGAAGTACCAGGTTATGGAGGCGAGCTGTGACCGGACTGCAACTCAAGGATGATGGAAATCTGAGTCCAGCGGCAACACACCCACCTCCTGATGTAGCTCTTAAGACATGGAGAAGAGAGGAAGGTTTCCCAAATGTCAAAGGAAAGATGTACTCAACAGAAGAAGCAGGAAGGATCTCCTTTCATGTTCAAGAGAAATGAATCATAGAATTGTAGAGTTGGAAGAGACCCCAAGAAGGGACCTGATCCAGTCCAACCCCCTTCTGCCATGCAGGAAATCCCAATCAAGGCATCCCCAATGACAGATGGCCATCCAGCCTCTGTTTAAAGACCTCCAAGGAAGGAGACTCCACTACACTCCGAGGAAGGAGTCTGTTCTACTGTCAAACAGCCCTTACTCTCAGGAAGTTCCTCCTAATGTTGAGCTGGAATCTCTTTTGCTGGAGCTTGCATCCATTGTTCTGGATCCTGTTCTCTGGAGCAGCAGAAAAAAAGCTTGCTCCTTCCTCAATATGACATCCCTTCAAACATTTAAACAGGGCTTATCACCACTTAACCTTCTCTTCTCCAGGCTAAACATCCCCAGCTCCCTAAGTCCTTCCTCATAGGGCTTCATGGTTTCCAGACCTTCACCATTTTAGTCCCCCTCCTTTGGAGACATGGCTCCAGTTTCTCAACGTCCTTTTTGAATGGTGGTGCCCAGAACTGGACACAGTATTCCATCAATGCATATGCCACGCATAAACTGGCACTGCCCTGCATCCTACCGCTACCGAGCCAGATTTGTTTGCTGTTTGTTTTCCGAGCGAGAATGGCTCCTTTCTGAACTCTGGGGAACAATAAACCCCTCTCACAAGCCCAGCAGAAATAGTTTCCTAATCACTGCATCAGAATGATGAATGGGAACAGTCCAAACTTTAGGCAACCAGCCGCTCAAACAGCTGACGCTCTGAAGAAAGCTTTTTGCACAGAGGCAATGTTCTGAGGATAAGGCTCCCCAGTGGTCTTATGATGAAGATGCCTTGTGTGTATAGCAACCTCAAATGCCTCGCCCCCAGTATTCTCCTTATTCAACCCATGCTTGAAGTAGCTGCAGAGTGTACCAGGGTAGGAGGGCTTTTGAAGCTTGGACTCCTGGATTCGCTGAATCGCTGGCCACCAGGAAGCAGAGTTAAGTCGAAGGCAAAGTCCGATGGAAAAAGAAGAACACACCAGTTACAAAGCGGACAGCGTCAGGGAACCTGCTTCTTTGCCATTTCCAGCACAGCTATGCCCAGCTTCCCCCTTCACCCGAGGGGCTCCTTCCCAACATGAAAAGTGACATTCGTTCTTAGGACCTCTATGGGAGGGAAACATGCGTCTCCAAGGCTTCAGAAGGGAAGGCAATGGTGACACAAAGACCACACTTGACTTAACCTCATGCCAGCCCCCAAACCACAGGGGAAATGTCCGCCTTGCTTGTTCACCACCTGCTTTTGTGATGCCCAGAAAATAGTCAATGAGGAACCCTACCATCCCGATCCCTAGGCAAGGCTTTTTGCTTCTACCAAGTCTCCCTTCAGCTCCTTCCAAGAAGCTTGCACTGTGAGCCTCCAGCTACTTCCTGAACTCACTGAAACACATGAGTCTAAGCAGTCTAGACTGCCTCAAGGAAGGGGATTCTGGGAGTTGCAACCCCCACAAAGTAACTCATCAAAGCTGGAGATTTCACCCCCAAAGCCATGGGACGGTGCCAAATGCCGATCGGTCCAAATCACGCCCACAGGAGGAAATGCAACCTCACCTCATTCTTCCCTCCTCATGCGCACAGCCGCACCCTCTCCTCTCACAGAGCATCCAGGCCCACTCCACATTCCTGGCATACGCAGCCCCCCACGTTTCCAGCTTATCTCCCAGGCCCAAGTGGCTTGGCATCAGGAGCCCTTCAACAAGCAAGGAAACGGACCCTGGAACGCCAGTCTACAACGAGAGACAGAGAGGAATGAGGTATCACTGGACTACTACTCCCAGCATTCCTCACACTAGCTAGCCTGCTCTGATCTGCTGGGATTTGCAGTCCAACGACATTGGAAAGGACACATGCATCTCTCTCCTCCTCACTGTGTAAGAGAGCACTCTGAGTAGAAAGGGTCAGTGTTTCTTGTACCATACTCTTGCTTTTCACCAGGAGATGGTTCCTTCTCATAAGTAAGAGTCAAGATACAAAGACTTACATTGATAAGTCGAGTCGGGTTTTCTGGGTCAGTTTCTTTGAGCTAAATATCTAGACTTATACATGAGCACAGCTGATCTATCTTTCAAGCTGCATTTGAAAACTGAAGGAAGAGTCCTTCCACACAACAGAGCTGCAGAGCTAGGAGGACATCTTAGGAGGGAATTCTGGGATTTGCACTCAGCCGAGGCACTACAGACATGAATACTCCAGATGGCAACTATTCTGTGTTAGATACTTGCTTTCATAGAATCATAAAGTTGGAAGAGACCCCAAGAAGGGACCTGATCCAGCCCAACCCCTTTATTCTGCCATGCAGGAACTCTCCATCAAAGCATCCCCATTGACAACAGATGGAAGGAGACTCCACTAGAATCTCAGAGGAAGGAGTCTGTTCCTCTGTCGAACAGCCCTTACTCTCAGGAAGTTCCTCCTAATGTTGAGCTGGAATCTCTTTTCCTGGAGCTTGCATACATTACTCCATTGGGTCCTAATCTCTGGAGCAGCAGAAAACAAGCATGCTCCCTCCTCAATGTGGCATCCCTGCAAATATTTAAACAGGGCTCTCCTATCACCTCTTAACTTTCTCTTCTCCAGGCTAAATATCCAGGCTAAAATTGCATTGGCCTTGTTAGCTGCTGCATCGCACTGTTGACTCATGTTCAACTTGTGGTCTTCTTGGACTCCCAGATCCCTTTCAGACGTAGTTTCATTCATCCAGGTCTCCCCCATAATCCTCTATCTGTGCATTTCCTTTTTCTGCCCCAAGTGCAATACCTGACATTTCTCTGTGTTGAAGTTCATGCTGTTAGCTGTGGCCCAGTTTTCTAGTCTGTTCAGGTCATTCTGAATCTGGATCCTGTCCTCTGGGGTCTCAGCTACTCCTCTTAGCTTGATGTTCTGAGCCCTCAAGGAAGAACTCCCTATGCGCAAAAGTGGGTGAACCTTTGGCCTTCCAGGTGACGTTGGACTACAACTCCAAGAGTCCTAGGCTGTTGGCCTTGCTGGGTGTGGCTGATGGGACCTAGAGGTCCAAACGTCTGGGCAAAGGCCTTCCCAGCCCAGCGCCACCCACCTTCCCTCCCAGAATGACAGAAGGCAACTTTGACTTCTTTGACTGCCATGGCTCTATCCTGCAGGTCCCTGGGATTTGTAGTTCGGTGAGGCACTGGCACTTCTTTGCCAAAGAAGCCCACAAGGTCTTTGTGAAACTACAAATCCCAGGAGTCCATAGAGACCTAAAGCGTTGCCAAACCCCTTTGTTTCTACAGCGCCGGTGCAGTTGGCTCTGCGGAAAGGTCCCCCTCCAGGGAAAAAAGGAATCCTGGGAGTTGTAGTTTTGTGAGGCCCTTAGCCTTCTCTGTCACAGAGAGAGAGAGAGAGCTCTGGAGCAACAACGAACTACAAATCCCACAACCCTACTGCACTGAACAGGGTCCAGTGCAGAAACAACCCTCATTCAACTCATCGCGGAGGGATTCTGGGAGTTGTAGTTCCCCGAGGCCCTGAGCCTGACCTGGCGGCGATGGCGGCGGAGCACCTGACGCGCTCGCTGAGGTCGCAGAGGGCCCTGTAGTGGAGGTCCCGGCCCTTCTGCCGCTCCAGGTGCCAGGCGTAGAGCGAGAGGACGATGCCGGCCAGGCAGACGGCGTAGCGGGCCGCCCGCTCCCAGCGAGGCACCGAGACGCGGAGCAGGACGGGCGCCGCCATCTTGAGCCCAGCCCTCCTCGCCCCGCCGGACCCGGCAGGAGACTCGCGCTCTGCGCACGCGCACAAGCCCGGCCCCGCCCCCCCGCCGCCTTGCCCATTGGCTCTTAGGGCGCAAGGCCTCGAGGCCACGCCCACCGCCCGCCTCCGCCTCGCTCCCTCCTCAATGGACGTGGCGCTCGCCGCCAGCCAATCGCCTCCGCGGACGCATGCGGCCCGGCCCCGCCCACCCGAGATCGCCTGAGGGAAAAGCTCTCGCGAGAGTTCGCGTCCCTCGTTCCCGTTCGCCGAGTTTAAGGGAGGGAGGGGGCGGGGCTTTCTCTTTTCTATCCACGAGTTCGAATCCCTCTTTGGGAGGAAGTCAATGTCACACAATAAATATGTGCAATATGAATATAATGCATACTGTTACTATTAATATTGATATATTTGTTTTAATTAATATTAATATTATATCTTACATATATGTTATTACTATTAATTTTGACATTGATACATTTGTTCTAATTAATATTAATATCATTACATATATTTAATAGTATTATATTTTAAATATATATATAAATACTATATACATTGCATATACTTTTTCTTTTCTCTCTCTCTCTCTCTCTCTCTATATATATATATATATAATATACATTTTATATACTTTTTTCTTTTCCTTCTCCTATATATAAATATATAGTGTATTTTTATTCTTTTGTGTTTAGGAAAAGGAAGCAAACAAATGTGTATGTTTTAAAATGATTTTGTATTGCTACTAGTTTAATAATGCTGGCTGTTTCTTAACTATATTGTAATACTGTGTTGTATTAAAGTACCACATATTTTAGTAGCAATCATCATCATCATCATCATCATTATTATTAATATAGCCAAAGGCTTGGCTGGGCTTTAAAAGGTGGTAGGTCGCGTTGCCAGGGCAACAGCGGGCGGGGGCGAAGAGGAGGAGTAAGTGGGCGTGGCGTGTATACAGAGCGGTGCTGTGTCCTGTGTGACGTCACTCTGGGGCAGGGCATCTTCGGCCAAGGGGGGCGGGGTTTGGCTAGAAGGAGGAGGAGCCTGTCCAGAAGGAGGAGGAGCCTGGGCGGGGGCGGGCCATGAAGCGGAAGCGGAGCCAATCGAAAGTGACTGCTGAGGCGGTTGCGGGAGCAGAGACGCCCCCAGAACCCGAAGGAGGCGGAGCAAAGAAAAAGCTGGAGCTGGAGGCTGAGCCAGAAAAGGCGGAGCCGGGGGCGGAGCCAGGGGAGGAGCCATCTCCGGAGCCCCGCCCCTCCTCGGAAGGCTTAGCCGAAGAAGAGGCCGAGGAGGACGCGGCAGGCGCAGAGTCGGAGGAGCGCGTCTGTCGGGGCGGCCCTCGGGGCTTCGGCGCCGGCGGGAAAGGACGGAGCCGGCGCTCCAGGGAAAGGAGGACCAACTGGAGGGTCCCCGCCGGACACGAGCGCAAGATCTACACCAAGCTCCGCAACAGCCGCGCCAAGAAGCAGCGCCAGGCCAGACAAGGGCCGCGATCCTAGGTGCACTGCAACTCCCATCGTCCCCAGGGCCGCCTTGGTCCCTCTGGGTGTGTAGGTTAGGGAGACACGGCTGGGTGGATTGCAACTCCCATCATCCCCAGGCAGCTCATTGCCTTGGTCCCTCTGGGTATGGCTTGAGAGGTGATTGGGTGGATTGCAACTCCCGTCATCCTGCCTATTGCCCTGGCCCCAGTGAGTGTGAATCTTAGCGAGATGGTTGGGTGGACTGCAACTCCCACCATCCCCGGGCGGCTCATTGCCTTGGTCCCTCTTGTGTGCATGGCTGAGAGGTTTTGGTGTGGGTTGCAATTCCCATCATCCCACCTATTCCCTTGGCCCCAGTGTGTGCATATGTTGGAGAGACGGTTGCGGCGGGGAACGCAACTCCCATCATCCCCGGGTGTGTGATCGGGCACTTCTTCAGAGGCATCATGGGAACTGCAGTCCATGGAGGCTGAGGCTAGAAACCTCTTTGTCCCATTGAGTCCTAAAGGATTCCTGTATTTCCTTATATGCTTTGTATGATGATACAGACTGAAGGATACCACACTCAATGGCATCAATAGCCAACAATAGATAGATAGATAGATAGATGTATACACACACACACTTGTCCCTCCATATTTGCGGATTTGATTAATATGTTCTCTCTAGGAATATCTAGGTCCTCCAGCACAACTCTATGGTCAACTTTAACTAAAGGTTGCACTGAAAGACCTAGAGATTATTCCTAGAGAGAACACTCTCCTAGGCCTTAGTTGCTCCTCCAGAGCAACTCTATGGTCAGTGTCTGTGGGATGTTGCCCATAGAGTTGCCCTGGAGGACCTAGAGATTCCTAGAGGTGTCCTCTCAGGTAAAAAACATGGTGGTATTACTTGTGGTTTTTCCATATTCATGGGGGTCTTGGGCCCATAACCCTAGCAAAGATGGAGGGACAAGTGTGTATGTTTGTGTATATATATATTATATTGTGGCCCAATTGCCCCCTGTATTAATTGTTTTTGCTTTCCTTGCAGGCTCCAGAAAGACCTGCTTCCCGAAGACCTCTCCCCGCCTTGTTTTCCCACCGAAGGCACTCCATGCACTCCACCTTCATGGCTTTTGGGCTATGATTCCTTCCTCCATTCACTAACATTAAAGACAAAAAACACCTTTGCAACACCTGACTGCCTCCTTGTTCTTCTCCAATTTCCAATGCGTTCCTTCCCTGTATAATCAATCCATCCTAAAAACCACGTACACTCAGCCCTCCATAGCCATGGCTTTCATTTATATGCAATGGGCATGTTTTCTGCATCCATATTGTTGTTGGTATGTACAGTGCTGTGTAGATCTACAGCACTATATACATAAAGCATAATAATAATACTAATAATGATCAAGGAGGGAGCCGTTCTGATCCATTCCCTTTGAGATCAGGGAGTCCCAGAGTCTAGGAAGGGCAGCCACCAAGAAGGCCCTATATCTTTTGTGTACCAAGTGTCCTTGCGTTGGCGTTGGGACGGAGAGAAGGGCTTCTCCTCTGGGCCGGTTCATACTGGGAGAAAGGGTTTGTGCACCTGAGCCATGTAGGGTTTTAAAGGCAATAACCAGCACCTTGGATTGTGCCTGGAAACAAACTGGCAGCCAATGAAGCTGTTTCGACAGGGGCCTTGTATGGCCTCTGCCCCTGTTAACAGCTCTTTAAAACAACTGAGTTTATGAACACCCTTCCAAGGCAGCCCCAAGTAGAGCCCATTACAGTAGTCTAACTGGATGTAGAATCATAGAGTTGGAAGAGACCCCATGAAGGGACCTGATTCAGTCCAATCCCTTTATTCTGCCATGCAGGAACTCTCAATCAAAGCATCCCCATTGACAGATGGCCATCCAGCCTCTGTTTGAAGACCTCTAAAGAAGGAGACTCTGAGACTACATCTTCTTCCACTGTCAAACAGCCCTTACTCTCAGGAAGGTCCTCCTAATGTTGAGCTGGAGTCTCTTTCCCTGGAACTTGCATCCATTGCTCCATTGGGTCCTATTCTCTGGAGCAGCAGAAAACAAGTTTGCTCCCTCCTCAATGTGACACCCCTTCAAGTATTTAAACAGGGCTCTCATATCACCTCTTAGCCTTCTCTTCTCCAGACTAAACTTCCCCAGCTCCCTAAGTCCTTCCTCATAGAGCTTCATGGTTTCCAGGCCCTTCACCATTTTAGTCCCCCTCCTTTGGACACATGGCTCCAGTTTCTCCACATCTTTTTAAAACCGTGGACACATGATTCCATCAATGGCTTTGGCATCTTCAGGGGTAGTTTCAGCTTGTTTGCCCTCATCCGGTCCATTACTGAAGACAGGCACCGGTTTAGGGCCAGGACAGCCTCCTTGGATTGAGGTGGGAAAGAGTTGAGTATGCCATTGTATTGTGATGGTTCTTTGGATTGCAGCTCCCATCAGGCCATCCATGGCCTGGTCCCCTTGTGTTTGGCACTTGGCTGGACTGCAGCTCCCATCTTCCCCATTGCTCTGCTCCCTCTCTTTGTGTGCCCACTGTAACCATCACCATCATCCTCATCATCCCCCATTGTATATCAATGGGACCTGAGTGTCGTCCAAGGATTTTGGGGTCTGTGGGGGGGATCCCAACCCAAGGGCCCACTCTAGGCATGATGGCATTTATTATTATTATTACTATTACTATTATTATCAAACTTTATTTACTAAGCACTGCAGAACCATAGAGTCTTAGAGCCAGATGGGACCCTTAGTGGTCATGTGACCCACCCCCCTGCCATGCAGGAAGCCTTGTGTGGTGACTTCAAGACTTATTATGGCGACCCTTTCACAGGGTTTTCTTAGCCAGGTTTATCCACAGCAGCCTTCCCTTGAGGCTGAGAGAGAGTGGCTTTGGCACACTGCACTCCATTGCCGACCAGAGTCCTTCCTCTGGAAGATGTCCACCATTGACTTTCCTCAGAGGCTGAGAGAGTGTAACTTGGCCCAAAAGGTCAACCATAGTGACGCAACGCCAGGCCCATGCTGCCCTTCACCTGTATGGCGTCACTGGAGAGGACTGCGCATGCGCGTCCTCCTCAGCCGCCTTCCTCAAGAGAGTATGCGCGTGCGCGTCTGGCTCACAAGCCTTTCTCAGAAGTGTGCGCATGCGCATTTTTCTCAGAAGCCTTCCTCAGGAGAGTGTGCGCATGCGCGGCCTCCCCAGTCGGTGACCTTCAGCGCGCGGAGACCGGAAGCGGAAGCAGAAAGGGGAGGTGGGGGAACTTTGTACCGGTGAGCGAAAGAAGACGAAGGAGGAGATAAGATAAACAGCGAGACCGCCATCATGCCTAGGGGAAGCCGGAGCAGGACCTCCCGCATGGCGCCGCCGGCCAGGTGAGGAGAGCGGTGGGCTCTAATGGACTACAAGTCCCATAATCCCCCGCTCAGCCAGCGCTTTTGGCCCGCTTCTGACCCATAAAGACCCTCTCTCTTGGCCAGGTTCTTCCAGAGGAGGCCTGAGGCTGAGAGAGTGTGACTTGGGCCAAGGTCGCCCAGTGGGGACCTTATGCCCTCGCCCCTCCGTATCTGAGAATTTGGTTCATGTGTTCCCTCTAGGAATCCCTAGGTCCTCCAGCGCAACTCTATGGTCAACGTTAACTAAGAGTGGCACCGAAAGACCTAGAGATTATTCCTAGAGAGGACACTCTCCTAGGCCTTTGTAGCTTCTCCAGCGCAACTCTATGGTCAGTGTCTGTCGAACGTTGGCCACAGAGCTGCGCTGGAGGACCTAGAGATTCCTAGAGAGGCGTCCTCTCAGGTAAAAGCACAGTGTCCCTAACCCTAGCAAACATGGAGGGACAAGTATGTATATGTCTATATAATACCCCACTCTTCAGCCCAAAGGCAATGAGAGTGGCTTACAGGGCCCTTTTGGGGGTCTCTTCCAGCTCTATGGTTTTGGGCCCATACAGACAGGCCAAAATAAAGCTGCTTTGGCTCACTTTGGAGGCAGGCTGTTTAAATGACACACGCATCTTAAAAGGCCAGAAGCTGCACTCCAGTCTTTAGGGCTGGAGCATGGCTATGGAGTGGCTTCCGGACTCTTAGGACGCATGCATCATTTAAACAGCATGCCTCCCAATGACCCAAAGCAGCTTTGTTGCTAGACGTCCGCCATGTTTGCCCTCCTTTTTGGAGTCCTGGCCTATTTCAAGCACTAGGCAAACATGACTAGGTCCAGGATTGCTTCCCTCGGCATCTCAAAGGTTGTTTACTGTCTGCTTTTATGTCTTTGCAGCCGTGCGCCGCCACCCATGCGCTCTGCCCCGCCACCAGCGGCACGCGCCTCCGTCCCAGCGGCCGCTCCTCCTTCGGCCGTGGCTTCTCCGGCCCCCAGGCAGCCTGGCCTCATGGCTCAGATGGCCACCACCGCCGCAGGCGTTGCGGTCGGCTCCGCCGTGGGGCACACTCTGGGGCACGCCATGACGGGAGGGTTCGGAGGCGGAAGCGCCGAAGCTGCCAGGCCAGACATCACTTACCAGGTGAGAGGGGGAACCTTCCTTTCCCTGAGCCTTGCAGGCACTTTTGGGCCTTGCGTGAGGGCAGGGGAAGGTCTAACTGACCATTTGTAAGCTGCACTAAGAGCCTCTTGGGGTATGCATACTCTAAATGGTAAAATAATAATACACACGTGTGTGCCTTCAAGTCGCCTATCAGCTTAAGGGTTTCACAATGCAATACGGTTGTACAACATATCTATTATATATGGCTATGAACAGACAGGAAGAAAAGAGGATTACAAATATACTGTACTACAATGTGCTACAAAGTGATGCAGTGAGTTGTTCTTTGGCAAGTAACACTCAGGTGGTTTTACCAGTTCGTTCCTCTGAAATAGAATCTGTTAGTACCTGGTGTTTCTTATCGGTCTCTCATACAATTGCTGACCTGAGCTGGCCCTGCTGAGCTTCTAAGATCAGATGGGATCTGGTGGCTTAAGGGTATTTGGGCCCTGTGTGTGTATGTACCTTTAGGTTGCCTGTTGACTTATGGTGACCCCATGAATTTCATAGTGTTTTCTTAGACAAGGAACACTCAAGTGGTTTTATTGGTCCCTGCCTCTGAAATACAGCCAACAGCACCCAGTATTCGTTGACAGTTTCCAATCCAAGTCCTAACCCTGCTGAGCTTCTAGTCCCTCAGCTCCTAGTTACTTCCCTGGCATGACTATAGGGTCTCTTTCCTTGCTAATGGGATTGTGCTCTGCTTGTTCCTCAGGAGCCGCAGGGGGCCCAGCCCATGGCCCAGCAGTCCCAGTTCACGCCTTGCCAGTATGAGATGAAGCAGTTCCTGGAGTGCGCCCAGAACCAGGCCGACCTGAAGCTGTGCGAGGGCTTCAGCGAAGTGCTCAAGCAGTGCCGCTTTGCAAATGGTAAGTGGTGCGTGCTGGCTCACTTTTCAAGCCATTGCTTAGGGCTTATCCCTTCTAGAAGCTAGAAGGCTGCTGCGGAGGACGGAGAGGAAGGGCAAGTGTGTGAGAGTCAGCGTGAACTCAAGACCTTAGAACTCAGAGGGGGGACCCATAAGGGCCACTTAATCCATGCAACCATGGAGGACTTGTGGTGCTGTATGCTTTCAAATCGTTTCCAACATACAGTGACCCTAAGACCATATCATACGGTGTTCTTGGCAAGATTTGTTCAGAAGGGGTTTGCCTTTGCCTTCCTCTGACACAGGGAGTGTGCCTTGGCAAGTTCACCCATTGGGTTTCCATGGTTGAATGTGGATTTGAACCCTGGTCTCCAGAGTTGTAGTCCAGTGCTCAAACCGTGATGCCATGCTAGCTGCACAGTTAAAGATCACTCCTGAAATATGTCCTGGTTTCTAAATATTGGGGTGTTTTATGTTGTCAATATTATGTTGTCAATATTGATATCCCTCTCTCTCTCTCTCTCTTTCTCTTTTTCCATTTACAGGTTTAGCTTAACTCAGCTCCAGGGACGACATCCCAGCTCTGTTACGGAACGACATGTCACTAGTAAAAGTCTTCTCTAATATCAACAAAGCCGTCTTGCATTTCTTTAGTGATCGCTTTTCTGCCTAGGAAGAAAGCCTGGAGCGCATTTCAGGGCAAGAAGGATTGCGGCGATGGAGTTCGCTGTCGGTTGGGGTGGGCTTAAAGGGCGTGGGATCATGGCGATTGTTGTCACCTGCGTTCGCTGTCCATGCTCCTGTGCCTGGCAGTAGTTGTACAGTGTGAGCCTCAAAATAAAAGTTGGTTTTCCTCCAGGGAACCATTTGCAGAGTCTCCTCCATACCTTGTGTTTTAGGGAATCCTCCGATCCACTTCACATCCTCTATTCACCTCTGCTGAGAAACACTTTGCCACTTGAGTTCACACCTCTCTGCACCTTCAATACATCTATGAGTGAAGCTGTGTGCATACACCATTACAGACATAATGCTCAACAATTTGCCTGGTAGTCTGAGTTATTAGTAGATATATCAAGAGGGCATCTGAAAGTCCTGTAGTCCAATCTGCCCAGGAAATCCACAGCTAAAGCACCGCAGAGAGGCAGGCATCCTCTTTTTACAAACCTCCAATAAAGAGGAGGCTGCGTCACCTTCCAAGGCAGTTCATGCCTCTGTCAAACAGCTCTTAAGCATCAGGAAGTGCTCCAAAGCTTTACCCAGAGTCTTCCCCTTGTCGTTTTAATCCATTAGTTCAGATCTGAAAGCCATGCCTTCCTCTTCACAAAAGTGGGAACCGGGAAGCCTCCCTGTTGGACTCTAAGTCCCAGCAGCCCTCCACTACAATGAACAACATCCAAAGAACTTAATGATTCATCTCCCAGGCCTAAAATTAAATGGGGTTTCCCTAAAAACATGGCAAGATAGCCCTTGCAGTGCCCACAGGACACTGAGAAAGGTCTGGAGTCTCCTAGACCCCTAGCATCCCAGCCTTGATTTAAAAGCATCCGAGTCCCACAGTGCGCCGTGTCAAGAAGTCCCTCCTATGACGCACTTTGGCAAGGAAAGTCCTGAATAATCCTTTCCCATCCCACTTTCTCACATGATACATGACTCCATTTCTCTCTCTCTCTTCCTCTTCTCTTTACAGTCGACCCTCCATATACATGGGTTTTATATATATATATATAAATCCAAAACCACTTGAATTTGAGTTGTTCACCATTTTATATAAGGGATGCCATTTTACTACCCCCGTTGTACATAATGGGACTTGAGCATCCAAGGATCTTGGTACCCTCAGGGAGGTCCTGGAGCCAAACCCCGGCAGCTACGAAGGGCCCAGTTACTTGAATTGCTGCCAACTGAGTTCAGACCTTAACTCTGCTCTAGGTCAAGGAGAAGGTGGAGTCCTTCCCTTCCCAGTCAACTCAGGCAAAAGCAAACTGCTGCAGCCTCTCTTAGCCTGTTTCTTCTTCCCTTGACCACACTGATGTATGTTGCTTGGCCAGACGGCTCCTGGGTTACATCTATTAAGTAAATGTTGGAAGGGGTGACGACCTTGCTAGGTTCTAGCATGATATGAGCTAGAACCCAGTGGTCCTAGTTCATAATCATTCTCTCCACAAGATGCATAATGGTTATACCCTGCTCTCCTTTCTGGCCTTGGTCCCAAGCCAAATAGCTTGTGACGTTGCTCCATGTTGTGGGTCTGGAGTACATACCTCCTTATCCAACGCTGGTTCTTGACTTCTTGGGGTACCTTTTGCCCACCCGAACGGCATGGAGAACCACGCCCTTGCCCTGCAAGACGGGCGCCTTCACCTTAAAGCAGGGTCACTGCTGAATAAACAGCCTCCTGGGAGCGTTCAGGCCGGAGAGCTTGGCAGCAGGCCTGCCTGGGAGTTGCATTGCTCTTTTTATTTTTGGCATCCCAGTCACCGCACAGAAAGAGAGAGCAAAGGAGAGCGCAGCCGGTGGCAGCGAATGCAGCCGGACGGTTGCTGCTGGACGCCAATTGTGGGCTTTCAGTGTAGCTCCAGCAATTCTCCTATCGAGCTTGACTTGTCGGCTGAGCTACTTCCAAAGCTCCAGGTTATGGTGAGTTGTTGTTGTTGTTATTATCATCTCCTCTAGCCTTGTGGTATTCCCAAAATGAGACACAACACTATTTTCCTCCCAAAAAAGGAGGGAGGTGCAGGAGCCTAGTCTCTTTGCTGTGTGTGGCCACCTTAGCCATGACTAAGGAAGATGCGTCTACACTGTGGAATTAATGCAGTTTGTCACTGCTTTAACTGCTGTGGTGCGCTGCTCTGGAATTCTTTACATTTCAGACTAAAACCCAGAGCAGGTTCACCGTGTGACTCCTACAGACACACTAAGATGGAGGCCATTGCATGCACCTGATGTACTAGGGATGATCTGTCTCCTCTTCTTGCAGCCTCCTGTCATCTGGAAGTAAACCTTGAGAAGATTTCAGCGCAAGTTACACCAAGATGACCAAGGCGGAGGAACAGCCGGAGAGCCAAAGCTCCGGGGAGTTTTACGAGAAATACGAGCCAAAGGAAATCCTGGGAAGGTAACGGGTTCGAAACCTGTGCGGCTTTGCTGTTCCCTCTAAGCCTGGCATGGTCACTAGGATCAGAATATATAGATATAGGTAAATGGAGGCACACTCCTTAGAGTTGTTTGTTCCAAACAGATGTGAGGCCAGAAATTTGGAGAAGGTTAAGAGGTGATATGAGAGCCCTGTTTAAATATCTGAAAGGATATTGAGGAATCTGTGACACTAATGCTCCAAATGCACTCCTCCAATGGCTGCATTTGGGGAATTTGTAACCCCAGGGGCTGGTGTTCCTCTCCTTTTTCTCATTCCCGGTTTTAAGAATCAAGCTCTTTTTTCGACGCCAGGCGATCCTTCCAGTTTCTGCTGTGTAACCGAGAAGAATGTATTGCTCGTAAAAAGGGAGCACGGCTTCTCCTCTCATTTTATTGTAAGGCTGAAAGTCAAACAGAGGAGGCAGGTTGTCCTCGGAGCGGAGCCAAAAACTCAGGATTCAGTGTCATGGACCCCTGGCAGTTAAAGCAGCACCAAACTGCATTAATTCTGCTGTTCAGATGCAGCGAAGGAGGCCCAGATTTGGCCTACTCAGATCCATCTCTGGCATAGATGTTTCTTCTCCTTTGCAGAGGGGTGAGCAGCGTCGTGCGGCGGTGCATCCACAAAGTCACCCGAGAAGAATTCGCCGTGAAGATTATAGACATCACAGCGGGGAATCTGTCTCCGGAAGAGATCCATGAACTGAGAGAAGCCACTCGGAAAGAGATCGACATCCTCCGAAAAGTGTCCGGCCATCCCAACGTCAGTAAGTCAGGTTCCCATCGCGTCTGCAAAGCGGGGAGGGCAGGTTTGGGATGGGGTTTTTTTCGGCAATGCAATCCCCTCGGCTCACAAAAGTCTTGCGTTTTATTTCCAGTCCAGTTGAAAGACAGCTTTGAGTCCCATACCTTCTTCTTCCTGATCTTTGACCTGTAAGTACCAGCCATGGGTTTGTTTTGCAAGACTGGACTGAGCTCTTCTTACATTCTGGTCTCCAAAATTTGGAAAGGCGGCTTTTGGGGATCACAACTCCCAGTGTCCCCCCCTCCTTGCTCGCTTGGTGGGAGGATTTTGGGAGCTGTAGTCCACAAAGAGCTAACTTTTGCAAGCTCTACATAAGTCAGGAAATAATATCCCTAGCCTGCAAAGCTGTTTCTGGGGAGCTCTGGACCTGTTCCTCAAGGACCCCAGTTCTAGTCCTCAGAAATCTAGCCTCTGTACATGTCAAAAGCATAGGTAAAAGAGATGAAGAATTGAATCTGTAGTTCCTGATCCCCAAACTGGCTCAGTGCAAGGGCATTTTTGCCCCTTTTTGGGGGCATTCCCACCGGCCAGCTATTCACTACCTTCCTCCTTTCAACCCAGAGAGAAGGAGGGAAGGAGGAGAGCTGGTTGCAACAGTTGTCCCACATCCCTCCTCTTCTGGCTCTGTGCCCTTCTTGGGCCGACGGCTCGGGTTTCTTTGTAACCTTTGCTTAAGGGTCTGGGCTCTATTTTTATGCCCCTCGGGACTCCAATCCGAACCGGAGGCGGCCTCACTTTGAAAGAAACCCCAGAGCAACAAAACACGGGTAGAACGAGAAGATGCTTACCAAAAAACGGTACAGGTTTGAGTCCCCGCTATCCATGACTCCACACTCCAAAATCTTCCCAAGCATTTTGGATAAGAGAGACTCAACCTGTACTTCCTATCCAAAGGAAGCAAGCCAGGAAGGCAATAGAGACAGATCTGTTTCCATGCACCTCAGGAAACGATTCCTGGAAATTGTAATAGGAATATGGTTAGTAGGAGCTGCAATCCCAAAAGGATGCCATTTTCCCCATCACCCTTGTTCAGATGATTTGTAATATGTGGCTTTTCTTCTCCTCCTCCTCCTCCTCCCTGAATGCAGAATGAAGAGAGGGGAACTCTTTGACTATCTCACAGAAAAAGTGACCTTAAGTGAGAAGGAAACCAGGTCAGACATTTGGGGTCCTTCCCTTTCAAATGGGGAATGCGTGTGTTGAGTCCAAGCTTTGGAGACATCTTTTCCCCTTCCTTTGGCAGGAAGATCATGCGGGCCCTTCTGGAAGTCATCCAGTACCTCCATTCCATGGACATCGTCCACAGAGACCTCAAGCCGGAGAACATCCTTCTCGACGACGACATGAACATCAAGCTGACCGACTTTGGCTTCTCCTGCCAGCTGAGGGAGAACGAGAAGCTGAAAGGTACTTCGGAGACCAGGGTTCGAATCCTTTCTCAGACGTGGAAAACCATGGGGTGACTTTGGGCAAGTCACGCTCTCTTTCAGCCTCAACTCTGTTGGCCTACAACCCAAAGCAAATCCCTATCCCTTCTTCCATCCCATAGAGATCTGTGGGACTCCTGGCTACCTGGCTCCGGAAATACTAGAATGTTCTATGGATCCAGACCATCCTGGTTACGGGAAGGAAGTTGACATGTAAGTATAGGACAGCCTGCTTCTCATCAAGGCTATTGGTATTGGAATGACCCAATGTTTCAGTCCGCAGGATGGTTCTTTAAAACATGTGAGCTCTTTTGCAAGTTATCAGTGTACTAAAGATGATGGTTATTTCAGGCACGCAGGAGGAGAGAAGGGAGCAAAATGAGGATGCAGGCAGGTGAGAAGGAAGGAAGGAAGGAAGGAAGGAAGGAAGGAAGGAAGGAAGGGGAAAGGACAGAGATGTTCTTCAAGGGCTGGTTGTTCCTTGCAGGTGGAGCACGGGCGTGATCATGTATACCCTCCTGGCCGGATCGCCTCCCTTCTGGCACCGGAAACAGATGCTGATGTTGAGGATGATCATGAACGGAGATTACAAGTTTGGGTCACCAGAGTGGGACGACCAGTCAGACACCGTCAAAGACCTGGTGGGTATGGTGGGACGTCGATGAGAGAAGGGAAGGACGAAGCGGAAGGTATGGCGGTGGAGGAGATGGAGGGAGAAGATGGCAATGGAGGCGTTGGTGCTGCAGGTGGAGATGGAGGAGATGGTTGAGGAGATGGCGAACGTTGGGGAGCTGGAAGTGAAGGAAATGGTGGGGAAGATGAGGTTGTGTTAGAAGCCACTGGGTCAGAAGCCTTCAAGACTACACTAGCCAACCTGATGGAGATGGCGAAGGAGAAGGGTTGCGTTGGGTTGAGTTAACCCCATGGCAACCCACCATCTGAATTTTTTGGTGGGTTTTTCAGACAATGTGCCCATGTTCTAGAAGAGTTTATTCCTGATGTTTCAACAGCAGCATCTGTGGTTGGCATCTTCAGAGACTGTACCCAACCCTCTTCCATGCCAGCCCTCTCTGAAGATGCCAAAGCCACAGATGCTGGCGAAATGTCAGGAATAAACTCTTCTAGAACTTGGCCACAGAGCCCAAAAATCCCACAGAAAACTATGGATGCCGGCCATGAAAGCCTTCGACCCCACCATCTGAAGCCCACAGGCTCTGACCGGTGCAAGTTTTGCAGGCCTGGTCTCCTTTTTTAGCTCTGGTGTTGGGTCGCCACCTCCACCTCTGCAACCCAACCATGAAGCTTTTCCTTTACCTCCCATGCCTCCAGATCGCCCACTTCTTGGTGGTGAAGCCAAAGGACCGCTACACTGTGGAGGACGCCCTGGCTCACCCCTTCTTCCAGCAATACGTGGTGGAGGAGGTCCGGCACTTCAGCCCTTTCCGGAAATTTCGGGTATCTCATCTTTCCTCTCCTCCTTTGCCGTAGGGGCCAAATGCACTATAGGAAAACACAGCCCTACCATTGGTGTCACCAGTCTAAGCCTTACTTGGTCCTTTTCCTCAGGTCATTTGCCTGACTGTCCTGGCCTCTGTCCGCATCTACCTCAACTACCGCAACGTCAAACCCATCACTCGGGAGGTGATGCAGCGCGATCCCTACGGCCTGAAGCCTGTCCGCAAACTGATCGACGCCTGCGCCTTCCGGATCTATGGCCACTGGGTGAAGAAGGGAGAAGCCCAGAACCGGGCGGCCCTCTTTGAAAACACCCCCAAAGCCATCTTGCTCAGTTTGGCCTCTGAGGAGGAGCTCTTCTGATTTTGGGGTTCCCCTTTTACAACAAAGACTCAATAAATCCAATTGCTGGTCCCCTGCAAAGAACAGACCTAATGGGCTTACAAAAGGGTTGGCTTGACATTTTGTGCAACCACTTCCAGGGGTTAACTCCCAATTCTGCCGTCCCACTTTCTCAACAGCTTTTAAAATGTCCTGGCTTCCCTCTCCTCCTCCCACCTTCCCACTTTGCCCTCAGGTTTACTTCAATGGCTGCAAAAATGAATCCAAATTGGGTTTGCACTGGATTAACTCAGCAGAGCGCAAAGACAGGAGAGACAGAATCTTTCCCTTCCCAGTAGATTTGGGCAAAAGCAAACTGCCGCAGCCTCTCCTATCTTAGGTATTCCTCCCCATTAATGACATTTGCCATCTTGACCATGCTCTGATGTTGCCTGGCCACGCAGGTCCCTGTGAAACATTGAGGGACATGCTGTGATGGGGACCAGCAAATCGATTTATGCTTACAACGTATTATACAGTAGTTTCAAATCAGATCTAAATGTACAGATGAGATGAGACTGTGTCACAACTGGGTGCAAAGGAAAGAGAGGGAAAACCAGATTACTCATTAGCTGGAGTAACCACCATTGCTCCGGTTATTCATGATGGTGTCGAAGCAGTAATTCATTGGCACAAGGTTAAAAGAGCCACTTTTGAAAAATGTTATTCTGCTTATTTGCAATGCACAGTAACTGAAAAATTAAATGTCTCTTGAAAACTGACCTCAAAGGTAACTAACTAGAACTAGCTAGGAAGCTCAATCGATAGGCCTGACCTGAGTAGACCCATTGAGAGCACTGGATTTACCATACATTTCAATGTGTCGACTACAGATTCTGTCTCTTATTGCAAGCGTAACTTTTACCTCCACTCACTGAAATGTGACTCCAGTGTAAAACTAATTACTGTACTAAAGGGTTATTTCTTTGCAAGATCTACTTTGCAACCGTGTCTGACTCTTGTAGATTTTAACAAGTGAGGTTCTAGTTGTAAACATAAATAACGGGAATATTATCTCAAACAGGTTGAGTCTCCCTTACTCAGATTTTGAAATATCCCAAAATCCAATATTGAGAGAGAGGCACCTTTGCGTCCTGATGGTTACTCCAGAATATTTATTACTATTTACGCCTTTGTGCGGGGGAGAAGTATCAATTTTGTAAAAGTACCTTCTATTTAACCCTCAATAAATGTGCTTTATTTATTGGAAATGGCCTCACTTTTTTGTTTTTTAAATTTGGCATAGATTTCCATCACTCTGCCAAGACTTCCAGAGGACTCAGTGTTGGATCTGAGGGGGAAAAACATGGAAATGCCAATAAAAGACAATGAATAAAGTTGTACAAAATGGCTGAAGCAGCTATATTGACAAATTTGCAAAATGATAAAACAATTAAACAGAAACCTGAAGGAATCTATGAAGAAAACCCTATGATACGTTCGCCTTAGGCTTGCCATAATGACTTGGAGGCACACAACAACAATTTGTAATGGTTTTTTGTGTCTCTCTTGTGCTTTTTTTGGTGGTTAAATGGATAAAAATACTAATTTTCCTATTCTGTCACTCTTACATATCTCCCAACCACCACAAGAAGCCACAGACAAGGAGCATGAGGTCTGCCATCTTTAAATGCCCTCAGGGAGAAGGAAGGGCCACGGTGGCTATTTTGGCCACGGAGAGGAGGGCCACTTTCCCAGCAGCGAGCGACAGAGACTCCATCTTGGAGTATTTTGGACCCCTATGGAGAAGGAGAGAGAATAAATAGAGTGAAGGAGGGATGTGAGAGGGTCCTGGGTTCAAGAGGTGCCCCATTATAGAGATGATTGCATCCAGAAACTGGGAAACATGGGAAAGAGGCAGGGAAAAGAAGGCCATGTGTGTAATAATAATAAAAATAATAGAGTGGAAGGACAGAATGAGAAACAAACCAAAGAGAAATAAACGATACAAAGAAAGAGAAAGCACCATAAACCAAATGCAGCGAAAGAGGTCAAACATAACAAACCCCACCAAAGAGCCATAGAAGCACTATGGCTTCCCTTTCCCCCCAAAAAACAGAGGGACTATTAGTTTGGAAATGGCTGATCTAGAGCAATGGTTCCCATTTGTTTTGGACTCGTTCCCACTGAAACCTTCCCAGGCAGTTTGGCCTACAGCCAGGGACAATGGGAGCTGAAGTCCAAAGGTACTTGGGAACCACTGAGGCTGAGAGAGTGTGACCTGCCTTTGATGGCGGTGGCGAAGAAGTTTCATATGCAGAGTTTCCCCAAAAATGAGCAGAAGGACCTCTTTCCAGCCCTGAAATCCCCTCCATTTTGCCTTGGAAAGTGTTTTGCTTGCACCTGGCAGCCATCTTTGATAAGGCTGTGCAGAATTGGGGTCAGAGACCCCTTGGGCTGGATGTTTAATGTTGCTAGGGATGGGGAGAGATAGATGCTTTGGCCACCATTATTATTATTATTATTATTATTATTATTATTATTATTAACTTCACACTTTGGACAAAAGGCGGCCATTTTCTAAGGTTAACTGAGGCACATGCCTCTTCCCGCCTTTTTTCCTCTTGAGAGAAAAGCAGCTAAATACAGTACAAGCAAGCTCTCTTCCAGCCTCTTTTCCTGATTGGTTGTCACCACATGATGGACAGCCCTTGGGGCCAATGGGAGTGGAAAAGGGGCAGGGCAGTATAAAAGGGCTCTTTGCGGAGACAAAATGGCGGCCAAAGTGCCTCTGAGGGAAAGGGGAGGAGGCTCAATAAAAATGGCGGAGGAAGAGCCAGCCCTGGCTGAAGGAAGAGACTGACTTTGCTGGACCTGGTCTCCCTTCCCCATTAGATTGTAAGCCTGAGGCAGGGAACCCCCAACTGAACCACTTGATGCTGAAAGACTTTTGAAGCTGAAGAGTCAGATGGAAATAACTTAGTTGTCAATAAAGACATAATTTGAGTCTTCTTGGATTTTAAGGGTTTGTTTTCAATAAACCGCTCCTCTTCTCTCACAAAATAAATAAATAAATGTCTTAAATATATTTGCATTGTATTGTTTTCTCTTCCAAATGCATCTGAAGAAGTTGCCTTTAGTCTAAGAAAGCTCTTTCTGCCAACGTCTTTCTTTCAGTGAGTCTCAAAGGGAGCTATAGGATCTCTCTACAGACTGATTTGTGGCTTTGACTTGTGCAGATTTGGTTCCTATGTTCTCTCCAGGTACTTGCAGTTCCTCCAATACAAGACTGTAGTCAACGTCTGCCAGAAATTGCACTGGAGGACTTAGGGATCCCGGAAAGGACACTCCAGGCATTTGGCAAACCCCATTAGAAGAAACCTGCCAGGAAAGCCCCCTGACAGCTTTGCCTTAGCCAGAAATGACACAAAGGCACACAACAACATAGTACCATCTACTTAAGCCTCAATAAATGTGCTTTATTGATTGGAAATGGCCTCTTTACCCGACAAATTCAACTGAAAATGCCTCTAAAACAAAGGACATTGAGGAAGTAACTAGTAACCATTTCCAATAAGTAAAAGGTGATATAGGATTCCAACAATTCTGCTTTTATTTGCTGGGTCACTTCAAATGTAACTCTCTGGTGTCCTTGTTACCAAAACAAGCCAACAGTAAAAGCACCCCAAATTTTTTGACTTGGTGCTTGGAAGTTACTTTTCCTGCACTCGGCTTAAAACCAAATGGAGGTTTTCCAGTATCCTTTGGTTCACATTGGTTCCATAGAAAGGACATTTCCCGGATCTCCTTTTCACAAGGAACCAGCCTCTGCAAGTGGCTTGGAAAGTTTCCCTTGTTCACAGTTCTGTTTTCTTGCTCGCTGTTTCTGAGCCAGTCTGCTTGGGAAGAAGATCAGCAGCGCAACGGAAACTCAGGTTATCGGAGGCCGAATCGGGAGTATTCCCCATCCTATAAAAGAGCAAAAGATAAAGAAACTAGCCCTCTCTCCCAGAATTTGGAAGCCCCACTCTCCTTGTTGTTGCTATGGCGGGTCTTAAAATCAACACTGACTTACTCTCTTGGGGTTTTAGTGGAGGTTTTGCAACTGCTTTCCTATGAGGCTGAGAGAATGTGACTTGCCCAGAGTCACCCAGCGGGTTTTATGGCCAAGCTGGAACTCGAACCCTGGTCCCCAGAGTCATAGTCCAATGCTCAAACCTCTACACCACACGGTGCTACAAGATCGCTTGGCCATTTTGCAAAAAGGACACCATTTTACTCTCCATTATTTGTAATGGAACTGGAGCATCCATGGATTTGGGTCTCCACAGAACCAAATCCCAGTGGATACCAAGGGCCCACTGTAATAATACCACCCCATTGCATATCATGGGACTTGAGAAGCCATGGGTTTTATTATCCACAGGAGATTCTGGAACCAACCCCAGTGGATACGAAGGGCTCACTGTAATGGTCTTTCTGACCATCCAGACCAAGTCATTCAGGGCTCCCAGGGAGATGGCCATGGGCTACCAGACCTTGTGGTGACCTCTGCCTTATGGTTGGCTGAGCCGTCCACTGTGTCGATCCACGATGCTCCCCGCAGAACGCGCATGTCTTGAGCGGATTGCTGGGGTCCAGCCCCGCTTGGACGATACGCCGATGCTGTCCACTCCCAGGTATTTCCGAGCATATCATACAACCCTAGGGCACAACAAGAAAGGGTGGCTTATTTCTAGCCTACCCAAAAATTACTCATTTGGGAAGCTCAGTGACATGGGTGCAGTAGGAAGGGAAATGCGCTCTGTGCATGCTCAAGGGAAACAACGCAACTCTGTAGGACACTAACAGAACCCACTTCATCTGCCACAGCTCCATGCTATGGACTCCTGGGATTTGTCATTTTTGGGGAGATCGTGACCAGACTTTTAAGGATGCTGTTCCATTCTGTCTCGGATCAACAGACCCAAACAAAAAGGAAAGTCTCTTTACCGTAGTGGTTCTGTGGTGGGAATGCAGCTACCGGAGAGACGCCGTGGTAGCCATCTTCGGATGTGTCGCCACCGGGGAAGGCGCCCTGGGGAAGAGAAAGAGAATGGCAGGTCTTCGCAGAAGCATACCCAGCACTCAGTCACCAAGGTCCCCAGGACACAAAGCCACCAAGGACCCCCAACGTGAGCAGTCACCAGTCACAAAGGACCTTTAAACTAAAGCCAAGCACTAAAGGATCCACCAAGGTCCCCAGAACCAGGGTCCCCAGCATGCAAAGCCACCAAGACAGCTTTCTTACCTGCCATAGGTTTGTCCGGTTGGCCAGGAATTTGTTCCCCCAAGGATACAACCTGTCTACCAAAAATTGGGCGAGGAAGAGATGTGGAAAAAAGAAACCATTTGAGTCTATTTGGTTGTCTTTCTATTCGCTTATTTCTTTTCTTCCCCAAACCGAGGCTCAATAGGACCTACTAAATATTAAACATTACTCTCACTCTCAGCCTGTCCTACCTCACAGGGCTGTCGCGGAAGCGCATTTGGGAGGGAAGAGTGCCAGTCGCAGCCAGCTTGAGTTCACTGGAGGAAAGGCAAAATATAAGTCTTAACGGATAAAGAAGAAATAAAGACTATATTATTTCGCCTGTTCCTCTCTTGTGGAGTCAAGGCAGGTTGGGAGAATGGATGGTGCACCCGGGGCCATTTTTGGTCCACTGGCTTACGTACTCTTCAGGCCTCCGCGGGCGGCAAATTCCCATTCCTCTTCGGTCGGAAGATGCTTCCCTCTCCATGCGCAGAAGGCCCGGGCGTCATTCCAGCTGACATGCAGGACAGGGTGGTCTAGCTTGTCCTTGATGCCGGATCCGGGCCCTGAGGGCTGTTGGAGGGAAATGTCTATCAGTATAGAATACGAGAATCGTAAAGTTGGAGGAGATCCTAAGGGCCATGCAGTCCCAACCTATTCTGCCACGCAGGAACTCACCATCAAAGCACCCCCATTGACAGATGGCCATCCGGCCTCTGTTTAAAAACCTCCAAAGAAGGAGACTTCCACTGTCAAACATCTCTGACCATCAGGAAATTCATCCTAATGCTTAGGTGGAACCTCTTTTGCTTAGTATGAATCCATTGCCTGGAGCAGCAGCAAACAAACTTTACCCTCAAAATACTTAAACAGGGCTATCATGTCACCTCTTAACCTTCTCTTATCTAGGCTAAACGTACCCAGATCCCTGAGTCTTTACTTATAAGACTTCATGGTTTCCACACTGTTCACCAGCATTTTGATTTAGGAGGAATCTCTTTTCCTGTAGCTTGCAACCATTGCTCCATTGTCTCCTATTCTCTGGAGCAGCAGAAAACAAGCTTTCTTCATCCGCGATATTAACCCCTTCAAATACTTAAACAGGGCTATCATGTCACCTCTTAACTTTCTCTTCTCCAGGTTAAACAGCTCCCTAGGTCTCTGGTCAGAGGGCTTTACAGTTTCCAGACCCTTCACCATTTGGGTCACCCTCCTTGGGACACCCTCCATCTTGTCAACATCCTTTCTGAATTGTAGTTCTGGACACAGGATTATTCCAGGTGAGGCTTGGCCAAAGCAAAAGCAAAAGGCGTTTGCACTGAATTAACCCAGCAAGAAAAAGGGGTGTTCTTTGCAGTCGGCTCAAGCAAAAACAAACTGCTGCAAGCTCTCATGTCTGTTCAAATATCACATTTGCTATCTTGACTATGCTCTCATGCTGCTCGACCACACATATGTTGAGGCTTTCAACTGTGAAATACTGGAGGCTACTAAAGCCATAGAGGTGAAGATTCGACGGAGCCCAAAGACTCACCTGCCTCCAAAATGCTTTCTCGATCGGAAGCCACCACGGAGCAGACTGGGAAGAAAAAGAGGAGTGGGTTTGAAGCAAAATAAAATACCACAAGATTAAAAAAAGAGAGAGAAAATAAAAGGAAAGAAAGAGAGAGAGGGAGGGAGGGAGGGAGGGAAGGAAGGAAAGGGAGGAAGAAGAGAAGGAAGGAAGGAAAGGACGAAGAAGAGAAGGAAGGAAGGAAAGGGAGGGAGGGAGAAGGGAAGGAAGGAAAGGGAGGGAGGGAGGGAGAAGGGAAGGAAGGAAAGGGAGGGAGGGAGAAGGGAAGGAAGGAAGGAAAGAAAGGGACGGAGGGAGGGAGGGAGGAAGAAGGGAAGGAAGGAAGGAAGGAAAAAAGGGAGGAAGAAGGGAAGGAAGGAAGAAAAGAAAAAAGAAAGAGAGGGAGAGAGAGAGGGAGGAAAGAAAGAAAGAAAGAAAGAAAGGGAGGAAGAAGGGAAGGGAGGAAGGAAGGAAAGAATGCAACCATCTCCCGTTTTTTACCTCCAGCTTCTGCGTCACTTTCTTCTTCAAATTGTCTGGTACAAAATCCTCAAAGACGAAGCTCCAGCCAAAGCCCTCGGCTTCCGTTTTATATTTCCGCTCTTTCACAAACTCCCTGTCGGGAACAGATTTAGGAGATCTCAAGCCTAGAAATCCCCCAAAGATCTTCTGGATCCTTTTGGACGGAGCCCAGAGTTCTCAGAAGTCAGGGCCCGTAAATAAAGGCAAAGCACGCACTTGCCGGGAACCTGAGAAACTTAAGAGCTCTTACCGGAAATCTCTGTTGGTGACGGGATATTTGTCCATCAGGAAGGGACCGACCTTTGTGGCGGGGGGGGCTCTCTCCATTTTTACTGTCTCTTAAGCTGGTCCAGGTTTGTACTTTCCCCCCAGGCAGCTGGACCATGTTTTCCTCCCTTCCACCACCTGAGAAAGAATTAGAAATAGCAGAAAGTGCAACAACAACAACAACAACAACAACAACAACAACATGCATCTGAGGAAGTAGACTTTAGCCTAGGAAAGCTCCTGCTGCCAACTTCTATCTTTCAGTGGAGTCTCAAAGGTGCTGCTGCAAGACCTCTTTGCATAGTGTACAGTGCTGTGCAAATGGAACTGATGGGGAACTCCATGGCTCCTCCTCCACTTGGGAGTCCTCCTCTTGGGACTCCAAGTCCCATCAGCCACCAGAGGTTGGGGATAATGGGACATGCATGGGTGCAATAAAGGCCACTCACCGGTGGGAGGGTCTGGATGGTGGCTGGTGGCTCCTAGCCTGGCTCCAGAGGCGAGGAAGGCAAGGCACAGGGTGCAAAAGATGCCCATTCTGGCCCCAGGTGGGAGCTCCAGCAGCCCAAGTGAGCAAACCCAAGGGCAGGAAGGAGGAGGGAGTGCTTCCGGGGTCAAAGGAAGGGACACACCTCCTTTCCACTCCCCCCATTTTGCAATTTTGCAATAAGTAATCCCACCTCTTCCTGATCCTGTGCCTGGAATCCTAAATAACCTCCAAGCCCAGGATCAGAGTTTGCAAACGTGAGGGGCACAGGAGGCTGAGGAGGAGGAGGAGGGCACTTTCATTGCAAACAAAGGGACTACAACTCCCAGAGTCCCTCTGGCTAAGGATTCTGGGAGTTGCAGTGTTGCCACCCCACCCCAGCCCCCCTTTTAAAGTGACCCTTTCCCCTCTCCTGGCTTATATTCACTGCTGCACAGGGTTGCTGCTGCTGTGTGGATTCTGGGAGTTGCAGTGATTTATTTCTGAGCAAACTTCCTACAGAAGCAAAGATGTGTCACATAGTTACACTATCTGCGTATCTATCTATCTATCTATCTATCTATCTATCTATCTATCTATCTATGTTACACTAAATGTATTTATACACAGATAAAGTGTAATTATGTGACATATCTTTGCTTCTGTAGGAAGTTTGCTTGGAAAGAGATGAAGAAGATTAAATCCCTTGTGTCTTGGCAGCAGCGCTTACTTAGGACTCCAACTCCCACCAGATGGCTGTGATGGTAAAGGATTCTGGGAGTTACGATTCCAAAAGTTCCCCTCCCTCCTTTTGTAACCTAGGAGCCAAAGGTGAAGCAGCAACTAAGGTGGGAGCAGATTGGCGAGGTCCAGCCTCCCAGACGCTGTGGCACTGCGGCTCCCATTATCCCTTACCACTGATTGAAGCCCTAAGTCAGGTATACTGGGATCTGTAGTCCAAAGGATCTGGAGGGCTAAATATGGGGAGTGGAAGCGGAGAGGGCCATAGGTTTGAGATTCTCCTGCGGAACTCCAGGCAGCCAAGAGGACTCCAACTCCCATCTTTCTTGCACAGAAAGGCCAGGCCCTGGTCTCTGAGACCCCAGCAAAGTGGGCTAATGCCCATCAGGCAGGCCAGACCCACCCTTCTTAGTTGCCCACCCCTGATGTAAAAGATGTTTCCGAATCCTGCAAGAGGCTCTGGATCAGTGGTCCCCAAGTACCTTTGGTCACCCAGATGCTTTGGACTTCAGCTCCCATCATTCTGGCCATTGGCTGAATTGCCTGGGCTTTCTAGGAGTTGACGCTCCAAACAAATGGAGGACCAACCATGCTGTTAGGATGACAACACCCAGCATCCCTAACCAGAGGAGCCCATGGCAAGAAGTGCTGGAAGGCACAGTCCAACATCACCTAGAACAGTATGAAAAGGGATCTTGTAGCATGGTTTGAGCATTGGACTTTGACTCTGGGGACCAGAGTTTGATTCCCAGCTCAGCCACAAAACCCACTGGGTGACTTTGGGGCAAGCCACACTCTCTCAGCCTCAGGGGAAGGCAATGGTAAACCTCCTCTGAACAAATGAGGCCAAGAAAACCCCAGGATAGGTTTGCCATAAGTCAGAAACAACTTGAAGACACACAACACACACGGCCCCTTTGAGATTGAGAAAGAAAAAGGTCAGGGCGCATACACCACCAAATTGGACACATTCAACACTGATGTCGCGAAAGGACCACGCCAAAGTCTAAAGCTGAGAGCAAGGAACTGTTTTTATTGGGTATAAAGAAAAGTGACTTTCGATGTTATCAATTCAGTGCGCATCAAGAAATAAATAGGTTATCCAAAGCCGCAGAGGCTGGACGCTGCCATCTGCGAGCGGCCAAATTCCCTGAAGCGGGGAGAGCAACGTCTCTGGCTGCTCTCAAAACTCAACTTAAGGACAATGGGAGCAAAAAGGGAAGGCTGTGAACTGGGGCCTTCCCAAAGACGCAGGGGCCAGGTGGAGCTGTTCTCCAGGTCAACCTTTGAGAGAGGACATCCCGGCGCGCATGATTTCGTCCACCAAGAGGATGTTGCTGGCAATGACCGTGCTGGAGAGAAACAGGGAACGGAAGGAGTCAGTGTTGATCCAGGAGGCTTAAACAGAGCTACCCCAAACTTTGCTTCTCAAAGTTTGGAGCACCATATTTCTTTTAAATGGGTCCTTTTCCACCCTTCATACTGTGGAAGAAAACCTCACCCCAGAAAACCCAAGCCTCAGACATTAATCTACAGACCCAGGGAGAAAAACAGTCCACCGCAATCCTACATTGTGTTTACAAAAGTGTACTACATTCAGGCTGCAAAAATTGTGGTGTGATTTTGGGGCAATTTTTTGGTCCCCAAACCATGCCGAAAGCTTCACAGGCATGGAAACACTCAACAACACTTCCGCACACCCCCCACAAGTATACCAGAGTCCCGTGCTCCCCCTCAATGACTCCATTTTCCTTTGCAGCCCTTCTCAAAATGGGGAACATCACTTCCTGACATTCCACTTTGAGAAGCACAGTTTCTAAGTCTTGAGAGGCTAAAAGGCGGGTATTAAGTGTTCACCTTGAATGAAGCAACTGTTTTTTGACATTGTAGTTGTCCCACACGCCCGCTGCGGCCGCCATCATGGGTTCACCTGGAAAACGCAAGAGAAAATGCATTGGCAGGCTCACCTTTGGCACACTCTTGCATACATATGAAGCATCACTCTGCATTTGTATATGGATACGGTTAAAAGTTTTGCATCTCCTTAAACAAAAATCACCATCTCCATGGCCATTTCTACCAAGAATGTCTGAACATTGCTATTTTCTTTTGGTTCAGATGGAGTTGTCTTCAGAACCCATTCTCTGGTGTCGCCATTTTAAAAAGAGTGACTTCCAACCCTACTCATGACTTTCATTTGTGAACTTACTGCGCTTGTGCAAACCTTCAACCTTACCAGAGTTTAAGTCCACACCAACAAGCTGCCCCGATGCTGCATGTTCGGTCTGAACTTTCACCAGCGTCTCTTGGGGATCGTAGCCAGAGTTCTGGGCAAGCACCTGCGAGGGTCAGAAAGTATGAATTCCTCCACTGAATTGCCAACATTCAAGGTAGTTCATCTTCCAGGCACCTCTTTTAAATCTGAAGTCGCTCTCATGTGCCCTGCCAGCTTCATCGCCTCCTACCCTTCACAACTGGGAGAGCCTTTGAATTGCTGACATGACAGCAGCTAGGATACCAAAAGGGAGGAGAATTGACCAACCAAACATTTCTTGCCAAATGTGTTTCCTACCTTAGGAATAATCAGGAGAGCATCTGCGAACGCCTGAACCCCCAGTTGGGCCCGTCCTTTGACGGTTGGCTTATGCTTCACCAGGGCATCAGCTATGGCCACCTCCAGGGCACCAGCACCTGGGACCACGCATCCTGCAACAGGACACTTGCATGAATAAGCAGACAATGAGTGCCACAGCAAGCGCATAATGAAGAAGAAAGGAACCCCCAGAGGATCTTTAACTGATAGGAGCCTGAGACACTGCAGTCCTATTGTCACAGCCTTATGTTCTATTTGGAGGTGGGCGAGAGTCCAGTTCTCACCAAAGAACATGTCAGGAAGCGCAAACCTACGCATCCCTTTTGACTGGCTGCCTTGGGACAGAGAAAATGTTACCAAGGGCTTCCAACTCACCGTCCTCAATGGCATTTTTGACCGCCCGCAGCCCGTCTCTGATCGCGTCCTTGATCTGGGTCAAGGTGTGCTTATTTGGGCCCTTGATCAACAGGGTCACAGAGCGAGGGTTGTCACAATTCTCAATGAAGGTGAACTTCTCTTCGCCCTATGCAAAAAGAATGAGCGATGAGTTATCCAGTGCATTCAGGATATGCTTCTTGAACAGGGGAGGACAACTAAGGGAAACAGGGCCTGTATCAGACCTTCAGGAGGCCTTGGAGAAGCCCACCTCCCACACCTTAAGGGCAAATAACCTCCAAACGTTTCCCCCCAAATGCCTGAGGGTTTGGGGGGGGTTGTCCTGGACTCTGCTTGGAAGAGCATGTAGCATCACCATAAGAGGAGGAACTACAACCAAGCCCTCATGAGTCTGGCTAAACCTTCCTTCAGTTTGCCTAGTGGTGACGCATGATGGGAATGCCAGTTCATTAGAACCTGGAGAGCCATAGGAAAGCACAAGCCATTTCACACTCAATGGGCAATGATACCACAGCATTTCTGTAAAGCCAGGAAACCTCTGCCACTTAAACCAAAACCCGAGCAAAAACATGAAACTGGAAGGTTACACGCACCAGTGTGTACTCATAGACAAGGCCGGCATGCCCCAGACAGTCAACCGAGAGGTCATCCACTGAATTCATCGCAATGCCCCCACAAGCAAGGGTCAACCTAGGAGAAGAGGGGAAAGGAAAGGCTTTAGGGCACATCCGAGTCCATTAAAATCATAGCACCACCGCGCACATTGGTGTACAAAGAGCTGGACTTCTAAGCCTCAAGCATGGCCTTCACCTTTCCAGGAACTGACCTCTCCATGTTCCTTCGCTTTGCTCTGCGCAGGGCTATGATCCCTTCTTTGGCAAGGGCATCCAGCGAGAAAGGGTCAATGCCCTGAAACACAGACAGAGGAGAAAATCAAAGCGGTGTAGTCCTCAGATTAATAAAAAAACTTAAAGAGCAAAGTTGTGTATCTCCAACAAAGTCAGCACATCACAACTGGTTGTATTAAAGCACTGCCTCAACCCACTCCAAGCCCAGAGCCTCACCTTTTGGTTAATCACAACGAAACCTTTTTTCGAATCGCCAACTACGGTGTTTTTCAGATGCACAATTTTCTTCACTCGGTCTTCAATGAACTTCCTTTCTGCCTTCACCAGCTTCTCTCTTTCTTCTGCACTCTTGTAGAAGAAGCCGGAATTCACCTCTCTGAAAACAGAAAACGCGTCACATTTCCTAGGGCTGTCGGCATGAACAAACTGCGCCAACAACATATAGAAAGCAGCACAAGCTTGGGCCAGGAATATCAGAGGTAGCCATTTAGACAGATTGGAAGGTGACACCACCTTCTGGCTCCAACTTCGTCTGTGATTAAGTTTACTTGGCACTAGCTCACTGTGAGCTCCCAACCAGGGCTACAAGCGCCATCAGATACATACGTTTTTTCATACTCTAGCGACACGTTGCAAGTCAAGATGTAAGCATCTTCAACTCTCTTCTTCATGTCCGGATGACGAGCGCCATGATCCAAGACGAGTCCTCTGATCAGCCTTTTAAAGAAGTTACATTCCAGATCAGTGTTCATGCCCTCGCTTTAAGCTGCCCGTCCCACATGCAGAGACATCCATCTCTCACCCACTTGACTCCCTGCTATAGGGTGAAAATTAGAGCCATGTATCTGCTTCTGACATGAGTGTGCCGCCTTCCACGCCACACGCCACTTGGGAATGCACAAGACAGAGGCCTTTTTCTTGCATGGTGTCTGACTCCATTAGCCATTGCCAAGGCCAATGCAGAATTCGTCCATGCCCACAAACCACAAACATCTCATGTGTAACCATATTTCAATCTAGAGGTTGAGCTCTCAAAGTGGCCAAAGAATGGCACATCATGGGTGTCATTCTGAGGGACCCCAGAGGGGATCAAGAGGTCTTTGGGCAACTGTGGGAGATATGGCCCCAGCCCCACGCAGCTCCCCAGACTGGCGATAGACCTACGTTGTGTCTGTTTCAGATTTGTGCTTCATCTCCATTATTTCAACCATGTACAGGTCGATCGGTTCGTTGGGTTTCCTAATTGCCAGGATGGAGTCTACCACAGCCTTGAAAGAGAAAGAGAGCAACCCTATCAAAGACAATTCCAAATACCCAACAATACCCTCCCTACCTCCAGTTATCCATTTATTTAGCTGTCTACATCGTTTACTAAACATAAAACAAGAGGATGCGCGCTCACCTCGGTTAAGATATCGGCAAGCTCAGCATGGACCTTCGTGCGGAGAGAGGTCCTGGCCACATCGAGGAGGGTCTCCCTGTCCATCTCCTTCGTGACTTTGACTTGCTCCAGGACCTGGAGGGCTTTCTCTTTGGCGGCTTCGAACCCTTCCGTAACTATGCGAGGGTGCAAACCCTGAGGATCGACACAGGTTATTTACAAATGATCCCACCCTCGCCTCATTCCCAGCCCTGAAACATTTAACAACAGGGAAAAGCAGAGTGTTATCTAGAGAGAACCTGGAGGCAAACAATGTATGGCGCATACACACGAGCTCGAAACATGTACTGTCCTTTTGAATACATATAAAAGGAAAGAGGTTCCTTCCAATGCAGAGGGTAAAGCACAGTTTACTCTAGCACAGGGTCATGCCAAGGGAGCTACGGAGCTCGCTTGGGTGTTTGCTGTGCGGACCGTTTCTGGACAGTTCCATGCTTTTCATGCATCTGCCGCCCGTCAAGAGCGCAAAGAAAATGAAATGGCTTGAAACCCGACTCTGTGGCAAACGTGCGAGAAGAATGAGCCACAATCCTGATAAGCTATATATCCTTATACCACAACTCCACTGGTTGCGTTTAAACATGGCCAACAGCGATGCACTATGAGGTTACTCTTGGGTTACTCTTCTCAACAAAGGAAAACCGCACGTTGAAGCTCGGGAGGAAAAAAGGGACGCTGCCACATACCTCCGAAATGTAGAGGTCGGCCTGTTTGAGGAGCTCTCCGATGATGAGGACATTGGACGTGGTCCCGTCGCCGGTGACGTCGTCCTGCGCGGTCGCCACTTTGGCGATCAAGGAGGCCGTCGGGTGCTGGATTTGCTGCGGGGACCAAGAGCCTAGTGTCATTTTTCTCAACCCTGGGCTTCCTTACCAACAGCCACACCAGTTGCGCCGCTGCGGCACATTTTTGATGTGCTCCATAGATGGAGGGAAAGGACTCACCATCTCATGAAGCAAAACGTTGCCGTCTTTCGTCAGCTTGATATCTCCGGCGCCAGAGACAAGCCTGTGAGAGAAGAAGATAGAGAGAAGAGCCATCAAGAGCTGGGCCTTCCTCAATGGAAAATGAGAAGGTTTGCGCCAAGGAGCACGGGTAGCCATATTGTAAGAGGATGAAGAACGTGTCTGTGGCTTCAAGTCGCCCATTGACGCATGCCAACCCAAAGGACGTTTTGTCACAGGCCAGGAACATTCAGAGGTGGTTTTGCTCTGAAACAGGGCCTCCGGCTCTTGGGTTCTGTTGGTGGCCTCCCCTCCAAGGGCTAACCAAGACCAACCTTGCTTAGCTCCCAAGATCAGGCACCATCTTTAGGGTCTTTGTGGCGACCCCATTAATTCTTCCCAGGCTTTTCTTAGGTGGTTTTACCAGTTCCTTCCTTCCTGAAACAGTGCCTCCAGTGCTTGGGATTCCCTCACGGTCTCCCCTCCAAGGGTCGCCATGGCTGACCCAACTTAGCACTCAAGATCCAATGGGATCTGGTGCGTTAAATAGGACTTTAATGCCCTGAGGGCCATTCTGCCGGTTCCATCCTCTCAAGCACAGCCCCAGCATCCCACCCAAGACATAACCAGGGCTGACCCTGCTTGGCACCCAAAATGTGCCCCTCTTTTAGAGATTTTGGACTCAATCTCCCAGCATCCCAGACTATTGGCCAACGTGGCTGAGCCTTCTGGGAGATGAAGTCCAAAAAAAAAAAAAGTCTCACTGTGACTTTTAAGAGATCTTGGACTTCATCTCCCAGAGTACTAGGCTATTGGCCAACAGGGCTGAGGCTTCTGGGAGTTGAAGTCTAAAAGCCCTTAAAGGCTTGGAGACCACTGCCCTGAAAGAACCCACTCTGCGCATGCGCCCCCGATCGCCACGCGGGTGGGCGGGGCCAGTGTTGGCCACGCCCTCCTGCCTTCCTGGTCCCCTTTTTCCCTCCCCGTCCCTTGGCCTCACATCTTCATGGTCCCCTTCGGCCCCAGGTTGGTCCGGAGCACGTCCTGCAGCCCCCGCGCCGCGCTGATGTTGACGGCCAGCGCCGCCTGGGCCCTCGCCACCTCCGCCTTCGGGTTGAGCGCCTTCACCGCCATCGCGCAGAATGAACGGCCACTGCGCGCATGCCCAGACTGAACAGAGGCTGGGGCCTCCTCCTACGTCACTGACCACGCCCCTAATCTGGAAGCCTCCGCGGGCTTCCCGACGCCTATTGGCCGAGCGTAGACCCGCCTCCGTTTCCCATTGGTCCAAACGAAACAGTTCTCGCACTTTCCTCAGAGTGGACCCTTTGAGAATCCGTACGGCGGTTAAAAAAACCGTTGCTAGGCAATATGGCGGCGAGGCCTAGTCCTGGCCTGAGGCGGCCTCGAGTAGTTTTTGTTTACATTTTTAATTTTTAAAACAACAATTCGCGCCATTCACTTACTTTTAAACGACTTTTCCGTTGTCTGTTCGTGTGGCTCGACGCCCTTAGACGCCACAGGGACTTGGGAAAGTTACTTTTTTGGACCAGGGATTCTGGGAGTTGTAGTCCAAAAAAGTAACTTCCCCAAGGTTTCATGCCAGAGGAATTAGACTCTTGCCCTGAGAAGCTTCTGTTTCTATGAGCCTTTTTTAGCTTTGGTTTGGGGACGTCCTGCAATTTTTTCTTGAACGTCCAACATTTTTACAGTGCTACAAAAACACTAATAATAGAATATATATATATATTCGTTTCATACGGTTCACTCTGCGCTGTTTCTTGGAACTAGAGTTGCCATAATTCTCTACTATAAACCAGGACAAAATGTAGGACAAAATTTAGACCAAAATATAGGACAAAATATAGGATAAAATTTGGCCCAAAATGTAGGACGTTTAAGAAAAATGGAGGACTAAATTTTGGTCTAAATTTTGTCCTACATTTCATCCCGGTTTATAGCAGAGAATTATGGCAACCCTAAACTTGGAACAGCAAACGCAGCATTAGTCGCCATGCTCTCAAAATGGAGGACGTTTTGGAATCCCTTCCTGGACAGTAGGTTGAAACGTAGGACGTGACCATAAAAGGAGGATCACCAGTTGCACCGTATATTTAGGGAAAACCCACAATTATGAAGAGCTACTGACTGTCAACCCTGTATATCATGATACAGCCTCCCGTATCACCGTGTTGAAAATATGGCATTATTACTATGGTCTCCATTGGCTCCCATGTCGCTGGGGCTGCGAGTCCAGGTTTTCCTCCAGGCTTTAATGCTGGCCTCCAGGGTCTTAAACCCTATTCCTCAATAGCCTGAGAGCCTCAGAGAGCTGGTTTAAAGCTAGCCCAACCCTGGATTCACCATCCACTGACATGGGAAACCATTCACCACTATATTCTGCACCCATTTATTGTCTCTGCATACAAGTTTGGTCCTGGTTTTCTTGGAAATATGGCTTTTATCATATGAAACCATCATACGAATGCGTCAAAATCTGCAGCGAACTTGCATGATCGACTGATATGTAGACCAGCCTATAGAGTCTTGGCATCCTTTGCTCCTCTGGATCAGGCTGGGTTCAAATCCAGATGCAAAACCGGACCTGATCTGTTAGCGAACCTCACTCTTGTGACAGTTTCATGGCTTTTTTTAAATATATGGCATTTTAAACTCTGCTTCTGCTCTTCAGAACTCTGCCTATGCTCTTACGTCCCTTTCTCTCAACTATTAGTCGGTTACATTGCATGACCCTGAAGAGACCGCAAGGGCCCTGATCCAGTCCAGCCCCATTCTGCCATGCAGGAACTCTCAGTCAAAGCATCCCCATTGACAGATGGCCATCCAGCCTCTGTTTAAAGACCTCCAAACAAGGAGACCGCTGCACTCCAAGGAAGGAGTTTGTTCCACTGTCAAACAGCCCTTACTCTCAGGAGGTTCCTGCTAATGTTGAGCTGGAATCTCTTTTCCTGGAGCTTGCATCCATTGTTCCGGGTCCTGTTCTCTGGAGCAGCAGAAAACAATCTTGCTCCCTCCTCAATATGACACCCCTTCAAATACTTAAACAGGGCTATCATATCACCTCTTAACCTTCTCTTCTCCAGGCTAAACATCCCCAGCTCCCTGAGTCATTCCTCATAGGGCTTCATGGTTTCCAGACCTGTCACCATTTTAGTCGCCCTCCTTTGGACACATGGCTCCAGTTTCTCAGCATCCTTTTTGAATTGTGGTGCCCAGAACTGGACGCACCAAACAAATTAAAATTACAAGTTTGGAGGCCAAGATTCAGTTGTGTGCTTTAGTTAAGTCTGGCCAAGCTTCAACTGTGGGACTTCATCCCTTGCAAAACGAAAACAGGGGGAGAAAGACCCTCTTTCTTCCCTCCCTTTTAACCTAAATCCGGCAGGAGCAGCAATTCTTTGGCCATGTACAATAGCCCCATTGTTTCTGCAAAGGAGGCTTGAATCTGGCAAGAGAGATTTATCCTTTGGATTTCCTTTCTGGGCTCTGAGATCAGGAGGAATCAAAAATGAAGCACTCGACCTCTAAGGGGAAATAAATCCTTCAATATTATATCTTGTATCATATCTTATATCTTATTATATCTTACATTCTGTATAGTGTCACTTTGCATTAGATATTGTTGCATAGGTTTTAGCGGATATGTCAGTGAGGAAGCCTTTCTGACTAGTTGTAAAGGCTATCTGCGAATGCAATGAGGCAGATGGGTTTTGCAGTCCTTGTTAGCACTGTGGCCAAATTTCCACAGCTTTCCGGTGGCAGGGACCATTTGCATTCGTGTCTTTGGTGTGATGCTCGTTGCACTGACTTTGCAGTATGTGAAGCTGGGCAAAGATGGGAAGAATAATTTGATACAGACTAGGGGAAACTGTTATCAATCTCCTTGCTGTCTTCTTAACTCAGGGGGAGAAAATACTTGCCTACTTTGGGGGTAGAAGTCAGAGACATTTGCCAAGTGAGTTTGGAAAATCAGTCCGTAAAAGGATCTCGTAGCACCTTTGAGACTAACGGAGCAAAAGGTAGTTTTAGTGTGAGGATTTGTAAACTCAGACTACTTCCTTAGTAGACTTTGTGAGCTAAAGAAGTTGCAGCGTCTGAGGAAGTAGGCCAAGTCTACGAAAGCTGATCCTACGACGTCTTTCGCTCAATCGGTTTCAAAGGTGTTACAGCATCTCTTTGTGTACTTCTGTTTTCTTAGTCCGTTTCTGCACTCTATAACCCTTGGAAGCGTGTGTTTGGTGCCTCGCCAAACTACAAATCCCAGGATCCTGTAGGATTAAAGTCATGGCAGTTAAAGTGATGTCAAACTGCTTTAATCCTCCAGTGTGGATACACCTGTCGATGTCCAGGTTGTCAAGTGAAGGTATGTCCTCGCTTGGGAACACATCAAACCCCATTGAAATCCCCAGCAGCCGTAATGGAAAGGGGGGGAAAGAAATCCCAAATGCCTCCGTTTGCAAATAACAATAAGAACTTGTTTAATTGCATAAAGATAGGTCTACCTATGCTAAAAGGGTTAATAAAATAAACCTAGGTTTCTGTTTTTTGCTTTTCAATTCATCGTTCTTCCAGTTCTTTCAGCAGCTCGTCGAAATGGGTGATGTACCACTTGGCTTTCTCCTTGACTTGCTTGCGCACCACGTTGCCACCAAAGCCGATAAAACAGTCCTGAGAGAGAGAGGAAACAGACAGAGGTTGGTGGTTGTTTTTCCATTTCCCATCAAAGGAGAAGCTGGATCCCACCTCAGCCGAATCTGTTATGAGTCCAGTTTGATCCCATTTCAAGTGCCAAGGCTCAATGCTGTGGAATGCTGGGATTTGTAGTTGGTTCTGGCCCTGGAGCGCTCTGACAGCTCCAAATCCCATAACAACAACAAGCCCTGGACCGGCTGCTTGTGGCCAGGAGATGGTGCCAGCCATCCTTGTGAGCAGAGAGACGAGAACGAATCTCACCCTTCTCCCGGCTCAACATAAACCCACTTGCAACCCAGATGCGGACTGCCAACTTTTATCTCTTGCGATAAAACATTTTTATTCTTGGCTGCAAAATGCCTGCGCAAAGCAAAGAGACGGCTTCCCAGGAGGAGTTTGCTCCTTCGGATGCCCTCGCTGACCCATCGGCTCCTGGCAGATCTCAGGGCGAAAAACACCCCAATCATTAACCAATCCTCAATCATTAACCAGGAACACCAATGTCATCTTTCCTTCTCAAGGAAGCCCTATGGAAACGGATTTTCTTGAGCTACGACTGTTCTCTTATTTGACCGGCTTCTGCTCCGCTTAACCCAACGGGTGAAGCATGTTGGCTGTTCAAAGATTCAGACTTCAGTCCCCATCATCCCTTACCATTGGCCATGCAGGATGTGGATGATGGCAGCTAACATCCATTATGACTCAGAGCAGTGATTCCCAAAATTTGGTCTTCCACCTGTTTTGGTCTTCCATTCCCAGAATCCCCAAATCTTTCCCTCAAGTGGTGCAAAAGCCAGAGACCAGGAAAAGAGCACTTACCGCAGGAGGGCAGGCCTCCATATCCGTCGCCCCGTCCCCGATCATGACCACCTTCTTGAACTGAAACTGCTCCTTCAAGTAGCTGATCACTTGTCCTTTCCCTCCAGACTCGGCTGTCGGCTGCGTCTCATCGAACCCGGCATATTCTCCTAAGATGGAGGCCACAGAGAGGAAGTCACAAGGCTGTTTGGGGTTCCTACTGCCCCTCCAAATTCCCCCAAACATCCCTTTACGATGTCTCCATAATCATTCTGTTCCCCCTTTGAAGGCAATGGCAAACTTCCTTTGGACAAACCTTGCCAAGAAAACCCCACAATAGGTTCGCTTTAGTGTCGCCATAAGTCGGAAATGACTTGAAGGCACACACCGACAACAACAACACAGGGGACTTTTATCCTTGTTACAGTTCCCCTGACAGGATTCGAACCCGGGTCCTGGCTTACCGTTAAAGTAAAACTTCAACCGGTTGGCAAAGACGTTGGCCGTGGGGATGTTGAGCTGCGACGCGACGTGTTCGACGATGCTCTGGAACCCTCCGGAGATTAAGAAGACCTGGACGCCTCGCTGGTGCAACCTGTTGACCAGCTCCCTGGGAGGAAGAAGACGGAAGGGAAGGACATCTTTACCTCCAAATGGGACTTTTTCATGTGTCTCTTGGTCAGCGTACTTTGGAAACCAGAGGCAGGGCTTATAGGACGGGGTACGTCTGATCTGGGGTGCGGAGAACTAAGAAAAGGCCTTAGCTGGACCTTTACTTTAAAACAACAACAGCAACAACATCCCCCTTCCATTGCATTACTTTGCAACGGTTAGCAAACATGTAGCTCTTCAGGTGTTTCCTTGGCTTTTTACCAGGACTAGTGGTTCCCAAACGTGGGTCCTCCAGGTGTTTGGGACTTCATTTCCCAGAAGCCTTAACTAGCTTGGAAATCCTTCCTGATGTGAACGAAAGCAGTGGGACCGGCCTCCGTGTTTTGGGAACGTGAGAAGTGGCCTTACCGTATTCCGGGGGTCAGTTGGGGGGGATGCTCTGAGATTAGTTTCTGGACTTGTTCATAGGAAGGCCGGATCAGCCCCAGCCGGGCCGTGAGCGCTGCCTTGAAGGTGACCGTGCCCCCCATCGCTCGCCGGGTCCTGGATCGCAAATCAGAAAGACCCACATTAATAGGGGATCCGCTTAGTCCCCATTGGGAAAACAATCCCATTCCCACCCTTTTCTTTACTTCTGCATTGAGAAGATGGTGAAGGAAAACTGGAGCAAGATGTCTGTTGGTTTATGGAGACCCCATGAATTTCATAGGGTTTTGGCCTTGAGGAAGCTTCTTCTTTTTGGACTGCTAATCCCAGAATCCCCCAATTCTGAGACTGACAGTCCAAAAAAGGCACCTTTTCTCATGCGCTGAAAGTTTCATCCTGCAGCATTTGGGGAAAAGGCAGATCTTATGTGTGTCTGTGCCTTCAATGTGCCTCTTGGCTTATGGTGACCCCATGCATTTCATAGGGTTTCATAAGCAAAGAGGCAGTTTGGCCAGTTCCTTCCTCTGAAATGCTGTCCACAGCACCTGGTGGTCTCTCATCCAAGCTCTGAACAGGGCTGGCCTTGCTTAGATTCCAAGATCAGATGGGATCTGGTGCCTTGAAGGTTATTTAATAGCTGTAAATTTCGGTACATGGATGTACATCATCCAATTTTGCCACTGCTACCAAAGACAACTTGAAATGTATTGTAAATGAATACACTTCAAGTTGTCTTTGGTAGCAGTGGCAAAATTGGATGATGTACATCCATGTACCGAAATTGCCAAGAGAGGCAGGGGAGTCCTGAAGAAAGAGTCAAGGTGGCCCAAAGTGGCCCAAATCTGGCCACCCAGATGACCACGTCCAGCAGTCCAACCCAATCTCTCCCCGCGCAAACCAAACCCGTCGACGCAGGATACGTACATTTCCGCCACGGCGTCTCCAACCCCGCAGAACTTGGCCAGCTCGTCGATGCCTTCTTCCCGGATGACGGTGCTGTCCACGTCAAAGCAGACGGCATCTGCGTTGTGGAAGATCTCCTTCAGCTCCATCAGGGAAGCCATCCTCTTGGGCACCTTCCTGTGGTGGGAGAGGACAATGAGGTCCCCTTGAGGGTCTCCGCTTTGCTGCACCCAGATCTGAGCCATCTTAAGGAAGGAGGCACGATGGTCAAGCGACTGACCGCTCAGTGTAAAGGAGTTGCAACCGGTGGGATGGTTGCTTTTGAAGCCAAGGTGGGCGGCAGGAGGTGGGGAGGAAAGCAAATCCTGATTTGCTGTCTTTGGGGGCCAACGGCGAAATGGGCAACGAGTCAAGGTTGGCCGGCTTGCTGGCTTAACCCTTCCTGGAACTGTTTCCCTGGCTTGGGATACTTGGACACCACTTTAATGGCCATGGCTCCATGCTACGGACTGATGGGATTCATAATCCATTGTGGGCCTAGAGCTGCCTGCCAGGGAAGGTTAAACGTCCCACAAAACTACAGTTTCCAAAATGCCAGAATGCATGCATCCGTCCATCCAATTAATATCTTACTCAATACCATCCCTTCCCACCAACTGGGACCATTAGGCAGCTTTCAAAATTGAAACCGACACAACGCAAGTACAAAAGGTACGAAAATGCCATTAGGCCATCTCTAAAACATCCAAATCCATTCCAAAGGCATCTGTTAAAATATTAACGGCGACGATACAATCTGGTCTTTGGCCTTTATCAAATGAGTCCTGAGACCGGCTTATAAACGTGTGGGCTTTTTCTAAAGATCTGTTTTGGAAGAACATTGCTTTCCACATCTTTAAAACGTAGTTTTGGGTCTGTTGCTAAAGGTTGTTTGGCATTTCTTCCGTTGGTAGCCTTGTAGCAAAAGCCAGGAAGGGACGCTACACACATAAATCCTGTATCGGGGAGAGAATCCCATTTGCTGTTTTAAACACCTGGTGATTCTGCCCCTGAATCCTTTGAACGAAATGGCCTAATAGTTCCTGCAGGGCTGACTATGGTTATGGAGAAAGGCATGCTTTTCACTTGCTTGGGTTGCATCTACACTGCCAAATGAATGCCATTTGGTACCATATTAACTGCCACTGTGCCATGCTATGGGATCCTGTGATTTGTCGTTTGGCGAGATGCTTCGCCTCCTCTGTCAAAGAGCCCTGGTGCCACCACAGACTGCGCATCCCAGGATGGCATGGAGCCATGGGATGTCATGGGCCCTGATGCCACTCCTTACGCAAGGGAGCATGGCCATCAGGCCAGGTCTCTGCATGAGGCCCAGCTGGCATTTTGTTTCCCAGGCTTTTTGGGAAGGTGGAGTGCGCAACCTGGGTCCGACTTTCCTATCCAATTTGGAAAAAGGCCACGGGGGATAGGAATCTGCGTCACTGCTGGCTTCCAGAACCATGATATCATGTCCCCGCTGCAGCCCAAGGATGATGGGTTGCGACAGGGGCCTTCCTATGTCGCAAGGTGGCGAAAAATGACATTTTGCCAACCTGGCTACAGCTTCCAATATTGCACTTGGGCAGCATCCACACCGCAGAAATAATCCCAGTTTGGAACCACTTTAACTGCCACGGCTCAGCGCAATGGGTCTCCTAGGATTTGTAGATAGAGAAAGCCAAATCGCTCACCAAAATCCAAATCCCAGAACACAAATAGCACGGAGCTGTGAAAGCTACAGCGGTGTCAAACTGCATTATGATTTTTGCAGTGCAGATGCAACCCAGACAAAGGCCGTGTCTCAGGATAACAGCAGCTTCCCATGTTCCTGCGCAGAAGGTCCTGGGTTCGATCCCTGCCTTAAGCGACACACAAAGTGGACGGACCGAGTAGAAAGGCAGCTCCCCATCTTGTTGCGTTGCTAAGTTCTTCTTCAGATGGTGGCTTGGGCAGCCTATCCTGAACCGATTCCGTCCCGATGGCTTGTTCTAAGAACACCCCTCGGAAATTCCTTCCTTCTCCCTCCTCCTTGTGCCTTCCTTGCGTGCTTAAAGTTAAGATGGTAATACTACACTATATACTACACATTGTGGCCAACTACATCTCCCTTGGTCACCCAATGGGTTTGCATGGCCGAGCCAGGATTCGAAACCTGGTCTCCAGGATCACAGTCCAACATTCAAACCCCATCGCACGAAAACCCCACAAAAATCTATGGATGCCGGCCATGAAAGCCCTCGACTTCATATCATGGCGTTTACTTGGCAAGATTTGTTCGGTGGGGTTTGCCTTTGCCTTCCTCTGAGGCTTAGAAAGTGTGGCTTTACATAGTCCAATTTTTAGTTAGATGTAGTTTAATGTTGTTTGGGTTTTGTGTGGCAGATGTGGATCAATATATCTAGATTGTGTGAAGATTGGGGTGTGCGTTGCTGTTGTTTTTATGTTATGTTATGCATTTATATGTGTTGTTTTATCTGACTTAATAAAATAAAGACTATATATATATATATATATATATAGTAGCTTTTGAACGTTAACTAGGAAAAGTTACTCCTGCCACCAGCAATGCACCTGTCGGAGATGCTTGGATCTGGATTTCCTGCATGGCAGAATGGGGTTGGACTGGATGGCCCTTGCGGTCTCTTCCAACTCTAGGATTCCATGGCTCTATCCGTTGCATCCCAAAATGTGCCCATGTTGCAATCTTGCAACTCTGCAAACAAACAAAGTGTAATTTAAACGCACTGCTTCCCAAACCCTCGAAACGGAGGGATGCAAGCAGCATGGCACAGCGGTTTGAGCATCAAAAGTCGATTCCCATGAAACCCATAAAGCCTCAGGGGAAGGCCATGACAAACCCCCTCTGAACAAACCTTGCCAAGAAAACCCTATGACAAGTTCGCTCGCTTTATGGGTGCCATATGTCAGAAAGACTCGGCGGCACCCAAAAACAGCCGCCGCCGAGTGTTGCCTTTGGGCCAAAGCGGTGTTTTTTCTCCCCCTTTCGGTGCCCTTTCTCGAACCCAGGACGCTGACCTCGGTGCCGGAACGCCTGGAACTCAAACAGAGTCACCAAAACACATGCAAGGAGTGTGCTGCAATCGCACCCTGTGAGTTACATCATGCGCTTTGCAACAGAGCCGGAGGGGGATTTTCTGCGCACATTGCAGCGCCAACCGTCATAACAACCAGGGGTTTATATAATACCTGCTTGGGAGCAGAATGAGCACATTTCCCCTTTCCTTCTTGCTTTTAAAAACTGGGTTGAATTCACGAAACGGGGTTCGCTTTATGGCTTTTGGGTTCTTAGAAGGAAGGCCAAGCTGCTTTGTTTTTGGGGTCTCTCTGATTCGCATCCTTTCCTTTCCAAAAAGGAAAACCCATATAAAAAGCAGAATAGGTTAGGCTTGTTATTATAATGGTTTCCCAGGTCAGGATCCCATCCTTTCGGTTCTCTTGTCCTCCGAAACAAACCGGGTTTGCGTCTGCATCTGACCCCAAAAATCAAAACACAAGAGTCGAAGCAAAGCAAAAGAACCGACGGCGGAAGGAATCGTTCCATTTGTAGGACCTCAAATCCAGAGATTGGAAAGGGACTTGGAATCAGCTTGGTGAAAACCGGACTGCAACTCCCACAATCCCCACAAACAGCCAGAGGATTGGGAGAAAAACAATCCAGGTTTCGGACGATGACCAAAGGATGATGCATTGCATTTATATATTGCCTTTTTCGCCCCAAACGGCAAGGATTTGTATTGCTTTTTTGGAGGGGACTGCAAGCCTGTTGCTTCTTTGGACTACATCTCCCAGAATCCCCCAGCCCATCTCTTTCTCTCTCTTTGGCTGGAAAGAATAGCCAAGAATGGGATCCGCAGTCCAAACTAAACACTGTTTTTGCAATTCTCCTAGACTGGCTGGAGGATGATGGGAGATGCTGTCCCCCCCAAAAAGAGCCATGTTTTTTCAAACTCAACCCCTTCAAACTCAACAACCTGTCAACTCCTGGAGGATTCTGGGATTTGTAGTCCCTAAATGATGCTGCAATTCTCCAAAGTTGGTCGCAGAATGCTGGGAGATGCAATCTTAGTCAAAAGTGCAATGTGTTTGCAAGCCACCCTCCCTTTCAAACTCGGTGACAGGTGAGCCACTGTCAGATGGGGGATTCTGGGATTTGCAGTCCAGAAGGATTAGACACAAGGTAGTCCAAAGGAACACAAAAGTTTCTGCAATCTTCCTAAGATGGCTGGAGGATGCTGGGAGGTGCAACTCAATAAAAAAAGAGAGCCATGTTTTTGCAAACCACCCTCCCTTCAAACTCAGTGACAGATCAACCCCTGCCAGCCGGAGGACTCTGGGATTTGCAATCCAGAAAGATGAGCCACAATGCAACCCAAAGAAGCAAACCACTCAACAAGAGTGTTTCTGCAGTTCTCCCAAGAGGGCTGGAGGATGCTGGGAGATGCAACCCAACAAAAAGAGAGCCCTGCTTTTGCAAACCACCCTCCCTCCAGAGTCAGGGACACAGATCAGCCCCTGCCAGCTGGGAGGATTCTGGGATTTGCAGTCCAGAATGATCCTTAGAGCCAAAGCAACCCCCTCCCAGCCCCCAATGTGTCCCCGGATTGGCACTCACAGCCCGAGGCGGGTCCTGAGGAGGGGTGCCCCGAAGGCAAGCGCCAGGATCGTGGCCAGGGTCCCTGTGTCCCTCTCTGTCACCTCCAAGGGCTCCTCAGGAGTCTGGCCAGGAGCCACATCTTCCTTGCAAGCTCTGCACTTTTTTGCTTTGCAAAAGCAAAGGGAGGGAGGGAGGGAGGAGAAAGGGGTGTGCTCCTTTATGCAAATGCATGCTAATTTGGAGGGGTGGAGCTCTCAGGGAGCCCTTCTCCTCTCCTGATTGGGCTTTAGAGGGAAAAGACTGGAGGAAGAGGAGGAGACACCTTGGACTTGGCACTGAAAGAGGGAGGAGGGACACAGGGTTGAGGGCTTTCCTTTCTTCCCTGGAGGATGGGGATCATGAGGCCCAGCATCCCCAGCAGTGGCAATCCCATCCTCCCCTGGATTGCAAGGCCTTCTCCCCTTGGCTTCACTTTTACATCCTTCAAAGGTTGCTGTGTTTTGGTGTTCCATGCCATGCATGCTTGCAGCCATAGCGAAAGGTCCCCCAAAGGTGCCTGGGTTCAGGAGTGGCTTGGGCATGGAAGCTAAGCAGGGCCAGCCTTGGGGAGCCTTTGGGTGGGAGGCCAGTGGGGCTGGAGGCTGTGTTTCAGAGGGAGGAACTGGCCACCTCTGGGAAGCCTTGGGATCAAAGGTGGCTCGAAGAGCACAGACTCAAGTCTGATCTTGGAAGCTAAGCAGGGCCAGCCCTGGTTAATGAATGGATGTGAGACCAAAGTGCCCTCCTTCAGAGGAAGGAATAGACCTCTGAGGATTCCTGGACCAAGGAATGCCCAGGAAACGTATGGGCTTGCCCTAAGTCCGGGGGTGACTTGAAGGCATGCATGCACACAAGTCTGATCTGGGAAGCTAAGCAGGGTCAGCCCTAGTTGGCCCTTGGATGGGAAACCCATAGGCTCTATTTCTGGAAGGAAGGAACTGGCCAAACCACCTCTGAGTCTTCCTGGCGTAAGGAAACCCTATGAAAAGCCCATGTTGACACACAACCACACACCCCACAAAACAGAGGGGCCAAGAGTTGGCCGGGAGCCACTTTCCTCTACCGTTTTCAATGTTAGGAAAGTTACCATTTAGGTTCTCTGGCTACACATACCTGCGCATGCGTTACTACGGGTTGTCGTTGTTGTATGCAGTATCACACACTGGCTGCGTTGACCCTCTCTGGAGACAATTTCTGGTTGCCGTTTGTCGATGTGCAGCTGGTCACATCTACACACTGTGTTTGCATCCAGACTTGTGATACTCCATTATACTGGGTGTTTCGCACCTTCAGTGTCGCTTAAATCCCATTACATTTATAGGGCCATGTGCAACTTGGGAGGCACAGCGTGGTGTGTAGTGGCTTGTGCGTTAGACTACAGCTCTGGAGACCAGGGTTTCGAATCCCTGTTTGGCTATGACACAGTGACCACACTCTCTCAGCCTCAGAGGACAGCAATGACGAACCTCCTCTGAACAAAGTCTGCATTATAGGGTCACTGTTCCATAAGTCCGTAACAACTTGAAGGCACACACACAACAATCACAACACCTTACTAAGCATGATCATCTTTCTTCTAGTGAACCCTTTTGTCTCCAAGTACAGCGGTTTCTACTGAGTCACCTTTGCTTCCAGGGAGAGTTCAGCCCCGGTTTGTTTCGGGGACCCATTTATTTGTCCATCCAGCGCTGCATTTCAGGTTGACTTTTCCTCTTTCCCGGAGCTGATCTGATAACAAAAACCAAAGCCTTTGGAGACAGAGAGGAAAATTCCACGCCTGACAAAAGCAAACAGCTGGACACCGAAAAGGAATGTGCCTGGGATGCATTTCACAAACTTGTGCGCTTGGGGAGATTGTGTCAGGTGAGGCCACCGAAAAGCCTTTGCACACTCCTGTCTGGAAAAATACAAGTGTGACCCCGAATGGTGCCACTGTTTGCGCATTGGACTCTGGGTTCAAATCCCGGCTCGGCCGTGTAAACCCATTGGGAGACTTTGGACAAGGAGTCACACTCTCTCAGCCTCAGGGGAAAGCCATGGCAAACCGCCTCTGAACAAATCTTGCCAAGAACAACCCAGGATAGGTTCGTCTTAGGGCTGCCGTAAGTCAAAAATGACTTGAAGGCACACAACAACAAATGGTGTATCTCAACTCTTTGGAGTGTTAGGGCCTGATCTGCTTAACTCTCTGCAGAAAACAAGTCCCATTGGTCTGGAAAGAAGACCAAACAACGCCAAGGATATGAGAAAATCAATCGGATATATTTTTAATTGATGCGTTTGGCCAGAAGAAGGAAAAAACCTCACCGAAATGTATATACACATTTCCTAGGCCACCAAACGTAACAGTGAATTGCACTGATTTGTGAGCTGACAAGCGCATGGCTCCAACGTACGCGATGCTCGAAATGTCACAGACACACGACGACACACAACACACACACACACACACACACTTCTCTCTCTAGTCTAAGTGAAACCCAAAATGGAAAAGTGGGGCACAGCGCATTGTGCTGATCCTAAGCGATTTCATAGGCTTCGTTTTTGTTTCCATTGTCTCATAGCAGAATTGCTTTCTCTGAGTTGAATCACACAAACTAAAGTTTTAAATCATGAATTCAATTAAATAATAATAATAATAACAACAATAATAATAAACAACCCTTCCTTCCTGCGTTTGGCTTTGCCGCACAATCCAGGAGTGCTTGCAAAAAGGTGAACGATGCCGCCTATTCTGTGGATATGAATCTTGGTTTGAGAAAGCCTTGCATTGGTCTGGACTCCAAAATCCTCCAGTGACTTTCGTTTCTTATCAGCTCAGGTAGAAGCAAGGAAAGGAGCTTCTGGATCTGTTCATTCAGGCCAGAGCTGCATCTACACTGCCCACCTAAAGCACTTCGATACCACTTTCATTGCCAGTCCTGCGAAATCCTAGGATTTGTAGCCCGCTTGGAATTCCTTCCATGGAGGGCTTTAGTGCATTGCCATCATGGACAGCAGAGCATTCAAAGCACCTCGCCAGACTACAAATCCCAGGGCTGAGCCACGGCGGCTGAAGTGGGACCGAAATACTAGCATTGTGGTGCAGATGCGCCCAGGTTTACAGGGACCCCATCGCTCCAAGGAAAGCAGCCACATTGCTAGGGCTGAGTGTTCGAACGGAGAGCATTTCCTTTCCAGCAACATATATACATCTCCAAGTGATGAACTTCCCAGAATCAAAGGTGGCCTATTGATACCACAATGGAGTCAAGTAAGGCAGCTTCAAACCAACTATTAACCTGACATGCTAGTTTTCTACATGTAGATGCCCTCCGCTCCAACATTTGGAGAACATGAAGGAGTGACTGCAATGATGGAAGAATAAAAGCTTGCAAGGGAGTGTGCGTGTCGAATTAAATACAGCACCGTTCCAGAATTTGTGCGTTTCCTTCAGCGCCTGCCGCTTCTCCAAACGCTTGCCTGCGTTCCAAAGAGGTTTGGTGCCTGAACACTAAGACTTAAGAGAAGAAAAGAAATGATGACCCCCTTACAGCTTTTCTAAGTGCCCCTGCGAGGTATCATTCCTCTGCCCCAGGATACAGTACTTTCCGGAGTCAGGGTTGCCACTGTCACACGCAAAACGGTTAAATAAACGTGAAGAGGAGGAGAAGGGAAACAAAACGAAGACAAGACCAACGCTTTTGTCGCTCTAAATCTACCCAGAGGCACCAGTCAGTGGCTTTTACTGAAGAGGAGAAATCTTCAACGGGATCATAATCCGGGACTCCATTTCTTGAATCAGGGGCACTGGAAGAAAGGAAGAAGGGAAGGCAGGAAAGGGAAGCAAAGGGAGAAGGAGAAGAAAAGAAACCATTCATTAAAAGTTAGTTTTCTCCGAGGTTGTACATATTAAACATGAAACTTAAGATTTTGTAACCGTCAAAGCATTACACGGCACAAGCCATGCGCGCTTCCACAAGCAAGACTGATACAGGACCCATTGGTGAGAAACGTGGGGTCTAGATCAAATAAATAAATATGGATTAAATAAATTAGATGGATAAGAAGAAGCAGAGCCGGATACGGATCACAAGAGTCTTGCCAAGCGGACATGAATCAACCTCTTCAGAAGAGGTGGAGTGTCCAAATTCGCTCATGCTACCTCTGGCCTTCTCAGGTGCTGCACACAGCAAATGCACACAGGCAAGTCACACAACGCATGCAGGCTTTACGATTTATGCTTCTGAGTTGCTGCCATTAACTGTACATGTTCCATGTTGGGGGGAAAAACCTATCCAATTGCTTTCACAGGGAATGTTGTGGATGTATATGAAGACACCAACAGGATTCCAGCCACTGTTCGGCTTTTCTTGTCGCCGGTATGAACCCTGGCAAAATGGCTCCTGCCACTGTCGCGCACCAATGCTATCAGCATCCAAAGCGGTGTGGCAAAGAGAGTCATGGCACATGCCATGTGCCTTAGAGCATTACCTGTATAGTATACCAGCTCATCCCATCCTGGTTTGTGCCACGCAGCGTTCCTGATGTCTTCTCTTGTCTGGAGGTCTTTGTAAGCTGGAAGAAGAGGGAAAGATTTGGAGCCTATCACTGCCTATCCATACCTTCCCTTTCGTTGTATCGAATAACCTTTGAAAAATCAGTTTGGTAGGAGGAATGAAACTAATGCTCAGGGCATTGCACTGATGCCCAGCCTTACCCCAAAGGTGATGGACCATGTACAGCTGCCCAATCTGCGAAAAGAAGCCACCGACGGCTTCTTTGTCATCCTGCCGGAAACCAATGGCTCGAGCCCTGAAAGGTAGAAGGAGAGAAGTGCTGGAGAACGGCAAGTCTAAGAGAAACATTCAAGAACCAGTGTGGCAAAGCGGTTTGAACATTGGTCTGGGGCTGTGGGAGAACTCTGGCCAAGAAAACCCTTTGGGATCAGGACTCTAGGAGACCAAGGTTTGAATCTACACTCGGCCAAATTCCCTCTAAAATAACAAATCTGGCCAAGAAAACTGTGGGGCCTTTTCTCCTGCGCATAAGTTTGAAGGCACATAAAAAGCAACATCAATGCAGAGGTTATCTAGTTCTCTCCAAGGACAATGTTTCAAGGAGAGGGTTGTGAATGTCACCGCCAATCAAATGAGTGGCTGCCGAAGAAGAAAACCAATGGCAGGTTGCAAAAACTCTGATGGTACTGCACCACCCTTGTTGTTCTTAACCCTGTGCCATTTTCTCTCTCACAGCCACATGCATGTGCTTTCAATAAAAAGCGAGCCACAGACTTCAGTTGTTAACAAAATCAGATGACCTCCCTTTGCTGCTCCACCCCATTCGCTCTTGAACAGACGGGACATTTTGTGCACATTTTGTGGCTTATTTTCCCCATGATGCAGGTTGGCTCTCTGCCGCTCTTCCCATTCCCTGAATGCCAGTAAATCAAACAAGGAGGGAGTGGGGCCATTGCACAGGAGGGCATTGGCCTAAACCAGGGTGCTTTGTCTATCAGGGAAGGGAGCAGTCTCTGCATGCTGAGAGCGGTTTCACAATGCTCTGGTCAACTATCCCAGTCTAGGATTAAGCTCAAGGGGAAAAATGGTCTGTTCCAGGAAGCCAAATCTAATGTGTTCAACTCCTGGACACTTTAAGGCTGGCGTAACCCAACATACAAACCGCATTAAGAAGAGCATGGCCACTGCAGCGAGGGACACTCACCAGTAGTTGCCCCATTCGATCATTGTTCCAGGCTGAAAGGAAAGAAAGAAAGAAAGATGTGACTAGATCTCTACATGATTTCCTAGTGTGCTTTTTGGCTTGTTCAAAAGGCATAATGTTCAAGAGGAAGCTTGGAAGACGCTGAACTGCTGGCAGTGCCACTCCTGGCAGGAACCGGCTTGGCATCTTCTGTACCAACTTCAAGGGCAACCTGACACAAGGTTGGGTTCAGTCTTCCTCTTAAGCTATAATTTGTGGGCATCTGATTTGCGATTCAAGCCCTGATCTGTGAACCAGTTTGAGCACCACATACGGCAGAAAATGCAGTCGACGCATCAAAACCGACTATGGCAACTACGGGCTCGGCTACTTTGACAACGCTGTTTTCTGAGGTGAAGCGACAGGAGACACATTCCTTCGTCGTCTTTCAAATATACATTTCACATATAGGAAAAAGGCACTTACACGAAGCTGGTAGGACCTCAGTTCGTAGATATTGGGTCCAGCCCTGGGTTCGGGTTCATTCCAAAAGCTGAACTCCAACAGCAGCTGGTTCTTGCGAGAAAGAAGCATGCTTCCCCTTGCTTTGCGGAACTCCATGAACGTCTAAAATCAAATTATACCATTACGTTAAATCAAATCAAATCAAGTTACAATCCAGTGTGTTCCTTAAGACTTTAATACCAGGACATTTACTTGGATTCATGTTTAAAATTGATGTTGTTTGGACAATGGAAGATTGGGGAAAGTTAACGTTTTCAGAGAAACATGGGGCATAAAGCAACAGCAACACATGTGCCTACAGATGCTTTTGACTTCCATTGGTCCAGAAACCTCAGCCAGCATGAGGCAAAGGATTATGGGAGTTGGAGTCCAAACCACCTGGACTCCAGCACTGAGTGGATACGCAAACTTCTAAACTCCTTGATGATGCATAAAGCTTTGCAATAAGTATTATTAAGCCTGAATGATAAATGTGGATTTATTCCCTGCAAGGCTGGGGCTGCACCTTGAACCACCAAAGAGATTAGATGACATATTCCACCTTCCAGTCTCAGAAGGAAAAACAAGCTTTTCCCATCTTCAATGTGACACCTATCCAGATATTTAAACGCTGCAATATATGTCTTGTTTCACAGTTTATTAGAACATGCTTCTAGGACAGGCGGTCCATGGACCGGTGCCAATCCACAAGCCATTGGCTGCAAGTCCCTGGAGTTTCAAGGAAAGAAAGGGACCGTTGTGCTCAATGGGTGCAAACAGGGTGCCAGTCCTTGGCACATGCGATGGATGTGAAACATGCTGGTCCCTCAGACTAGATAGTTTAAGATGCACTGTTCTAGGATCTGTAACAAAGCACCATCCTCTTAAAATTAAATAACTATCTTAAGCATGCTACAGAGCATAGGATCAGGCTGACAGACTTCACCTTGTCTCACCTTGTCATGTCGAAGCTTACTCATGACCTCCGTCAGCGCAGGGTAGCCTCCCTCGTACCGCCACAGATGGACTGGAAGCAGAAACGTCATGTTTTAAACCAAATTTGAAAGTGGTTTCGGCAGGAGGGAAAGGAAGAGGAGAGAGGCAGGATCTTCCCAGTCGGCTCAGGCAAAAGCAAACTGCCGCAGCCTCTCCTAGTTTGTATGTCCTTCCTCACTGTTTGGTGACACACATCCCAGTTTCTATCTGTGAAATGTTGGGTACGGTGTTGCAGTGGGAGCAGAATAAAATCCCACTTCTTCTTGGGATGGATAACAAATGTCAGGTCTTGGCCCAAATTGGCTGTGATTTGTTCCATGAAGGTGGAACAAATGGTTGCCAGCTCATTCCCCAAAGCTCTGGAACATCTCACACCAACGGCTGCGAGCGCATACATCCCTAGCACAACTGCATCACTGTATGTGCAAATCTACAGCACTATATCAATAAAGTATAAGCATCATCATCATCACCATCATCTCCTACCTGCCTGATCTTGCTCTCCATACCACGTGTTCCACGTCCCAACCAACGTACAGGGATACTCTTTCCCTTCGTGGACATTTGGCAGCACCTCTTGGCTTAAAAGAAGGAAGAGAAGAGAAACATGTTCATGCTGTTGTTAGGATCTGCTTCAATACTGCTGGTCCTGTGAAGAAAATCCCCATGTGCTGCTTATGGAACTGGCCTTTCGGAAGGATTTACTCTCTGCTTAATGCACCGGACAGTGAAATGTGACAAACATTATTTGTTGCTCGGCCTTTTATCAGTGAACTGTTACGTGTGATTACATCTCATATGTTTGTTGTTAGTGAAATGCACGATTTGAGGTTTTCAGGGTAGATATATCCTCGCAAAGGTGAAGCATCGGATCCGAAGAAGAGCGCTCGAAACTCAAGAGCTTCAAAGACAACTCCTTTATGTACAGCAAAGCTGTGGCCGCATCAATGTGGCGGGATTAATGCAGTCTGATGCCACTTTAAGTACCATGGCTCCATCCTATGGGACCCTGGGATGGCACCAGAGATCTCTGACAGAGAAGGCTGAATATCAGGCCGAAGTACAAATCCCAGCCTGTTATGCACTACTTCTGTTTCAACAGATCTCATGATGTCCTCCTACAAACAAGTTGCCCGCGTGTGTTGGCACGATCCCGAAGCGGCCGAACAAGTACGCCAGGAAGAAAGGATCCACAACCATCGGATTTTAGGCGGACTCTCTCTTCTTGTCATTTGACTCCATCTCCTTCAGATGCAGATCTGGCTCAACTTGCTCCCTGCCAAACTAGTTTTCTGCTTACAGGGAAAAACCTATTTCCCTGAGTGTGGTTCGCCACCTGCAATTTCAATGATATCAGTCCCTTTTATACCTTTGCCCTGCCTTGTTTTCCTGTATCATCTTATCAGAAGGGAAGGAGGTCTCACTGGATTCAATGGGACTTACTTCAAAGCCAGAACAACAACAAACTTGACAATTGTTGTGTGTGTTGCGTGCCTTCAATTCAGTTCTGAGCTTATGGTAAGGGAACCTATCATGATTTGTCCAGAGTCAGTTTGCCATTGCCTTCCTCTGAGGCTGAGAGAGTGTGACTTTCCCAAAAGGGTTTTATGGCCAAGCGGGGAATCCAACCCTAGTCTTCCAGGCCCTAGTCCAACGCTCTCACCATGATGGCTCTCTTTGGGTTATTACCTACCACCAGGTTTACACATTTTAAACCCCAAAGCCATCCCTAGGGATAGTAAGACTTACCACAGCTTGTTGTAGGCGTCTAGGCACTCCGGTTTGACATTGTGAACTGGAACAACAAAACTCAGTATTAAAAGGTGGCCAAACATGGAAAAAGAGTGAGAACAGAAAGGAAAATAGTACTATTGCAATCTTTTTAATGCCGGCCGTTGGAAAAAGGAAAGGATGTCAGAAACAATGATGGCGGACGACGGTGATGGGGACAATAACAGCGACATAACGCAAGCAAACGGCCACTCACTCTGCAGTTTATAAAGGCTGCTGGTCTCCCTTTTGGCCAAGAGGTTGGAGTGGGCATCTTTTCGGGGATCGACTTTGCGGACGAAGAGCGACTTCAGCCAGCTGTCTTCTCCGGAGCGGTTGTTGGTCGAGGCGAGGCCCCTGCAGGTGAACACACACACAAATGAAGGCACACAAATCGTGCCAGGAACAAACCCCAAGGTGGGGTTGCCATGAGTCGGAAACGACTTGCAAGGCGCACAACATATTGTTGGGGGTGCTCTGATTGAGAGTTCCTGCATGGCAGAGGCGGGTGGGATTGGGTGGCCCTTGGGGTCTCTTCCAACTCTTATGATGTCTATGAGCATGTCTTTGCTTGCCTGGTTACTATGATAAATCCGCACACGGTAGTTTAAAGCTCACATCCTGACTTGCGACGGAGATATGACCCGGGGGGCAATCTGGTGAAGTTGTGTCGCAACGCAGGTGATGCAATGTGGATAAAAAGCAAAGGTGAAGCAGCCACCGCTGCCGCCTTCTTATCTTGAGGAAGCATCTCTGCTCCGCTTCCCACACTTTGTGACCCGCAGAGCATGGATCCTTATCGTCTGCCAAGGCTAGCGGGGATTATGCACCGCTTGCGCTGTCGGCACCCTCCGCTGAACTTTGAAAGCGCAAGCTCATGTCCTGATTCATACACCAGAGTGGGAAAAAACCCAGCGGCTTTTTGACACATGTGTGTAAAAGGACCCATAAGCATGTATGCGTATGTGTGTGTGTATAGCGTTGCATAGTGGTTTCAGTGCTGGACTCTGACTCTGGAGACCAGGGTTCAAGGAACAAACTAGGTGTTGTTATTTTATGGTTACCTTAAGTTGGAAATGACTTGAAGGCACAGAACAACAATACACTTATATATGGTGTGTATATTATACACACACACACATATATACTTATATGTGGCTTTATGGTGTGTGTGTGTGTGTGTGTATAAAAGACATGCACACTGACACTTAGCATAAAGGAAAGCTCATGTTGCCAACTTTTCTTTCAGCCTGAAAGGCCCTGCCAGATCTCTCTCTATACTCACTGCGTGTCCCTTTATATCTGTGTCTATCTAGACGTGTGTGTGTGTGTGTATGCATGCATATATATATATATAAACACACACACACTCAAGCATATATACATGCATGTCCCTTTATATTTATGCTTAGAGTACACTTTGTAAAGCATTTAAGTGCGCTGGTAAGTGGCATAGAAATGTGCTGTTGCTCTTTGTATCTGTATAGACACAAGCATATATACTTGGATATCCCTTTATATCTGTATCTATATGAATATGTGCATAAAGAGATAGGCAGATAGAGATAGATAGAAGCAGACAGAGATAAGAGATGGATAGAGATAATCAGAGATAGATAGATAGATAGATAGATAGATAGACAGACAGACAGATATAGGTAGAGATGGATAGAGATATATAGAGATAGATAGGGCTAGGGATAGAGATAGAGATAGATAGATAGATAGATAAGATATATAGATAGAGATACAGTATACAGAGATAAGGATGGAGAGATAGGTAGAAAGAGATAGAGATAGATATACTAAGATAGTAGACAGAGATAAATAGAAATAGATAGATATACATAGAGAGAGAGAAGTAGAGATAGATAGATAGAGATTGATAGCTATAGATATACAGAGATAGAGATTGGTAGATAGATATAAATATACATAGATAGATAGATAGATAGAGATACATCGATACAGATAAAACTAGACAGATAGCTAGAGACAGACCCATCCCTAGACAGACAGACAGACAGACGCCCCGCCCCTTTCCCCCAAACTCTTTAACCTTGTAAAGGGGGGGGCTGCTGAGAAGCCACGTGACCAGCAGGTGGTGACCTTGT
>NC_056532.1:4158781-4178158 GCF_019175285.1 Sceloporus undulatus | reverse complement strand
TCCCGATGATCCACTTCGCATGCACTGCGCCGCGCAACGCAGACATGCTGCCCTTCCGCCGCCGGCCGGAGCCCTGCCAATCAAACACAAGCGAATATAAGCGTCTGCGTTACTGCCGTTTCACAAGTCACTCCGACTCCCATGTCAAGTTTGGGCATTCAAATAGGTCTAGTGATTTAATAGTAGTAATAATGAGAGGCAGTGTAGTGTAGTGGTTTGAGTGCTGGACTATGGCTCTGGAGGCCAGGTTTCGATTCCCTGCCCAGACCTTGGTTAGGTCACACTCTCTCAGCCCCTCAAAACCCATCATAGATCCCATAGGATCGCCTGAATTCAGAAACAATTTGGAGGCACAACAACAAATAGTAGCGATTGAGTTCAAGCTAAATGGGAAGGGAGAGTCACAAGAGATGGTTAGGCGGAAACAGGGAGAGTAGGTCACCCCAGAGTACTACCAAGCCCATCTTCCCTTACCATTGGCCAGCTAGGAAGGTCTGATGGGAGTTGTAGTCCAACACTGAATTTAAAAGGCCTTGCAAACCGGGATGGGGAATGGATCTTTCCATAGATAGATAGATAGATAGATAGATATAGATAGATATATTCCAGAAGTTGTTGGGCAGCACTTCCCATCAGACCTAGCCATCAGCAAGGGGATGATGGGAAATGTAGTCCAAGGGAGTGAAAAACAGCTTGGTTTCCATTATTACTTCCCCATTAGATCCCTGAAAACCTTGGCCTCCAGAGCTCTGGGCCCCCCTCCAGCCTTGCAAACCCCTCGTTAAACGTTTCCTTACTGGGTCTCAGTCTTTCCAAGCTGGAAGCCGGGGGAAGGAGGGGCCAAAAGCGGAAGAGGCGGGGCTAGGAGAGGAAAAGAACGCTTAGGTTGCATAATGGCCCTTCTAGGAAGGGAGCTGGCGCCGTTTCGAAGGCTTTGGCCGAATCTTGCCCGCGTGGTGCAACCGGTTAAGGCGCCCCGCTAAAGAGCGGAAGGTCGCCGGTTCGGGGCCGGAGGAAGAAGGGAGAGAAATAAGCAATTTAATTCTTAATTTAATAATAAAAAAGCTATCTAAATAACTATATTTGTCCGTGTGATACAAACAGTGTGCCCTCAAGTCATTCGTGATTTACGGCAACCCTAAAGCATTTAAACACCAAGAACACAAACACTATATATATATATATATATATATACAGTATGGCTAAAGACTTGTTACTGTGTGTCTTCACTTCATTTGTGACTTATGGAAACCCTAAGGCGTTTGAACACAACACAAACACTATACTGTATATATATATATATATATATGGGTAAAGTCATTTATGACTTACGGCAATCCTAAGGCTTTTAAACACAACACAAGACAAACACTATATATATATATATATATATATGGCTAAAGACTTGTTATTGTGTGTTTTCACAACATTTGTGAAATTGTGACTCATGGCAACCCTAAGGCATTTAAACACAAATAACACAACAACAAACACAATCTCTCTCTCTCTCTGTGTATATGGCATATATATATATATATATATATGGCTAAAGACTTCTTTTGTTTTGTGCCTTCAGTCATTTCTGAGTTATGGCAACCCTAAGGCATCCATTTCTCATGGGGTTTTCTGGGCAAGTGTCTTCAGAGGGGGTTTGCCATTGCCATCGCTGCGCACACCACAACGAAAGCAAGGAGTGTGCTGAAACATGTGGAGCTGTTCTTCCTTAGGAACTTTTCTCTAGCCTTTTCCCATGCCTCTGGTCCCCAATTTTGTGTTCAAAAAGCCATGCGCAGGAGGAGCACGCCGGCTTCATGGGCTGAGCCAGACCTGTGTCTTTAGTTGTGCAAAGCAGAGAGAGTGCCACATTGGGGCAGCATTTTGCTAAAGTTGCACTGATGTTATTTTCGTTCCCTCCCATGCTCGGATGGAAGGCAGTGCACTAAAAGCCTTGCGGTGCTGTGTTTAATGTTTCCCCCCTTTTCTTTGCAGTGCCTGCTGTTTCCACATCCACAGGAAGAAGAGGGTGGCATCATGAGAGGAGGAGTGTTCAAAGCATCCATGCGTCAGCTCTCCCACCCTCCTATCACCTGGGAATGTACACACTTCGATTTCTGTGGAAGGCAGCTGGGCTGACATGCTCCAGTTCATGCTCGGAACAAACAAAGGAGCTACAACAGCAGCCACAGGGTCTGATCACTGATGCAATGGGCACATAGGAAATGCCAGCTTTTGCAGTGCCTGTTTTGCTTGTCACCTCCTTCATGTGAGAGACAGGGGACGCGTTGGACTTGCGCTGTGCAACCGCAAGCATCCAGGAAACCTGGCAGGTAAGGAAAGCGAATGGGTCAGGAATGTGCATTGTTCACACACTCGGCTGATTTCATGCACCCGGGATTAAAGCCGGAAAGAAAAGCCATGGCGATGTGAGAAGACAGTTGGCATGCGGCACATCCAGCATGTGGCTTTTTATGCGTTCGCGGTTGGTCTATTGAATTTCTAGCAACGGACTCAGAGGCAAGGGAGGAAAAGGAGGATGCGTTTCCCAAAAGGGCGTGCAATCTAGATGCACCCCACCTGTGCACATCTTTTCCTTTGCGCCCATCCTTTTCCCTTTCTCTCTTTTCCATGCCGTTGACTATTGGCAGCAAAGGCTGCGGCTGAACTGTTGGAGTCGGTCGACAAACGTTCCCCTTATAAATTTCACTTCTCCCTCCAAGGTTTTCTTCGCATGATGTGTGTTTTTGTTGCTTTCATGTTCAACATTCAAATCGCATCCTTTTCATTCTGTCACTTCATCGAGCGGCGCATGGAACAGAGGCGGCTTTTTCTCCTTGACACAAAGTAGGGCAGTGCTCTTACTTGATGCCAGATATCAAACCCAGACTGTCTTTGCTGTTGTTTTGTTCTACTTGAAGCTTAATAAACTGGATTTGCTTAAAGCATCTGGAATAAACTAGGGCAGATGTATGCAAAGGTACAAAGTAAGGCTACAAATCCCGGGAGACGGAAGGATATAATCAAGGAGACGCAAAGTACAAGCAATGAGAGATTTGGTTTTGAAGGGGCAACCCCTTTCGGTTAAAGCATTTGAGAATACTATTATACTAAAGAGGAATGGATATTGTATATCATACTGTTTACATGTCTAGCTGTCTTTTTAGTATACATTATAATCTGATAAAATAGTAATTATTGTAATTTAAGTAATTTAAGTTGCATTTCTTCATTTACTTCTTCTTGCCTCAGGCTCCGGGGCGAGAAATTTGGGTGGAACGTTTAACGTTTTTTCCGTCATGCGCCTCCAAGTTGTTCCCAGCGCATGGCGACCCTCTCTTGTTCTCTCCTAGGCGCAATAGGGAAGCCTTATTAAAAACAATGTCCATTACGGGACTGAAGAAGAAGCAGCCGAAAATGTTTAAAGTGAAGGTCACCACGATGGACGCCGAGATGGAGTTCAACTGTGAGGTAAGGTGCGAGCGTCTCCTTTTAAAAACAACAACACAACAACTATTTTTACCAGGCTTTGGTACAGCTCTCCGTCTCCCCATGTCTCCCCCGCTCCTTGCGCATAGAAAGCTAGCATCTCAGGGGGAGGATTGGGCCGAACCTTTCGCCATGGTGAACAACCATATATACCCGACTATAAATCAGCCTCGTGTATAAGCCAAGGGCAGGTTTTGGGGCCCAAACTGTGGGTTTTGGTGTGACCCACGGATAAGTCGACCCATGTTTTCGGGGTCAGTTTTTGTGACCAACATTTCTAGACCTATACATGAGTATATATACAGTCCCTTCCTAATTCACTAGGAGTAACTGCTTTTCTAATTCGCTGTGACGAAACTATTTTCCCAAGCTGACACTTTTGAGACGAAGGATGAATGTGATAATAATACTAAATAATAATAATAAATGGATAATAATACTAAATAATATATGGCTTATTTATATCCTGCCTGATCACAAGGAATTTTTACAACAGTGAAAAATGCATTAAAATACAGTGAAATTCAAAATTAACGTAATTCACGTAAATGCGTACATTTGGTTTCGGACGACAAACTTTGCCAAAAGCTGTTGAGTTGTTAGGTTCGCCTTTTAAACTGGTCACATTGAATTGTGCGATTGCATTGCTATCTAACCGTTACCTGATATTTGCTTTGATACGGGATATTCGATGCTTTTAATTTGCTGCCCGCTTAGTTTATCTAATGCTGTCTTGTGTTATTACCTATTGTTTTATATGTGAATATTCTGCCTCTCTCTAGATGAAATGGAAGGGCAAGGACCTCTTTGACCTGGTGTGCCGCGCTTTGGGCCTTCGGGAATCGTGGTTCTTCGGCTTGCAATACTGCGCCAAAGGGATGGGGACCTGGCTGAAGATGGAGAAAAAGGTCTGGGAGGGACGTTTCAAACATGACCGCTTTGCATCCAGGGAGTCCTAAAGGAATGCAGTTAGTACCCAAAGAGAGGGCTAAGGTCTAGCGGAGGAAGAAAATCATATAGATACAACCAGTCCTAGGATATAGATACACACACACACACACTGATCTCCTCTCATTTCCTACTTCGTTCTTCCCCATCATTCATTCTGTTATAGATGCCATATTTCAGCCATCCTTTAACCGCTCCTGGTTCCTCTGCTTTCCTTTCGGTGCAGGTTTTGGACCAAGACGTGCCCAAAGAAGACCCCGTCCGCTTCAATTTCCTGGTCAAGTTCTACCCCGAAAAGGTCGAAGAGGAACTGCTCCAGGAGATCACCCAACACCTCTTCTTCCTCCAGGTCAGAAGGTATTTCTTCTCTTTCCGGAATGACCTTTTTCGAGGCGCTGTGTCAGTTTTTAATGCCGTCGTTGGAGACTCCCAAGTCAGCGGAGCGGTGAATCCATGCCTGGTTTTCACCTACTTCCTCCAAGGCGCTGGACCTGTTTTGCAAACCAAATCCTGGAGTAGATTCACTGCCCTACTGACTGACCTCAGCTGCGTCTGCACTGCAGAGTTAATGCGGTTTGACGCTGCTTTAACTGTCATGGTTCAATGCTTTGTAATTTGTTATAGAGCTCTATGGCAGAGAAGGCGGAACAGCTCACAAACAAATAGGAACCTCTCCCTGTTCTTTCCATGCTATTTCTGCAGCTCTGGTACCAGGATTTCAAAAGAGGTGCCCATTAACGCACCGACTTTGTTGACTTGCGGCAGTCCTGGATTAATCTGCTTTATAGACGGGTCTAATTTCATCATGTTTCAAGATCTCCCTTTGACAGTTATTTGTTCTGAGTTGTTTTCTAAAGACGGGGCGCGTTCTGTCTGCTCTTTCCTCTTTGCAACCTGCCTTGGCTTGTTTGGACTTTGAAAAATGCCGTTCCAGAGGAAATATTGTTCTTCTGTCCCCTCCCCACTTCCAAAAGAAATACAGAACAAGGCTGGCAAAGCAACGCATTTCGACTTGCCCTGAAAGATTGAAACATAAATAGGTTGAAAGCCTGCAAGATTGTGCCCCGCGGGGTATTAAGTCGGGTGGGAAAAACATGTACAGACATTGAGATGTTTACAGCATTGGACTTAATGGACTGTGCCAAAGCCTTGGCTTGAAATTCAGTTCCTAACTGCTCTGGGTCAATGATAGGGAACGCTGGGATTTGTTGTTTTGTGAGACGTTTGGTCTTCTCTGTCAGAAACTACAAATCCCGCAATTCCATAGCATTGAGCAGTGGCAGTTAAAGTGGTGTCAAACCGGATTATCCCTGCAGTGCGGACTGAGCCATTGTTGTGAATGGCTGTCAATGGCTGGACTTGATTCCCCTTCTTCTCCTTCTCCTTTTTTAGATCGTAAGCCAGAACCATCTTATTAAAAAGATTGTATGTATATACATACATAAACACACACACACAAACATATATATATATAAAGCTTAATTATGGCCTGATACAGACAGGCCAAAATAAAGCTGCTTCAAGTCACTTTGGAGGTATGCTGTTTAAATGATACATGTGTCCTAAGAGTCCAGAAGCCACACCAAAGCCATGCTCCGGTCCTAAGGACTGGAGTGCAGCTTTGGTGCAGCTTCCGGACTCTTGGGGTGCATGCATCATTGAAACACCATACCTCCAAAGTGACCTGAAGCAGCTTTATTTTGCCCTGTCTGTATAGGGCCAATAATAATAATAATAACCATATATAATACCATAATAAAATAATAATAACAATAATATAATAATAATTTATGGCAGCCCTATGACTTTGACTTTGCTGGATGGTTGTCCGGAGTGTAGGCATCCTCCTGATCTACGTTTTGATCTCAAAGTTCCCTTTCCGCCACGGTTTCTGTTTTCGTGTTTGTTCCTTGTTAACTTTCCTAACGGTTGGTTTCACGGTCGCCAAGTCTGGGCGTGTTTTGCATTCAGTTCAGGCTTTTCCTTTCATTCGTTTCCTTTTTTCTCTTCTGTGCCTTAGGTTAAGAAACAGATACTCAACGAAGAAATCTACTGTTCGCCGGAGGTGACGGTTCTGTTGGCGTCCTACGCCATTCAAGCCAAGGTGAGGTTTCCGGAGAGCTAGGTTTTCAAACCCACTGGTTATCCTTCTTTTAACAACTATTCAGAATCCCTGTGCCAGTTTGGTCAGGAAGTGATACTAGAGCCATAGGCCTGTTCCAGACTGCCAAAATAAAGCTGCTTGGGGTCTCTTTGGAGGCATGCTGTTTAAATGATGCATGCGTCCTAAGAATCCGGAAGCTGCACCAAAGCTGCACTCTAGTGCTTAGGAATGGAGTGTGGCTTTGGCGCAACCTCCGGACTCTTAGGACCCATGCATCATTTAAAGAGCATGCCTCCAAAGAGACCTGAAGCAGCTTTATTTTGGCAGTCTGGAACAGGTCATAGTTAGCCAAAATGTGTCGGCATGGAGGTGAAAACGGGCCCATTTATCCCTGGTTCTGTTCCTTGGATTTGCTGCTCTGAAACTGATGTTATCCATTCAAAGTATGTGATTTGAAAAATCCCAAAACCACTCCTGGTCTCTCTTTTCTTTTCTAACGGCAGTACGGCGACTACGACCCAGACCTCCACAAGCCAGGATTCCTCGTTCCGGAAGAACTCCTTCCAAAGAGAGTAAGATGGGACAGGTTTGCTTTTTCCAACAACGTATGTTTTTGAGGTGGCTCCTTTTCTTCATCCTGGAGGGAAGTGACCAGTGAGGTGTCCAGTGGGGCTCTGTCCTGGGCCCAGGGCCATTCAACATCTTTATCAATGACCTGGATGACAGAATTGGGGGGAGACTTATCAAATTTGCAGATGATACCAAATTAGGGGGAATAGCTAATACTCCAGAGGACAGGATCAAGATTCAAAATGACCTGAATAGACTAGAAAGCTGGGCCAAAGCTAACAAAATGAACTTCAACACGGAGAAATGTAAGGTACCGCCCTTAGATAGGGGGGAAAAGAATAGTATAGATATAGGATTATGAAGGACACCTGGTTTAAGGAGACAACATGTGAAAGGGATCTAGGAGTCCAAGTAGACCACAAGTTGAACATGAGTCAAGAGTGCAGTGCAGCAGCTAAAAAGGCCAATGTGATTCTAGGCTGCATCAATAGAAGTGTCTAGATCAAGGTGCCACTCTATTCTGCTTTGGTCAGGCCCCACCTGGAATATTGCCTCCAGTTCTGGGCCCCACCATTCAAAAAGGACATTGAGAAACTGGAGCCATGTGTCCAAAGGAGGGGGACTAAAATGGTGAAGGGTCTGGAAACCATGAAGCCCTATGAGGAGAGACTTAGGGAGCTGGGGATGTTTAGCCTGGAGAAAAGAAGGTTAGGAGGTGATATGAGAGCCCTTTCAATGGGGGTGGTTTGATTGAGAGTTCCTGCATGGCAGAATAAAGGGGTTGGACTGGGTCAGGTCCCTTCTTGGGGACTCTTCTAACTCTATGATTCTATCCATTAGTTAATCTGGGTGGCATTCATTATTAAGTTTGGAAGTTCTTTCCAAGGCTTCCTCTTCCTTGAGGGGGAGAGTCCAAGGAAGCATGGGACCCTCTCTGCTAGCATTCCCCCGCTGTTTCCTCCCAATAAAATGGCTGTGAGGTACCATCTTATCCATAGAAGATCTACATAGATAAGGAGAGCATTGGAATAGTTAAAGAGTCCCCATGCCTTGGATCAAACATCGATCAGAATGGAGATCGTGGCCAAGAAATCAGAAGAGGACTAGGATTGGGAAGGCCATGAAGTAACTAGTCAGGGTCCTAAAGAGTAAAAACACTGGGCACTATAGTGAGGATCATCCGAACCATTGCTATGTATGGATGTGAGAGATATTTAGGGTTGCCATGCGCTGAGGTTGACTTGAGGGCCACAAAACATGCGTAGTGTGAGATTCAGTTGAGAACTTAAGGACTTGAAATCAAAGCGCTGGATTTGCACACGATCCCTAAAACAGATCTGAAGGTACTCTTCAGTGTAATCATGCAAACGTTTTGGGGTGCGGGATGTGGATAAAGAAACGTTCCCCCTTTTCCTCTGACTACGTTCTCCCTCTTTTCTTCTAGGTCCTGCGTCAATATCAGATGACCCCCGATATGTGGGAAGAAAGGATTACGGCTTGGTATGCGTGCCATCGAGGAATAGCCAGGTACATCGTCATTCTTATTTTGACCAAGTAAAGTTTACAGAAGGATCTGTAGTTTGGAAAACAGTAACCTCTCTGAGAAGAAGGTCCCTATTTGGTTGTCGTGCCAAGACTTGGGAGCATTTTTACCATTAAAGCTCCTTTATTTGCTCTTGGATAGCTCTGCCTTGTTCATATGCGCTATTGCTTTTGTTGCGTTGTCGGCATTTAGCTCATTTTTAAAGCTATTTTCTTAGTAGAAAAGAACGTAAATTCAGAAAGAAGCCTAAAAGTGCCGCTTCAGTTTGCCTAACCGAATAAAAGACGTTTCCTTTCCTTTCTTCCAGGTACGAAGCAGAGATGAACTACCTGAAAATCGCACAAGACTTGGAAATGTACGGCGTGAATTATTTCCCTATCGCTGTAAGTATTACTTGTCCTCACACTGTTTTGGGAAGCGACCCTACTTCCGTTACTCGCTGCAAATACCAAAGGAGTAACTTGAACTTGTACTTGTGGTTAAAAAAGTGGTTACTGAATCAGATCAAATTAGCACTTAAACTATTGGTAAGGTGTTATTTCCAATACACACAGGCGCATGTATCGTTGTTGCTGTTGTTTCTGACCTATGGCAACCCTAAGGGGAACCTATGGAGGGCAAGATCTTTTCCGAGGAGGTTTGCCCTGAGGCTGATTCATGTCATTTCAAATCCTTTCCACCTTGGCTTTCCTCTTCTCCGCAGCAAAAGAAGAACCACACCGAATTCCTGCTCGGTGTCGACGCAAAAGGGGTCCACGTCTACAGCATCAACAACCGCTTCTCGCCAAACAAGTCTTTCGAATGGAGCAGCATCCGGAACATCTCTTACACCGAGAAAGAGGTAGGACGGTGCAGTGGGTCTACTCCGGAGGAAACGGAGGAGGCCGATCTTTCGGACCGTTCATGATAGCAGAATAAGAGACGGGTTGTGCACCTCTCCCTTTCCTTCTCTCTGTCCTCCTCCAGCTCACCATTAAACCCATTGACAAGAAGGAGGACGTCTTCAAGTTCTTCTCCTCCCAGCCGAAAGTCAACAAACTGGTGAGGAAGATTTCTTTCTCTTCCCTGCCTGAAATCCAGTTCTTATTTTAATGCAGTGGTGGGAACCTGATGGCTTGTTGTTTGACTGCAATTGCCAGTGGCCTAAAGATGGTGGATGCTGGGAGCTGCAGTTCAACAGCCACAGGAAGGCAATGCAATTCTCACATCAGATTCATACTTTGGTCCTTAAGCAGCAAGTTGGGGGAAGCTTATAGCTTCCCAGTTCTTCCATTTCACAACAACTGGGGTTTGAATTTGGTGTCTCCAACCCCTTGAGAAACTTGGAACAACAACAACAACAACCAAAGTTGGAGGGTCATATTCTGGATTCGTGATCCCCAACCGATCTGCCTCTTTCCTGCAGATCATGCAGCTGTTCATTGGAAACCACGATTTGTTCATGAGGAGGCGGCGAGTGGATCCCATCGAGATCCAGCAAATGAAAGCTCAAGCGCGGGAGGAAAAAGCTCGGAAGAAGGTGGGCAAGGAATGCTGGCGCAGATGGTCACCATCGTCTGGCCGGCAACAAATGGCCCGTCCTTGTGCCATTTTTTGGCCAGTACAAAGTTTGGCACCAACTAGTTTTTAAGGTCTGTATGTGTGAAGTGCTGTCTTTCCTTCTCAGATGGAGCACCAGCGCCTGGCCAGGGAGAAGCAGCTGCGGGAAGAGGCAGAACGCGCCAAGGACGAACTGGAACGGCGCCTCTTCGAAGTGGAAGACGAAGCCCGCCAGGCCCACGAAGCGCGGGTGAGCCTCTCCGGGGAAGAAGTTGCTACCTGATCCTTTCTACACACTTACTTTTTGCAATGCTAAAGTTGCCAGCAAGCAAGATGTTACTTTACTTGAGTGACGGCGGCTGGTAGCTTCAACGTTGCTTGAGGAAATGGGTCCGTTCTGGGAAAGTTTGGACTAAAACCCAGATTGGATGCCATTCCCTGATCAATGTTTAGGAAGTGACTTCCCCCCAGTCTAGAAATGGGGGCTTACCTGTGTCTTGTGATGGCCATGAACCCAAACCAACCAATCAATAATCAATTGATCGATCAATCTCCCTTGTCCAGCGCCGTTCGGAGGCCACGGCGGAGCTTCTGGCGGAGAAGGCCCAGATTGCGGAGGAGGAGGCCAAACTCCTGGCCCAGAACGCGGCCGAGGCAGAGGAGCAGCGGCAAAGGCTGGAGTTGGCTGCCTTGAAGACGAAGGAGGAGAAGCGCCTGATGGAGCACAAGATGCGGGAGGCCGAGCTGATCGCCATGACACTGGTGAAGGAGTCAGACCGGAGGTCAGAGATGCACCCAGGGGTCCTTTTTGGGGTGGCGACCCCCAGAATCCTCCCACCGGAGTCTTTGGAGTCATGGGGCTTTGACTTGCTTCTCCAGGGCCAAGGAAGCCGAACATTTGAAGCAGGACTTGCATGTGGCCCGGGAGGCTGAGGAAAAGGCCAAGCAGAAGCTCCAGGAGGTGAGCAGGAGTCGGCCTGCTACACCGGTAAGGATATATTACACACACACACACACTCTTGAGTTGTGAAATTTGCTGGGGGTGATCTTGGGCTCCGCTATGGATGCTGGCCATGAAAGCCTTTGACTTCCCAAGTTTGCCTCTTCTTGCAGCATCCTCCCAAACTTCTCCCGGCCTTAACTGTGGATGCCGAGAAGGGATCCACAAAGCTGGATTTACGGGACATCGACTTGAAGAGGCTTTCCTTGGAGATCGAGAGAGAAAGGTAAGGCGGTTGTCCTCTTCTTATGACCAAACAGGTGGAGGTTAGGGCTCCCGTTCCTCAGAAAGCAAGCCTGCCAAGCACAGAGCAAGTGGCCTCTTCTGTGGATAGGAGGCTTTTCATCCTCTCCATGGGAACCCTGCAGGTTAGACTACCTGGACAAGAGCCGGAAGTTCGAAGATCGGCTGAAGGAACTCAAATCCGAAATCCAAACGCTGAAACTGGAAGAGAAACAGGCCAGCTTCCTCTCGCATTGGAACGAAGTCCTGGGCGCTTTGGACCGCTCTTCGGCCAAGCTGTGCAAGGTTCAAACACCGTTTCTTGCGTTTCGCGTCTTACGTTTAGTTTTAAAACGCACCTGGGGTGTTGGCTGGTGACTCCTGGGATCCTTTGCCGCCAGCCCTGTGTCTGTGACCCAGTCCAGGTGAATGGGGCTTCTTTTGTTCCAGGTTCCTTTGTGGATGAAAGCTCTGGAGGTGGACTTTTTGGAGAGCCTGCAAAGACCTTTCTTAGAGACTCCGCTCTGCGTGACCGATGATGGCTCCATGCCCAATGCGCCGGTGGCCGACGCCCCTCTCCAGACGGACTCCTTGGTTGCCAGCCATGTGGGCACAGGTGCCAGGAGGCACATTAAGGTAACCAGGTAGAAAGACGGTTGTGTCGGACTGACTCACGTCAGAATTGTCTGGATCTTTGGTCCATTTGATGAGCCCACAAAGTCATGGCTTTCTTGTTCATTGTTGGTCCCTCTCTGGGGCGTTCAAGAATTGTTGCTGTGCGCCTTCAGGTTGTTTCTGACTTAGGGTGGCAAGATTTGTTGCCCATCCTCTGAGGCTGAGAGGGTGATTTGCCAAAGGTCACCCAGGAGGTTTTTGTGGCGGAGCCGGACTTCAAACCCTGTCTCCGCAGTTGTAGGCCAATGCTCAAACCACTATACATGCTTGCTCTCTTAGACTGAGAGAGCCAGGTATAATGGCACTGAACAGGGAGGCTCTACCTAGCCCAGAATTGCACTGGCTCACGTTTGACTGGATCCTTTTCATCCCGTCCTAAAAAGTGCATTCCACTTTTCCTTTCTAGATGCAGCAGCTTCCATTTATCCCTGCTGAAGTTCATTTTATTAGTCCCGCTGTTTTATAGGGTTTCAGCTTGCTGAGCTAAAATAATTCTCTCTTTCCTTTTGTGCCTTTTCTCCTTAGGTCCAGCAGCACAAGACAGATGTCATCTATATCTGAATCTCAAATGCTTGTTTGATAAACTCTCAAGGCTATTCTAGCGATCCGGGAAAGACTGATGGCATGAAGGCATGAGAGACATGGAATATTTCTATCTGGTTCCCACTTGGTGCTTCTTCCGTTATGAAACTGGCTGATCCAAAGAGCGGAAGCTGAATGCACCTTCTTGGTGGTATCCTCAAATGTCGTCTGTGTTAACTGAAGATCCATCCTTGCAATGTTCAAAGACTCTTTAAGGGATGGAAACAGTGAAAGCATAAGCGTAAGCCGGTGATCCTATTAAGTTACTTGAGAGCAAGACCACAGGACAGAGTGGCATTTACTTTGGAGTAGACAGGAAAAAAATCACCAGGCTGGGTGCCCTTTGGAAACCAGCAAAAGACATTCATTGTGGCTCATTGAGTTCTACTGAAAGCAACCAAGGTGTACTTACAATGACTTAACCAAATCAAGGTTCTGTATATGTAGGGATTTGTGTAAAGGTGGGTGTTTATGGCCATACATGCGGAGATTGATGTTTAAAGAGTTCTCTAGGTTTCCATGAGTATGTTTTTCTAGAAAAAGTAAAATAAAAGACGGACAAAACATGGTGTCGAAATCGGCTAGTTAGCCACAGAAGTGGAAAACGATGCTTGTCAATGAAACCCCATGATAGGTTTGCCTTGGGGCTGCCATAAGTGGAACACTCCTTGAAGGCACACGGCAACGAAGGTATCTCAAAGGAGCTTCCATTTATGATCCAAGGAGAAAGACCACAGCTGTAGTTATGTATGCTAACGCAAAAACGAGAGAAACGTCTTGGTGTGTATCAACTCCCTCTTAAATTTATGACATCTCATCAGTACAATAGTAGCAGGGGTACATATATATACATATAGATAGATATTAGATATAACTTTGCTGTCTTAGTGTGTAATACTCAAGAAGGTTCAAGGCTGCGCATCTCTTCACTGGGCTCCTAGGAGTGGGACGGAACAACAAAACGCAAGCAAGATGCACATCTTAAAAGCAGCATGAAACCCCAAAAGCCCTCCTGGCATTTACTGTTCAGCAACCAACAAGTCCTCATTCCTTTGGTTATTCTCAAACCACACATCGATACAAACAGAAAGGGAACCCTCCAAACAAAGGCAGGTTTCTTACGGGGAAGTGCAGGTGGCTCTTCAGCGGAAACGGAAAGGCTGTTTATGTTACTAATAATGGGTTCTAGATCAGGTTGTTGTAAATGGTCTCTCACCCCGACTCAGATTACTTAACTAATGGTTTCTGTGTCTTTTGGCTCATTCAGAGTGAGACTGTAGGGTTGAGGAGCCTGGAGGGTGTGGGTCAGGTTTCTAGGATGGATGGTTAAACCCCTCTGTGGTTCTGACATGTTTCTGGAGCGCCACATGCAGACATCCAGCCCTCAACTGTATGCCAAGTCCCATAAGGCCTCCTATGAGGCAGGCTATGGTCAGCTTGTCCCTAATATCCCTGGCTGGGTAATTTGCTGTGGATCTTTATGGTCTGTTCCCTTCTCCGATACACAGAGCTGAGCCCTGACCCACCAGCCTGGCCCCTTCAATGGCCTTTTGGTACTTTACTGGCATTTCAAACCCCTCCATGCAAAGAACCCACAACCATTCCCATGGGATTCATGTGGCAGAGGGGTGTTCTAAGGTACCCTTGCATGTTGTCACCTGCCATAGTTAGGAAAGAAGGGAGAGGACATAACACCCAAACAAAACTCCAAACCAAACCAGGCACTAGCAATGGGCCCCTCACAAGGCAGGCCTTTTTGGAAGTCCTTTAATGCCAAGTCCTTGTTTTGGGAAGCGGAGAGGGACAACATTACTCCAGCCGCTCATCCCCTTCTTCTACATCTTTCAGGCTGAGCACCTCAAGGGTCCCTTTGCCTTTCGTCTCACACCGGATCAGTTCGTCGATCTCCCGGAAGCAGCCTGGATCCACGAGGCACACCTGCGCAACAAGAGACAAGTTAGGACTGATAAAGCTGTGTGTGTTTTTAAGGCAGAGCCATCTAGCCTAGCCTCCTGATCCCTTCTGATGGATGTTAAGCAAGGCCAGATCTGGTGAGTACTTGAATGGGAAACCATCAATTAGAGGTGAGATTGCAGAGGAAGGAACTGGCAAAACCACCTCTGAGTAGGCCATACCTAAGAAATCTATGAAACGCATGGGGTGCCCATAAACTGGCACACATGAAGTCTATACAGCTAAGACCCTCTGAAATATTAGAAGCACAGAAAAACAATCTGTGGGCAGAAGGCGGGCAAAGAAGCCCAACGTCAATAAGGAAGGGAGGCCCAGAGGCCGGAAGCAGCCATGGCTACCTTCTCTTGTGGCTTCAGGAAAGAGGTCCACTTACGATTTCCAGCTGCTCGTCGAAGTCCTCGCTCTCGATCACTTTGATCAGGGGCTTCAGCTTCTCCTTCAGCTTCTTTCCCTCCTTCCGGGGGAGGACGAAGCGCAGGCGCATGTGCGCCCGCTCGATCTGCATGCTCTCCTTCAGCTGCTTAATGACCTCCAATGCCTGGCGAGAAAAGAGGGCGGTCAAGAACTCTAGCTCCCTTCCTGGTCTTGCTCTTCACTTTAAGATCAGTCAATTCTCACCACCTTTCTATACCCTGAAATAGCAAGTAGAGCTTGTCTCCTCTGAAACAGGGACAGGCTGGGGCTGAGTGACCCATGGGTCCTTGCCACTGCTGCCAAAGGTAAGGAGTCACTGTTATTCCGATCCAACAACATCTAGAAAGACACCAGTACCCTTGGTTTGAAAGAGACTGACAGGACCGGTTCTTGCCTCCTCTTCTAAAGAGTCCATTAGCGGAGGCTTTAGGACTTACTGTTGAATGCGGACACTGCGCACGGTGCTGGCACATTTTGCATGCTGTCTTTTCACCGACACATGTACCACACAGGATTTCAGCCTCAGGCATAAAGGGATCCTCCTTACCTGCTGTTTGGTGCTCTTCCCGGGTTTGACGGAGTAGTGGATGTCCTTCATGGCTTTCTCGATCAGGCCGACAGTGTAGGGCCGCTTGGTTTCCGGGTTGACGCACTTGTCGGCCACAATGGTGGCGATGTCGCGGAACATCTGCTCCAACTGCGTGTGGCGCTCTTTGTCCGACACCTGCAGCTCCCCTTTGGCTAGGATCTGAAAGCGAGGCAGAAGTGGCGTAAGTCTGGAGGACCTCGATTCTGAAAGCCACAGATCTTTTAGACTATAGTGTCAAGGCTACCAGAAGTTACTTATTAAGGCACACCTGGCCCTTTGGAACCGTTTCAATAAAAAGAGCATTTAAACAGAGTAAAAGCGCATGAAACAACCTGACAAGCAAGAGCGGCTTAGAGCCACGTGTGCATTGGATTTTAATGTGAGGAGAAAAGACTATCACCCCTCAGTACAGCCGACCTGCTTGCATATTTCGGTCTGGTCCTCCGTCCCAAAGGCCTTGACCAGGTCTTCCTTCTTGGCCACTTGCCCCTTGGAGACGTTCACAAACACCGTGTGCGTCTGCAGCACTTCGTCCAGGTCCTTCTCTCTGGAAAACAAAGCCTCCTCGACATTAAAAGGCTCCCTGGAAGAAGAGGCTCCCAAGAAGAAGAATCATCATCATCATTAATAACAACAACAATAATAATAACACTGCAGGAAATAGTGGAGTGGAGTCCGGGGCTATTCTGCGTATGCTCAGAGGCACTCTGCTTCCTTGTCTGTCTGCCTGCCTGCTTTGCTCCCTCTCACAATGCGCCTTCTCTGCACTCTGACTATGCTCAGAGGCACTCTGCCTGCCTTCTTTCCTGGTATAACATAGCCACTGTGTACTTTGCCTATGCTCAGGGGCACCCTGCCATCTTCCTCCCCTTCTGTAATGGATCCCCTCTGCACTCTTTGCATGCTCAGAGGCACTCTGCTTCTTTCCTTCCCTTTTATAATGGATCCCTGCCTTCTACTTTCCCTTTTCTAATGGGCACTCTGTCTATGCTCAGAGGCACCCTGCCTCCTTCTTTCCCTTTTCTAATGGGCACTCTTTCTATGCTCAGAGGCACCCTGCCTCTTACAATGCCCTGCACTCTGCACTGGCTCAGAGGCTCTCTGCCTTCTTCCTTCCCTTTTATAATGGATCCCTTCCTCTACTTTCCCTTTTAAAACGGACACTCTTCGCATGCTCAGAGGCACTCTACCCTCTGGACTCACGCTCCGCTCCGCCATCCCAGGACCTTGTTCCGGTAGCAGGCGATCTCGAAGCGCTTCCCGACCTTCTTGGTCCGCACCACGGCCACGTTCGTCAGACGGATCTGGTTGGTCGGCGTGAAAATCGACATGACGACGGCGGCGGAGGAGGAGAAGGGCGCCTTCTTGTTGACAGCTAGGCCACAAACGCACTGCGCCTGCGCGGAGGCCACTTAGCCAGTCAGTCAATCAATCAACCAACCCAACCGCCCGCCCACCAGCGCAAACCCGGACCAATCAGAAGGCGCTTTTCACTTCCGCCTTGTGACGCTCGGAGCTCTCGTTTGGAAGTCTCGCGAGACAGGAGAAACGGTCCCACACCTCATATCGCTCCGGGTGGAACGCAAAGAACTGAGACATTTAGTTCCGGGAAACAAACGTTCCCCCCTTTTTCCCGTTATAGATTTCTCAAATGAACGGAACAATAGGGAGAATGGAGCAATAGTTAGAGGGCTCCCCTTTCGACACTGTATCTCACAAACAATCGCCATTTTGTGTTAATGCAGAGGAGGAAAAGCCCTTCAGTCAGTCCTGACAGCTCTCCTTTTGCAGCCCAGAGAGGGTTAAATGCAAAGAGAGGGAGGAGGAGGAGGAGGAGGGCAAAGAAGGGCTAAGCTAGCCTAGTTCCCAGCATGCCTTCACAAAGTGGGTGACACACACAACACACACGCACACACACACAAAGATGGCTGCTCCCAGGAGCTGCTGCTGCTGGGAGTAATTCCTTTCTTTCCCTGGTTCTAGAAAGCCCTCCTGCTGCTGCTCCTGGGGGTTTGCAGAAGGAAACATGGGTAAGAAGAAGTGTTGATGGTCCCTTCTGCTTCTTGGAAAGAGAACAAGACGCCTGGGGTTTTAGGATTATTGGTTTTTGATCATACACACACATATATACATATGCATATATATATATATATGCACACACACACATAAACATGTTCAAATATGTGTGTGTGTGTATATATATATATATATGCATTTATATATATACACACACAAACACATGTTCAAGTATATCTATATTCATCTATGTACATATAAATACATATTATACATATATATTTATTGTTGTGTGTGTGTGTGTCTTCATGTTGTTTCTGGCTTAGAGCAAACCTAAGACAACCATTTTCTTGGCAGGTTTCTTCAGAAAGGGTTATTAATATATATATATATATATATGTGTGTGTGTGTGTATATATATATATAGATTATATGCACACATATATAAACACATATGCATGTATCCATATACATATATATTTGTTGTGTGCTTTGAGTCATTTCTAACTTAGAGCAACCCTATCAGGGGGTTTTCTTGGCAAGTTTCTTCAGAGAGGGTTATTGATTATATATATACACACACACACACACACACACACACAAACATATGCATGTATACACATACAAATATGTTTGTTGTTGTTTGTCTTCGAGTCGTTCACAGTGGCTTTTACATATATAACAATAATAATAGTTCTCTGAAGATGCCAAAGCCACAGACGCTGGTGCAGCATTGAGAATAATGCTAGAACATGGCCATATAGTCTGAAGAACCCACAAAAATAACTATGGATGCTGGCCATGAAAGCCTTCGACTTCACATGTTCTTTATTTATGTTTCAACTGCCACGTGCCCCTAGGTAACATGGGGATACTGGGAATTGTAGTCCCAGTACAAGATGGACACACAAAGGCTGTTGTTCTTCTTTCGTTCAGAGCTGCCCATGGAGGCCTGGGATGGCCTTTGTGCTCCCCTGACCTTCTTGTGGCTCAACCGCTTCTACCTCTATTCATGCGCCGCCTTTGGCCTCAGCCTTTGGATCTGCGTCCAGCTCCTCAGCAAATCCAAAAAGCAGGTAACTTCTTGCCCCGTCTTCCCTGGTTGGGTTTGGATCGTCTTGGCTGGAAAAGTTGTTCTGTGGGTTGTAGGGTTGTCTTGTGTTGTGTATAGCATGATTTCAACTTAACGTTGACCCTCGTATGTGTTTAGCTACATAAGTGTAGTGCTTGTTTTAAATGGTAACCTACTTTGAGACTCAGTTTTGGGGTAAAGGCAAGGTATAAGTAAAATTATTATTAATGTTATTATTTTTAATAACGATAGGATGAAAGTCAGCTTGAAAAGCCAAGGCTTTTGCCAAACCCCGCTGTTGAAGAAGACCGGAAGGAGATTGATGCCGACAAAGTCTATGTCACCGGTGTGAAGGTTTTTTACGGTTCCCAGACCGGAACAGCAAAGGTAATAGAGAGAGAGAGAGAGAGCTCTGGTGCCACCACAAACTACAAATCCCAGAATGTGCAACGAGTGCAGCCTTTCGCTAATCCTTCCTCCTCCTTTCCAGAGGTTTGCGTCTAGACTTCTCGATGCTGTAGCCTCCTTGAATTTGCCGGCAGAAGTTATTGACATGAAAGACTACGATCCAGACGACTCTCTGGTTGATGAGGTTGGTTGTTTGAAACCATTTAATTCAACCCCATTTCCATGCAGGAATACACAG
>NC_056532.1:4090650-4158771 GCF_019175285.1 Sceloporus undulatus | reverse complement strand
TTAAAGCAGTTTGTTTGTCCTTTTGGGTTCCCTCCAGGCAAACGGCCACAATATCTGCGCGTTCCTGGTTGCGACATACGCTGATGGGAAGCCGACGGAGAATGCGGCCTGGTTCTGCAAATGGCTGGAAGAGGCGGCCAATGATTTCCGGGTCAGCAAGACCCACCTGAAAGGCCTGCGCTACGCCATCTTCGGTTTGGGGAACTCGTCGTACGTGGATCACTACAACACTGTGAGTCCACTTTGCTTCTTGTCCTCTTCCCTTGGTTTGTGACATCTGTCAAAAACATTACCTTTCCTTATTTTGCTCTCCTCAAGTGAGCTTTGGGGTTGAGAAGGGGTTTGAACCCAACCTTAGGGAGCATCTACATTGTCGATATAATGCTGTTTGACACCATTTTAAGTATTGTAGCTTCGACGAATGAAATCCTATGACTGTTCTTCATTCTGCTGCAGGTGGGCAGGAACCTTGACAAGTGGCTGTGGATGCTGGGCGCACGGCGGGTCCTGTCTTTTGGAAAAGGGGACGCGGACGTGATTCGGAGCCAACATGGCAGCATCGAGGGAGACTTTGAGGCCTGGAAGGCCAAGTTCCTCACCAGGCTCCAGGCTCTCCGAAAAGGGGAGCGGAAGGCCTGCAGCGGGAAGTGCAAGAAAGGGCAATGCAGACCCCGGCGGAAGGTGGCTCCGGAGACGGCCATCGTGGAGGAGAAGGAGGACGAAGGGAGCCCTAAACATGGAGAGAGAAAGGTGGGTCAAACAAGGAGCGGCGTCTTTCTCTGCGGTTCTGAGGTTAGGAACCTACAATGGTCGAAGACTCCAAAACCATCTTGATCCTAGGAGCCCTTTTATGTCACACAATGATAGCACTGTGATTTGAATTTAACTGCCCAGATACTTTCTTTGGCGTCCTGAGTTTTGTAGTTTTGGGAGGCGCATAGACGTTTATGGCCAAAAATTCCTCTCTAAACAGCAAATCTTCTTTCTTTCTTTCTTTCTTTCTTTCTTTCTTTCTTTCTTGCTTCCCAGATCACTCAATCACTCCCAGATCTCTTCTTCGTTCTTTTTCAGTTGATTCAGCAGCAAGAAGAGGAACTCTTTGAAACCACAAGTGAGGAAGAGTCCGGCGGCGAAGAGGGAGACGTGGGTGCAAACAGTGTGGTGGATGTTGAGGATTTGGGCGAAGTGATAGGGCGCATGAAGAAAGCCCAGGTAATGGTCTCCTGCCCTAGAAGTCAGTGGATTGCAACTTCTTTTGCAGTCTCTTGTGCAAACGTTCTTCCAATATTCTGCAACAGCATCTCATCCTGTCCCCGTTTTTGGCTTTTCCAAATGCGGAAGCCCCAGTCGACCCTTGTTTGCTCCTTGCAGAGAGAGCGTGATCTGGAGGAAGAGGCGGCCAAGAAGGCTGGATCCCAGGAGGAAGGCCAGGATGAGAGGAGGGAGATGATCACGCCGGCTTTAAGGGAGGCCCTCACTAAGCAAGGTGAGAATGGGAAGGCCTTGGAGGAATGGATAGCCTTGGTCCCCAGGGTTGTTATCTATGGCCCCATACAGACTGCCAAAATAAAGCTGCTTCGGGTCATTTTGGCTGTTTGCTGTTTAAATGTTGCATGTGTCCTAAGAGTCTGGAAGCTGGGGATGGTTTGATTGAGAGTTCCTGCATGCCAGGATGTTGGACTGGATGGCCCTGGATAGCTCTATGATTCTATGGACTTTGGCTCCCAGAATCCCAGACTATTGGCCAAGATGACTTCTGGGATCTGAAGTCCAAAACATCTGGAGGACTAGAGTTTGGGCATCGCTGCTCTAGAGGATCTGTAGTCTGACCCCTGCTCAGCACAGGATCCAACACAAGAGTCAGCTACAACAGAGAGCTACTCCTTACTCTTACTCATAGAATCGTAGAGTTGGAAGAGACCGCAAGGGCCATCCAGTCCAACCCCATCCTGCCATGCAGGAAATCTCAATCAAATCTAAACCCAAAACACCTGGAGGACCAAAGTTTGAGAAGCAATAACCTAGACCAGTGAGGCCCAAACTCTGGTCCTTCAGGTGTTTTGGACTTCAGCTCCCAGAAGTCATCTTGGCTGATAGTCTGGGATTCTGGGAGCCGAAGTCCAAAACACCTGTAAGGCCAGAGTTTAGGCATCGCTGCTCTAGCGTTACGTCTAAACATTGCGATTTTATGCTCCTTCTTTAGATCACTTAAATTCTAGTGGGTTTCTTCCATCTCCATATTTCTTCTAGGTCCCCTTGAACTCATATCTTCTTTCTTTTGATCTAGGTTACAGGTTGATCGGGAGCCATTCTGGAGTGAAGCTTTGTCGGTGGACCAAGGTACGCATTGCTTTTAATTGTTTAATTAAACTATTTGTTTCTGTTTTGGTTTCTGATCCCAAACATTTCGGATAACAGAGACTCGGCCTGGAGTGACTGATTTTACTACAAGAGCAGGACAGTTGAGTTGCTCCATTCTTCATTGCGTCTTTGATCGAAAAGAAGAGAGAGTTCAGGACTAAAGCCCTGCTATGTTGAAACCTTTTAAAATACATTTATTGTTGTAAAACAATAATATTAATTCTGTTTCCACTGGTGTTTCTTCCCTTTCTGGCGCCAGTCAATGCTTCGTGGCAGAGGAGGCTGCTACAAACATACCTTTTACGGCATCGAAAGCCACCGCTGCATGGAGACCACCCCTAGCTTGGCTTGTGCCAATAAATGCGTCTTCTGTTGGAGGTAAAGTGTGATAAGAGCCGCCTTTTCCAAACTCAGGCTTTATTCGGGTGGTAAACGGAGGAGCTGACTGAACATCCAATGTTTTATTGAAGCTTTAAAGCCCTTTCCACCTTCAAAACTGTGGCTGGACATAGAGGTTTGGTTGCCATTTCCAAGCATCTGTGCTTTAACTCCTGCAACAGACATGTGTGCAGATAATGTGCGGCTTTCCAAATGCGGTTGGGCTCTAACTCCCATAGTTCCCTTTGTCCTTAGCAGGTTGGATGTGTATTCCTGCATGGCAGGTGGTTGGATTTGATGGCCATCGAGGCCTCTTCCATCTCTGTGATTCTATGGATGATGGGCATTATAGTCCTGGGACACCTCAAGGGCCATTCCTTCCCTTACTGCAAAGTTATGAGATGATTTCATGTCACCCCAAATTGGGTCCCCCCCAGTTTTACAAGTTCAGAACTGGCTAATTGTTATCACATAATGTAAACCTGGCTTATGGTATCGCCAGGCACCACACCAACCCAGTGGGCACAGAGTGGCGCTGGAAGATGGACCAGCCAGAAATGATCTTGCAGGAGGCCATAGAGAACCACCGGAACTTGATCAAACAGTTTAAAGGTAATGCGCTTCATGCTGACCTGGGAGTGAGAGCTTTAGTGCTCCCAGGCGCGTCTGTGAGGGTTTTTGCGGGGCTACCATTTGTCATCCAGCCTTTTGCCAAGCGGACGGTCTCCCGCTTCGGTTTTTACAGGGGTCCCCGGAGTGAGAGGCGACCGCTTCGAAGAAGGGTTAGAGGCCAAGCATTGTGCCCTGTCTCTGGTTGGGGAGCCCATCATGTACCCCCAGATCAACCAGTTCGTACGGCTTCTGCACCGGCGCAACATTTCAAGCTTTCTCGTGACGAACGCTCAGTTCCCTGAGGAAATTCGGTGAGCGCCTGGAAGAATTTGTCCCTTTTATCCTAGCCCTCCCCGGTTGTGGTCACTAAACTGACACTAAAGTTGAGTGGATCCAGGATAGGAATGGGCCCCTTGGGTGCTTCTCAGTTACCTATATGCACTTCTCTGGACAACAACTCCCAATATTCCCAAGCTGGCGTGGCTGCTGGGAATTGCTCTTCAAGACATCGGAGTGGGTGAATGATACCCATCATTGACATCATTGTGTTCAGCCTGCAATGCTGGAGAGCAACTGGTGCCGTGGTTTTAGTGCCAGACTATGACTCTGGAGGTTGGGGTTCGAATCCCTGCTCAGCCATGGAAGCCCACTGAGGGATCTTGGGCCAGTCGCTCTCTCTTAGCCCCAGAAATCCCCGCAAGAGGGTCACCGTAAGTCTCCCTTGTCCTCACCAGATGCACTTCGGAGGATGATGGGACATAGAGAAGCTCTCAAAACTTCTGCAGGTTCATACAGGAGAATGTAGTCCTTCAACTAACCTGGACCTGAGCTGCAAGGAGCTCTAAAGGTCACAACCAGCACTTGGCATTGCGTCCGGGAACAAACTGAGACCTTTGTGTGGTTCTCATAGGTTTCTCCTTCTTCTTCTCCCCAAAGGAACCTCGAACCCGTCACCCAGCTGTATGTCAGCGTGGACGCCAGCACCAAAGAGAGCCTGAAGAAAATCGACCGGCCGCTCTTCAGAGACTTCTGGCAGAGGTTCTTGGACAGCTTGCGAGCCTTGGCTGAAAAGGTATCAGGGAGGGAGAAGACATAGGTATCCCCCAGACAAAATCCATTGAAACTGGCTGTGTTTTTTGTCTTTGAGGAATGCATCCTATGGCTGCACTGTCCCCATAGAAAGTGACATCAATTACAGTTCTGTTGACACAAAATTAGATTCCGATCTCCTTTGTTTTCTTTCGTCTTTTCCAGAAACAGCGCACGGTGTATAGACTGACATTGGTGAAAGCGTGGAATGTGGACGAACTGAAGGCTTATGCCGAGTTGGTGTCTCTTGGGAAGCCGGATTTTATTGAGGTCAAGGTAGGTTGTCGATCATTGCAGTGAAACCCACATACAAACACACAAAGAAAATAGTGTTTTTGTGGGTTTTGGGGGCTCTGGGGCCATGTTCCAGAAGAGTTTATTCCTGACCTTTCACCAGTGTATATACCCCACTCTCTTCCATGCCAGCGTTCTCCAAAGATGCCAAAGCCACAGATGCTGGCGAAACATCAGGAATAAACTCTTCTAGAACCCCCCAAACCCACAAAAATCTATGGATGCCGGCCACAAAAGCCTTCAACTTCACACAAAGAAAAGTTTACCTTCCTCGGAATAACTGAGGTCCGTTCACATTGCACATTTAGAGTGCTGCAATTCCACTTGAACTGCCATGGCTGCATCCCAGGGGATCCTGGTACATATAGTTTAGCTAATCTTCTCCAGAAGAGGCTTCTAAACTGCAACCACAGTCTGGTACATAGTGGGTTTGAGTGCTGGAACTGGGCTCTTGGAGACCTGGGTTTGGGTCCCTGCGCAGCCACGGAAAACCCTTTGGGTGACTTTGGCCAAGTACCGCTCTCTCAGTGTGAAAAGGGAGAACGGACGACCATTTCTGCTTTTGAGAGGTGGGGTTTTTGACCTGTTTGCCTGTCCCTTTGGCAGGGAGTGACCTACTGCGGGGAGAGCTCCGCCAGCAGCCTGACGATGGCCAACGTCCCTTGGCACCAAGAGGTCACCCATTTTGTCCAAGAGCTGGCGGATCTGCTCCCGGACTACGAAGTCGCCTGCGAACATGAGCACTCCAACTGCCTCTTGGTTGCGCACACAAAGGTACGGAAATCCCATTCTTGTGTTGTTGAAGCCAAAGGGGACGGTCAGCCCTATTGCTGGAAGCTTAGGATTAGGGTCTTCCCCTGATACTATGCCATTACAGCCAATCCTCCATATAGACGGATTCAACCATCCGTCCCAGCAGATACCAAGGGCCCACTGTAGTGATGATGATGATGATGATGATGTATTTCATTTAATGGGGTTTGAGCATCCATGGATTTTGGTATCCGGAAGGAGTCCTGGAACCAAACCCCAGCAGATGCACCAAGAGCCCAAGGTGCCCGAAATTTTACCTTCTCTGTGCCTCATTTTCCTCATCCTCCATCTCTCCATGTTTTTTATCTTCCTTCTCTTCTAAACCATTTAATGGATCTTGTTTTCCTCCCTTTTCTTTCAGTTCAAGATTGACGGAGCCTGGCACACCTGGATCGACTACGATCGCTTCCAAGCGCTGGTCCGCGAATACGAACGGAGCGGTGGGACGGAGACCTTCACCGCATCCGACTATGTGGCCCCGACTCCATCATGGGCTACTTTTGGGTCCATCGGACAGGGCTTTGACCCAACAGACACCAGATTTCAACGGAGGAACAAAGCTAAGGACATCTCGGGCTGCTGACACTTGTGTTTTTGGGGACGCGACAAACCTCCCTGTATTGGGAAGGACTTGAAGTCAAGGACTGTGGCCCCAAGATCAGGGTCACATTGGGTGCCCTGGGACCGACTCTGTGGCCTCTGAGACCCCCAGACCTTCCTGAAAACATGGAACATTTTGGGTACCAAAACCTCCAAACTCCATGTTGGTTTGAGTCTTCTTGTTCTTTTTGTTAAACAGATGGTTGTATTTCAGCCAAATCACCCCAAAGGAATTGATTTTATGTCCCTTTTGGCCACAGCTTTGCGGAGATGCAGGAACAATCCCCAAAGTTTCCTATCCCTTGCCTTGGATAAAGGTCAGCTTTTGCGCCCGCGTTCGAAAATCTGCGTGCAAAACCCACGGAGGACATTTTGGGAACCGTGGAACAAAAGGGCCAAAACGCTCTGCGGAAATGATCCAAGCTTAAAACCGCTTTAACTGCCCTGGCTGCGGACTCCTGGGATTTGTAGTTTAGGCTTTCTGAACGTCTCACGAAACTCACTAACGTTGAGCCAAGTGTCGAAACTGGATTATTTCCGCAGTGCGTTTTGGCCCGACGTCGAGCCGATTTCTCCTCTTGGAATGATCTGTGTTTTCGGAGGCGCAGTCGGGGAATTGCGTGTGTTCAAATGGAATAAAAATGTATTTCTTCTAGTCTATTAAAATATATAGTGTTGTTTTTTATTTTAACGTGTAATTGGTATCTGCTTTTCTCTTTGTTTTGATGCTCCGAAAGGGATCCTGGAGGCAGCCGCTGTTTTCCTTTGGAGACGTAAGTACCTCCAGGGAGAACCAGAAGACAAAACACATTACTTTTATTGTCAGACCTTTTGTTGGCGGAAGTAGGACAAATGTTAAAAAGCCTTTTTTAAGTGATGTCTCTTCCCCAAATACAAGTCCTTTGTTGCACTTAGTGATGTCGACCAAGACCAGGTTGGCATTTGCCCATTCCTTGCTGCCAACTCTATTCACCTTTCAAGAACTGGCGCATTATTTTATATTCCCAGGGCTGGGAAATTAACTCTTTTACGCTTTTATTACAGAACAATAAAAAGGAACATTTCCATCCGGTACGGTTTGGTCTTGAAAGAGCAAAGACCATCCAGGTGGCATCTCTTTGCCCGAAGTTGGCATCAATTCCTCCATTGCCTCCTATTCTCTGGAGCAGCAGAAAACAAGTGAATGATCTGTGGATTGGTGGATATGTGTGGATAGTCGCATAGTCTATCAATCACATATCCTATCTATCAATCACATATTCTATCAATCACATACATGAATGACCATGTGCATAACAGAGGCTGGGTGGCCATCTGTCAATGGGGATGCTTTGATTGAGAGTTCCTGCATGGCAGAATAAAGGGGGCTGGACTGGATCAGGGCCCTTGGGGTCTCTTCCAACTCTATGGTTCTATGATTCTAATGTGATTGATAGAATATGTGATTGATTGATTGATAGATAGCCTATGTGACTGATCAGATATGTGATTGATTGCATATTCTAGCACCTGCATATTGTCTCAATCACATATTCTATCAATCACACATTCTATCAATCACATATTCTATTACATATTCTATCAATATGTGTGTATATGTATATATGTGTGTGTGTATGTATATAATTATATGTGTATTTATAACTTTGTGTCTATAATTATGTGCGTGTATGTATGTGTGTGTGTGTGTGTGTGTGTGTATATATATACACACACACACACACACACACACACATATCTGCTGTTCCTGTTGTTGTATGCCTTCAAGTTGTTTCTGACTTATGGTGACCCTATCATTCATATATATATATATAGGGTTGGCATGGCCCTCTGAGGCTGAGTGTGACTTGTGAGTGTGTGTAATTATATATAGCTGTGTATATATAATTATGTTTTTATATATATGTGTGTGTATAGCTATCTATCTGTCTGTCTGTCTATCTATCGTTACATATATAGCTATATCTGTCCTGGGGCGCCCTCTAGTGGTGGAAAGGGGGCATTGCAGGAAAGAATGCAATTTGCAACCTGCTTCCTCTCTCTCTCTCTCTCGGACGCCCTCCTGTGGCTAAAAGAGTGCGCTGCAGGGCAGGGAAGAATAATAGGGGTTGTGCTAAAGCCTAGCCAAGGGGCGCAAATGCGATCGAGAATACAGTATGTGAATATGTGATTGATAGAACATGTGAATTCACATGTTGATAGAATAATTCGTTTGCATGTCATTCACATTATCCTCATGTCATTCACATGTCATTCATTTTCCCTAGACTCCCCACTATTTCACAGGAGCTTTGCCCTTGCCTTCCCCTGAGGCTGAGAGAGTGTGTCTTGACCAAGGACACCCAGCGGGTTTCGTGACCAAGCCGGGAATCGAACCCTGGTCTCCAGAGTCGTGGCCCGACACGCAAAACGTTGTGCCACGTTGGCTCCCTGGGACTTGCCTCCAATTACGTGAGACGGAAACCGGAGGTTACAAAAAGCTCTTCTTTCTTATTGGTATCCTCCCAATGTTGAGCTGGGATCTCTTTTCCTGGAGCTTGAACCCATTGAAAGAAAGAAAGAAAGAAAGAAAGAGAAGAAGACTCCGATTTCCTTTAAAAAGTTATTTATTAGTCAGTTTTTTATAATTATTTAATTCCATTTTATTTTTGGTTTTTATTATTATTATTATTTCTTCTTTTTTTGGAAAGCAAGTTTACTGTTCTTCTTTATTTTAAAAACGACAACGACAAACGAACAAACAGATGAAGAAGTGTCCCATCCCAGGTACATCGGAGCGGTTATTAAAAACATGGAAGACATGGAAGGATATGGGGAGGGGAAGGGAAGGGATGGCGCGGCGCGGCCCCGTTCGGCTCAGATCTGAAACCAGCGCGACGCTGGTGCCCGGGCGTCAAGGATGCCAGGCGTGGGTTGGGTTGGCTGGGCGAAGAGAGAGAGTGCCAGCTGTGGCGATGGGATTAAGGCAGATCCCATTGGCACCGAAAGGCCCGGCGGAGCTGCTCCTGGCATGGAAGGGAAGAGCGCATGGCCAGAAAAGGCCAAGGATGCTAGGATTCCTTCTAAACAGAGGATGGACATCTGTCACAGGGAGGGCTTGGATGGAGGGCATGGCGGAAGGGCTGAATGGGGTTGGACCTCATGGCCCTTGGGTCCCTTCCAACGCTAGGGTTCGATCTATTCAATCTATTCTGGCATGGCAGAATGGGGTCGTCCCTAGGATTCCTTCTTAGTTTTGAAATGGGCTGGATGGACCTTGGGGGTCCCTTCCGACTCTCGGATTCTACTATTCTATGGTTCGGACCCCAACAAGGGCACCAGAAAGGGACTTGAGGGGCACACAGAGCCAAGTGAATGAGTGGCTGGTGTGTCTGGGCACAGGGTTCGGAAACAGGGGCTTAAAGTGCTTGGGCAACCCCCCCCCCCCAAAAGAAAGTCCCCATCCCTCCGAAAGCAGCCCTCCTCGGCCGCAGCACCAAAAGGAGCCCCGGGGAGGGGATGGCGAAGGCGCTTTCCTCCCCAGGATGGTCAGAGTAGCACCGGCGACAGAGGGAAGGGGCTCAGTGGGCTGGCATGGGGAGCGAGGGCATGGCATGGGAGGGTGGCGGTGGGCATCGTTTGGGTGGCTTTTTCTCAGGACGGCGGTGGTGGTGGTGATGGTGGTGGACGGGAGTACATTCGAGACCAGGCAGTAGCACCAAAGTTCATGAGGTGAATGGTAGGCGGTCGATCAGGGCTACTTCCGTCTGCGTCCAAGGGCACCTGCGGGCAAGAAAGGAGAGGATCATATAATCAATGAGGGCAAGAGAGAAATTAGGGACCGTTGTGGGTCTATCTGTGTAAGACAGCCAAGATGGCATGATGCTTTGAGCGTTGGACTACGACTCTGAAGACCAGGGTTCATGTTGTTTCACCTTTATTGCGATCCTAAGGCGAACGTATACTGTACTGTATATGTTCCAAAATACAGATTTGCACTACAACTCCCAAATCCCTAAGGCCTGCTCAGAGACTTACCGTATTTTGCTGCCTTTGCAGCCGCTGCTGCCGCCGGACTCACTCCTGAAAGAGAAGAATATGGAAAATGAAGCTTCCCAATGCAGGGACTTCAAGATCCAGGCCTGAATTTGGGGTTCATCTAAATGCACTTTTACTACCGATCCCTAGAACAGACCCATGAAGTCAAGAGGATTTACCTAGCGGTCGACTCACTGCTTCCAAAAATGATCCAGTAGCAGAAAGTATTTGAGCCATAGAGCATTGCTACAACAGACCCTAAGAGTAGCGGGATCCAAATAACCCTAATGGATCCATCCTATGGGATCCTGGGATTTGTAGTTTGGGGATGCTCATTGTATACAAAAGTATACAATGAGCCCTTGGTATCTGCTGGGGTTCGGTTCCAGGACCCCAAAATCCGTGGACGCTCAAGTCCCATTAAACACAGCGGCATAATAAAATTGTTTCCCCTATATAAAATGGCAAACATCAAGCTTTGGGCTGGGCTGCATAGGAGACATCTCTTCTGCAGCATCTTCCCCAAGCAAAGCAAATAGCATCCCAGACCCCATTCTGGTCCCAAGGTAGACTGCGTCTGAGCACGGAGGCTCTGGAACCAAGCAAGGCGACGCATCTCCTTTGAAGCCACGGCGGTGTCACCTACCTCCGTATCCCAGTCCTCCTTGGGCTCCGTAGGGTTTGGGGGGCTTTCCTGCAAGGAGGGGAAAGGGAAGGAAAGCAGGGATGAAATCTTCCCAGGCTGAAGATGTTTGTTGCCTCTTATGTCAGTGGCACGGTGGATCCATGCCAGGCTTGGGGTGGCTTTCCAGGAGCTCTCCAAGGCGCCAAACCAATCTGGGAATCGGGATCGGCACCATGGAGAGGTCCTGGAAATCTTACCTTAAAACCCGGAGTGGCTCCAATGTCCCACTGACACGGGAGCCGACAGTCACCGCTTTGGCCAACCTCTTAGTTTGCCTGATTTGCCCACGAAAGAGTTGCACTTACCGCCGTAGCCGGGTACGTAGCCGCCTAGAAAGTCAAAACGGCATAGTTAGCATTGCAATAGTCGGACCTCGCCGACGTCCGCCCTTCGGTGCCATCCCCACCAAAGTCCCCAAATGTGCAGATTCCCAAATGAAGGTTCAGGGAAGCCTACCTCGAGAAAAAGGGCCCAATCCGTTAGCGACTGTGGAAAGAATGGAGTGAGTGAGAAAGCAGTCGGAAGAGGTAATAATCATAATCATAATAGCACCTCCACAGTGTAGTTGAGCATGGGCAGAGTTACACACCGCAGAACTCCTATGCAAAGCATAGCAAAAAAGGTGGAGCGGAGAGGTCCAAGAAAGGGTTTCGGAGCTCCAAAATGCATTTTGGGGGGGGATTAGTCTCTATGGCTGCACCGTCAAAAGCAAAGCGGTTGTTTCCTTTCTTAAAACATACAACCAAATGCATTTCGCCCGACTCACCGTACGATCCAGTACCAAGACCTGTGGTTAAACAAGAGGAGGGGGAAAACAGCGACGACACACTGTCAGGAGGAGTTGTGTTCCTGACATAAATTGTGTCATTTATTGCAACGGTTTGGGGATTTCAAGGGGTCCTGGGGCCACATTTGCCCCGACGGCCGCAGGGTGCCCACCCTTGCCTTATATAAGATGAGATCCCATTTTTAAACATGTTAGAATATTACCTGGTTTGGGTGGTTTGCCCCCAGCGCCTGGGTATGTCAAACCTGTGGAGGGAACAAGAGGACGCAAGGGTCATTCTTGACCTGGAAATATTTATTATTACTATTATTATTATTTCTTTATCTGCGCATTAAAATATTTCTATGCCGCCTTTCGTCCGAAGATCGCAGGTTGACTCACCGGGAGGCAGGCCTCCAGTTCCAACGCCCCCGAAACCACCGCCTCCGACGCCGGGGACGCCGAAGCCACCGCCTCGTCCACCAAGACCTGTGGGAAACAGGGGCAGTAAGGAATATGGCCGCATCGCCCACATCACCCAAGAAACATGGGAATGGGAGGAACGGAAGCAGACAGATGGGGCCTGACTCCACCTAAGTCACCAGGTTTGGCACATGTCTCTGAAGCAGAGCAGCTGTAACCTTTTCAGACAAGAGAAGCCTCTAGCTTCACAAAAGACCCTCCCCGAGGGAGAAGGGAATGGCCAGGACCAGTTTCTTGGCATGGATCTACATAGTTGCATGGCTAAGACTCCACTTATGTCCAAGGGGCCTTTGCAAGTTGCACCCTCTCCTCCCTCCTGTGCCCTGCTTTTGCCCGCTATACCTGCCACGCCAGCGCCACCCAGTCCAGCTCCAGGGACACCTGGCAAAGAGAAAGAGGAGAGCTGAAAGAAACATCCATGACATTACGAACAACGTTTCTCTCCGGCAGACTTTCCACGGATCGGATGGCGGTGCATCCATGTTCCAACTTTCCCCTTGATCTGCCTTGAGTTTGCAAGACCTGAGCAGGTCTCTTCTTCCTTTGCGGCCTCTTATTCCTCTGGTCGCCGTGAATAACAAGAAGGACAAATATATTGTCCGTCCTTTAGTCTCTAGTTGATTATTGACTATTGGAATGCTTTTAATTCTTTAATGCTTGATTGTTTGATGATATTTTATTGTGGGGAGGGAGGAGGGGAGGAATGAATGGGACGTTATTTTGACAGTATGTTGTGCTTTTAGCCGATGTTGTAAGCCTCCTCAATCCTGCGGGAGAGGTGGCATATTAAATAATAATAATAATAATTATTATTATTATTATTATTATGATATCCCCCAGACGTACCGTATTTAGGAGGCTTGGCTCCAGGCTGTGCTCCAATTTGGGGGATGCCTGTGAGATAAAGAGGGGGAAATAAATAAATAAACAAATTAATTGAATTAAACATCAGAATCTAATTGCTTGGAGATCCTTTTTGATGATCAGAACAGGCAAGGGAACAATAATAATAATAACAACAACAACAACAACAAGGCAAGCTTGGCCCATATTGATTCTCCAAAACCAATGCAAGCGGTACCAACGCTCTCACCTACGCCAGGGAAGCCACCTCCAGGTACGACTCCTCCACCTGGGACGACTCCGCCCCCAGGGATGACTCCGCCTCCTGGAACAACTCCGCCCCCTGGGACGACTCCGCCCCCTGGGACGACTCCGCCTCCGCGCCCTGAAAAAGTTTGGAAAGGTTACTCTTAACAAGGGTCATTCATTCATTTTTGGAGTCGGGATGAGCAGAATTCTCCATCTCTGCCCCTTTGCTGATCCTCTTGGACCCATGTTTAATAACAACAACAACAACAACAACAACAACAACAATTTTATTTATATCCCGGTTGGATGGAGGCGGCTTCCAACGAGAATAAAACACAATACAGAGTGCAATAAAATGCCAAATAAGACCCAATTATTTGATAAAGATAAAAGGAACAACAATGTAAATATGTAAATGTAAGAGTTTAGTATTATGTATCGTAGCAAAATGTATTTTATTATGTATATATATATATATATATTCCCAATGACTAATCATAATGACAAATAATATCCAGGGGTAAAATAGCAGTCAGGCGATGGGAATCCTGGGATGCTTAACTGTCCAAATCATATATACAGCATCTCTTTCTTTCCCCGCCATTGCTTTTATATGCATTCCTCTCCCACAACCATCACGCTTTGTGCCGCTGGGTCACACTTGCGTTCAAAATGTAGTGCGTTTTGATTCACACGATTGTGAACCGGAGGGAAAAGCGTCTAGATTCAACGTCGGCTTGGTCAATGTCTTTGCGACAAACTGCAAATCTCAGTATTGCAAAGCATGGGACCCTGACAGGTGTCAAACTGCATTAATTCCATATCGGAAGCATCCTCTGCTAAGGGTCTCCCAGCAAAACTAGTGGTTTGCAAGAATGATTGTATCACAACTATTGTAAATAGCTTTTAGATTTCCCTGACATTTTGTCTCTTTAGCCGGTGCTTTCGCAGCTTCCAGCCCAGATCTTATGTACGTGTTTGTTTGCATTTCTTGGCTGTTCCAGAAGCTCAGATTCGGAGACATGAGGCTTGCTTGCAAAACGCCTTGCATCCCAAACGGCAATCGCTGGAGGCAGAAGCATTTTGTGGTCGGCGCCTTGGAGAGCTTGCGACCTGCGCTTTGTCCTCCTGGAACATTGATACAGGGAACTTCGCCGCACGTATCAGTGATTTGTCATCTGCTCTCTGGCTTTGAATCGCTGTGGCTAAAATAGCCGGGGAGCGCAAAGTGCTTTGCAACAAGCAAACTCCGATAGTTGAATTGTTGTAGAAGGAGAGAATGAGAAACAGAAGACTCACCGTATTTAGCTGCCTTTGCCGCCGCTTTAGCCGCTGCCGCCGCACCAATGGTCCCAGGTACTAATAGAAAAGACGGGGGAGAAAAATCATCCTTTAAGAGCCAGCAGCCATTGGGGTCACCATGAATGTGTAGTCAGAAAGAAGAAGACAGCATTACAGGACCAGGGATTCCCAAACTCTGGTCCTCCATGTGTTTTTGACTTCAGTTCCCAGAAGCCTCAGCCACCTTGGCCAAAGGTCTGGGATTCTGGGAGCTGAGGTCCGAAATGCCTGGACGACCAGTATTTGGCCATCACTGATCTACACCAAAGGGCAGACGGTAAAAAGATATGCATATGGTGAGGCCTGAGAACCTCATGATTCTCACGTTTTCTGGTTTAGCCTGCTTACCTCCAGCTCCAGGGACTGTGCCAACACCTGGCACGAGACCGCCGCCACCGCCAATGCCGCCTCCAACGCCTGGCACCACACCACCGACTCCTGCCCCAGGAACCAGGCCTCTGGCTCCACCAGCTCCTGCTTGGGCAAAATCCATACACTGAGGAGGTACCTATCCAAATGCCTTTGTGACCCCAAATAGGTGTCTCTTAGGGATGGAAATCTTGGACTAGTTCATTACTGCCTACAAGGATGGAGCAAAGCCCCTTCCTCCAGTGCAACTGCCACTGCCCTGGTCTTGGAGAGAGACTAAGACCAGCCGTATCTGCAGGACTTCGTCCTTCCCCATGCTGCATGCGTTTGTGACGTGTGCCTTCAAGTCCTCTCCAATGGATTGAGGCAGACCCAAACGTATTTGCATGTGTGTGTGAGACCCAAAATAGGAGTCCATTGAGGATGTCAAATGTCCTCTGCTCCATCCTCGCCTGCAAATACGAACTGTTTCCATACTTTCCTCCTTCACTATGGGAGAAAATAACTCTATTTTGGGCATCTACTTCTCCCAAAACGTTCCAGGTGATTATTCTGCATTGAAACACAAATGCTGCAATGTCAGGAAACGCCCCTTGCCCCCAAGTTTTTTGGGTCAGAAAAGAAATAAGGCTGAATATTTCCCCCCATCCCTGCTTTCTATGGATGTTAGGATGGAAGGACCCCTCCGTACCGTATTTCGCTGCCTTGGCGGCTGCTTTTGCAGCTACAGCGGCGGCTGCTGGGCTTCTTGGATCTGAAAAGAGAGAAGAAGACACAGATCTGGTATCACTAGGACTGATTCTGATCAGTCTTCTTCCCTGCCATCCACTTGTCATAAGCCGATAAGGAAAAGACACCCTTAACAATAGCTGATCCACAGCCAATAACCCGACGGGAGACTTGGCAATCTCACGAACCAGGCTATAACATCCTCTGTACACGGAACAGCATTTTCTGCCCAGAACATTAATGCTTGTGTTGTTTTCTTTGCAAGACAATGCTGTTTCCTGCATGGAAAAGGCCGCTCTCTGCCCAATATGGCCCTGTGCAAATGTTGTGCGGAATGCATCCCGAACTGTGGGTGAGCATTGGTTTCCAAAGACATTCTGACAGTTTGGAAAATTGCTCAAAAGTACTTGTTGCATCCTTCAAGGAAGGCACTTTGCAAAGACGAATGTTCCTCCTACATAGCCAGGAGTGGGCAAAGTCCAGCAGTGGGACTGGACAGGTCACAAGGATGTTCTTGACCCCTGAAAGGCCACCGAGAAGGCCTTGTTTCCTTTGTGCCCACCAAAGATGGCCGTGGGACAGAGAGAAGAACCTCTCCATTAGATCTTAAAGCTCTAGTGGGCTCTTGAGACTTCTTGCATGGTCAGACCTCCTCCCTGAGAAAACCACCTTCAGCGGGTGGTTTCTCCCCTGTTCTAGAAAGTTAAAATACCTCCGTTCTTGGAGATGAGCGCCATAAGCTTTGGAGCACTGTCCTTTCAGCCCATCCCAGGATGAACATGGCTCCACTGGAAGCCAGCGTTCCTAAAGAGCTTTTGATGGTGCTGAGGTCCACTCCTGGAGATCGCCAGTACGCTGGTGAGCTGTATCCCTTGGGTTAAAAGCAGTTTCCGACCCCTAGTTTAGAACACACTGATCTCCTGTTTAACTCACCAACGCCTCCGGCTCCAAGGCCACCAGTTCCAATCCCACCGGTGCCAAGGCCACCAGTTCCAATCCCTCCAACTCCAAGGCCACCGGTTCCAATCCCGCCATATCCAGGGGCTACTCCTCTTGTCCCTGTTGAAAAATCCCAGAACAAGAGGTCAAGTGAAGAAGCCGTCCAACCTCCGTCTACACCATTCAGCGTGGCTTTCTGGACATCATGGGTGCTCCAGTTGTCCCTCCTCTGCTGGGATTCGGTGAGATCCAACATGGCTCTGCTAGCATTGGTCAAACACTGGTGGCTCTTATGTCAGTGGGGAAAGTGGAGCCGCTCCAAATTTTAACGCAGGTTTCCAAGGACCTGTCCAAGGTCCAAAGTTATTTTCCAAGGCAGCTTCTTGACACAAGTTTGCAAAGGTCTAATGCCACCCTCTGATCAATTCTAACCAATTCCGCTCTCTGACAAGTCACAGGAAAAGTAACACAGAGAGCAATCAGGAATGGAAGAAACTCTTCCAGCTTGCAAAGGGATCTTGTTGCACCTTGGAGACTGTGTCAAAGATAATGGGGCATACGCTTTCACAGATAGGTTTACTTCCTCTGATGCCAAGGGTTCAAAAGTAGACGGCTTATGGCACGACGTCTTTTGCACCATTAGTCTTTGAGGTGCTACACGATCCCTTTGCATATTGATATTCCAAACAAACAGGGCTCTGTCTCTGAACTCTTTCCCAGCCTGGCCATGATAAATGGCCAGTTTTCGTTTTCCAATGCTGCAGCAAACCAAGGGGAAAGATGGCTTTTTCAAAAGCAGATCTGATCAGGATGGTGCCCCCCAAAACCCAGAGGCTTTTGGACCCAAAATAGTCGACTCAACTTACCATACGCCGCAGCTTTTGCTGCTGATTTAGCGGCCGCCGCGGCTGCCGCCGCCGAGGTCCCAGCTCCTGTTGGCCAAAGGAAAACCCAAGTCAAGGTACAGAGGAAGGATCTTTCCGTTGGCAGGAATGGTCTTCTCGTGGAAACTCACCTGGGACACCTGGCACACCTGGCAAGCCTGGGACGCCACCAACTCCAACTCCTCCTGGGACACCCCCAACACCACCTGGCTGCAGACCTGAAGGAAAGGGGTGGAATCGAAAGAGGCTTGTCGAGTTGTTCTATATGTGGATCTACGCACCATACCGCCACCAAACCACCTCTTCCCTATAAGACTCAGGGATTGGGGGACATACCATATTTCGCTGCTTTGGCTGCCACTGCGGGACTCACTCCTAAGAGATACAGACAGAGGAAGAAAATCAGAAGATGATGAAAAAGGGACTCCATCTTTACCAGTAAGGCCTAGAGTTACTGCATATACTCATTGTAAGTATAGTAGCTTGAGTCAAAGAAGTGACCCCAAACCCCCAAGTTGACTTATCCATGGGGTCAATGGAATTACTGTATTTAAAATGGCGAAAGGCAAGTGTGTAACCTGTCCTGGAAGCACTGATCCCGCTCTAGTCTCCCATCCATCCAGTCTTTAGTGTGAGTGCAAACAGTTATGCCTGCTGGGATTTTGTATGTTCTTTGGCATTGCTTTCCTTTGCTTCATCCTGTTATGTGCCCCTGGGGTTTGCCCTCGACTTATCCATGCGTCACATCAAAATCCATAATTCTGGCCCCAAAACCTGCCCTTGACTGATGGATGAAGTCCACTTATAGTGTCGACTTCATGTATAGTATGTATAGTATATGATAAGAGTCTCTGGCTCCTACCGGTGATGTAAATACAGGGTTAGGGAAACCAACATTCATTTTAATGTGTTCAAGAAGGATTGGTGCCTGAATCCTCTTGTTCACCTCAACTAGAGTTTGTTATGTGCCTTCAAGTCGTTTCTGATTTATGGTGACCCTATCATGGGGGTTTCTTGGCAAGATTTATTTTGTGGGGGTTGCCTTTGAGGCTGAGAGAGTGTGATGTGCCTAAAGTCATCCAGTGGATTCCAATTTCCAAGCAGAGATTGGTCTCCAGAGTTGTAGTTCAATGCTCAAAACACTACATGACACGGTTCTAGTCTCTAGTCTTCATCCTACCTTCTCCTTCTTCTCCTCCTATCTTTCATCCTCTCCTTAAGCAACCCACCAACTCCTTTACCTCCTACTCCTGTTCCGGGGATGGTTCCGACGCCAGGTCCGACGCCAGGAATGCCACCAACCCCAGGGACCCCAACGCCTGGGACCCCAACTCCGCCAACGCCAACCCCAGGAATGCCTCCAGCGCCTGCAGCAAAAAGATAAAGAGGAACGTCAAGACTCCCCAAAGAGAAGGACAGAAATGTAAGGTGGATGACAGTGCAGACTACACAGATCCTCCTGGTAGTAAGGGCCACTCAACAGAGAAGTAGTGGAGTAGTGGTTGGGCTTTCCTTTATGGAAGGCTTTGAAAGAGAAGTTGGATCAAGTGTGGTTTAGTTTGGGTTACCGCACTTTTTGGAGGTTCAACTAGATGACCCTTGGGATCCCTTCCAAAACAGTAAGTGCACACACGCAAAGAACATGAGATCAATTACAGCAATGATTCTTGATTCCCAAACTTTGGTCCTCCAGCATTTTGGACTTCAGCTCCCAGAAGCCCCAGTCAGCTTGGCCAACCATCAAGTTAAAGTCCAAAACATCTGGCGGACCAACAGTGAATTGGCGAAATCATTGCCTTCTGAGATGTTGAAACCGCAGGTTTCCAGAAGAGAGCAGTGTTCCTCCATTATGAGCTTCACGTCTGGCTCAAGTTAGGCCACAGAGATCTTATTGGAGAGGAGGGGTAAAAATACATTATTATTATTATTATTATTATTATTATTAGAAGGCAAGAGTGACACGAAGTCTGAAGTCCTGGCTTCAGGGGACACCCCTACTATCCTTGAATGGAAAAGATATCCAGCTGTAGAAAAACCTGTGCAAAACTCTGAATTTCGCTGCCCCCCGAAATGTGTCTTTCTCTCCTGGCTCCAAACAAAAGCAGCAGCGAAGACAGACACTTCTGCTCTTTGCTTTCTGAATTTGGGGTCTTCTTGAGCCACGGCAAAGGGCAATATCATTCTGCCCCCTACCCTTTGTTCTATCATCACAATCATCATCATCATCATCATCATCATCATCATCATCATCATCATCATCAATTGCACCATCGAATTTGATAAGTCTATTAACATTGATCAATATCAGAAATATTTCCAAGCTTATCACTGGAATATTTTTGTAATCTATAATGATAAAAACTGTGACTTAAACGTATACGTTAAATAGTTTAAGGCATACAAATCAATAACGTAACAGTAAAACATACAACGTGTAATACTCAAATATCACGTCCTCTCTTCTCAGTTCTTATATCTAGAGTTTTTGACTTTTAAATGCTCTTAATATTATTAGCATATGTTCAACTGTACATTAGATTATCGATCCGGTAAATGGTCATCTCTCTCTCTATTGGTCCTGAATATTTAGCCCTTGGGATGATTTCTGTTTTGAAGCCTCACATCCGTCTTCTTATCTTTATATCCTTTGTAACTTTCTCATCTTGTCTTTAGGTTTAATAGTGTAATATATACAATAACCCTTAAGGATACCTTTATTTTTACAGGGAACTCAAGTGCGTTGTTATTTTCTCTTTCGTTCATTCGATCACTCTCTTCCTTCCCTGGAAACTCACACACACACAAACGCACACCCCAGTGAAACCTGACGCTGCAACGGATGCCCTTAAATCCCTCAACTGCACATGAATTTGCCCCCTTTCTCTCTTTCCAACACATGCTTCTGCTTCCAATCGAAAACAGATGGTGGAGGCCTGGCTGGGACCCAATCCGGGGAAACGGTGCCATCGCAACAAACGACGTTGCACCTGGGACTTCTCGCTCGCAAGTGATGCTCAGAAACGGTGGGAAGGGGGTGCAATGGAGAACAATACCCAGTGAGTTTCTATGGCTGATCCGGGGTTTGGACCTTAAGGAAATCTTGAGGTTGGCTAAGGCTGAGAGTATACAACTTGCCCACATCCATCCAGTTTGTTATATGAGGCAGGGTTTTCTTGGCAAGATTTGCGCAGAGCGGGTTTGCCATCCTCTGAGGCTGAGAGTGTGTAACTTGCCCAAATGTCACCCAGGGGATCTCCATGGCTGCCCCTGCCACATGATGGAGGACTTAGAGATTGCTAGAGAGAATACTTATAGAGTCGGTCCACCATCATGACTCTATGGTCAACGTCCGGCAGAAGTCAGCCATAGAATTGTGCTGGAGGACCTAGAGATGCCTAGAGAGAGGGGTCCTTTATTCCTAACCGCAGGAACAGATCACTTTACTTATTATTTATTGATTAGCAATGTTAGCATCCAATCCAAAGATCAATAGGATTTCAAGGAAGCAAGTGTACTCACCGTATGCTCTGGCTTTGGCGGCGGCTTTGGCTGCTGCAGCGGCAGCGGCGGCGGCGGCAGGTCCACCAACCCCTGTGGCTAAAAAAAGTAAGTAGTAGTAGTAGTTATTATTATTACTATGCCTGTGTTTACCCTCCTATGATCAATCATAAAGCATCACATAGGCGAAATGCAAGATGAGAAAGAGAGGGGAATCACGGACTGTGATAAACAGACATATTTTGCCATTCGAGGGAGTCCTTCCCACAAAAATATGACAACTATATCATCCAGTTTGACTCTCTTGTTGTTCTTAGAAGTGCCAACTGTAAAGGCGTCTCATGCAATGCTCCATCATGCTGGGCTCACTACTCCACAAGTGTTTACCTAATCCTCCGGGAACAGCACCAGTGCCGGGTACCAAACCTCCTCCAAGCGTCCCACCTGTCCCAGGTACGACCCCAGCGCCTTGGAAGAGAGAAACAGAAATGGCGATGTGTCATGTGTGTTATAAATGAAACAAAACAAGCAAAGGCTGGATTCCAAAGGGTCATTCCCTTGGACTGGCTACTCACCATATTTCGCGGCTGCTTTAGCAGCGGCTGCCTGGGCTCCTACGCCTGAGAAAGAAGCAAGAGAGGGAGTGAGACTTTTGCAAGGATATCCAGATCGCACAAACCTCCTTCCCTTCTCTTTAAGGTCTTTAAGCAGAGGCTGGATGGACATCTGTCAGGGATGCTTTGATTGAGAGTTGCTGCATGGCAGAATGGGGTTGGACTGGATGGCCCTTGAGGTCTCTTCCGTGATTCTATGATTCTCCTCCAAAGCACAGAGAGCCCATCTTTGGCTTATCTTAGACTCCAGAAATGACACTGTTCTAGAGCCTGGACATTTTACTTTCTTGGATCCTGTGGTCAGAGAGTCTAGGCAACTTGGGTGAGGATCTTGTTGATGATCTCCATCTTTGTGCTGGTGGTTGAACTTTCCAGGACAGCACATAACATCCACATCTCCATTATGGTGGTGCGCAATGGCATGATCCAACACATAGCCATAGGAAAGTACTCACAGTATAGCTATGCCAGCACAAATGGATCCCCTGTGCCACCCTCCTATTGTATTGTGGACATGTGCCACAAAGAGTAACTATTCTCAGCCTTGCACCCTTCCCTTCTTCTTTCTCCCCCAAAGGTCTGGTATTTCCCACTTCTGGAACTTGTCCGAATTGACAAAGACTTGGAAAGTAACCCGCAACTTCAACTAGTACTGGGTTTGGTTCCAACACCGCTTACCTGTACCAGTTGGGTACCCGGCCTTTCCTCCAGCCCCACCAAAGACTCCACCAGGTCCAGTACCTAGAAGCACAAGGGGGGACTGTGAATTGATTCAATTGCCTGACATAAAACCAGAAGGGACCACAAGGCTAAGTGCTTGCGGACCTCCAAAACTCAAGATGTTGAGATAGCTTATTGTGTTTGAGTGGAAGGGTTCTCCTGGCCTTTGGAAGCCAACCGAAAACCTGGATTCTTTGCTAGATGCTCACATTGCCCAACATCCAGGTCTGATCCTGAGTCTAGAAGGGAGTGTCCAGGCCTCAGACTCAGGACTAGACCTGGATATTGGGCAATCTGAGCATCTAGCAAAGCATCCAGGTTTTTGGTTGGCTTCCAAAGGCCACTTTGGAAGGTCTCAGGGCAAGAGTCTTGTCATGCAAAGCCTAGGGCTCCTTGCCTGAGGACCAGAGACTCATTGGCCAGACTTAGTCGTTTTTTGATTGAATGTCCAAGAGCTATTGATGCTCAAGTTATGCTTAATGGCACTCCCTCTTGTAGCGTCACCCTTTGCAACACCCCCAGGTCACATCCCACCACGAGAGATCGCCAGAGACCAGCCTTAAGTCACAGGTTTGAGCCATGAAATTTCAGGGCCTGGAAATGTTCCGAACTGGTGACGCTTCCAAGCCCAAACTTGCACCTGTTTCTACCAAATGTGGCCATCTGTGCTGCATTGCTGCACATCCTCCATCCAAAAACTGTGGTACCCACATGCCCTTCCAAATGCACTCACCAAAAGGTAGCTTCCCACCACCGTACGGTGACCCATAATAGCCGCCTGGAAAGATAGAGAGAGAAAGAAATGGATCACAATGGGAACTTATTCTCTGAAGGTGCCAGCCATGGATGCCGGCGAAACGTCAGGAACAAACTCCTCTAGAACATGGGCACATAGTCCGAAAAACAACCCACAAAAATCTATGCGAACGTATTCCTTTCAATTGGAGATGAAGCTGTCTCACCCCAAACACCCCAAAAGCCAATTTATTTGTACTTAAGGGAAAAGCTGGCGTTCCGATGTATCTTCCCCTGCTGCTAACTTGCATGGGTTTGTTGGACCTTTTAAGTGGGGAACCTAAATCTCAGCCTAGGAGTATTTCTGTGCCGAATGCTACCCCGATATACTTTGGGATGTATGTAATTTCAGGTGAGAACAGCACAGAATATATCTGCTTTCTCCACAATGGTGAGAATGTTGTAGAAAGTATTGATCCTTACCTACAAAGATGACATAGCCATATGTTTGCAGCCCTGGTAAAAGTCCCATCGCAAGGAAGGAAATAACTGTGCCCTTTCACGGTCCCCCAAATCGGCTACCCCTCTTTGTCTCATGGGAAGGCCGGCCCTTCAGACAGGTATGTCTTGGATTAAAACTCACCTGGGAGTTTGGGGGCCTTGATCGGATATCCTAGAGGGAGTCCTGGCTGCTGGCCACCAAAGCCTCCAAAACCTGTAACAGCCAAAGAATAGTATAAACAGAACAAAGCCCACCTGGGTTCAGACCATCCTGCCTTTAGTTTTGGGTGGGTTTTTTGGGCTATGGGGCCATATTCTAGGAGAGTTTGTTCCTGATGCTTCGCCAGCATCTGTGGCTGGCATCTTCAGGGAATCCTGAATGCATCCTCTGAAGATGCCAAAGCCACAGATGCTGGCGAAACGTCAGGAATAAACTCTTCTCAAACATGGACACTGAGCCCGGAAAATAACCCACAAAAAAGTATGGATGCCGGCCACGAAAGCCTTCGACTTTGCATCCTGCCTTTGTTCGTAACCAGCCACATGGGCAGGCCCTTTCCAGTGACCCATGCCTGGAGAAAAAGCATGTCATCTTCCAGAGCGGAGGTGGGCAAAGTGTGGTTCATGGGTCGCATGTGGCCCCTGGGTGCCATTTTTCCACATCCAGAAGCCACCTGGAAGCTTCCCAAAACTACCCAATGCCTCCCATTCATTTTTATTGTTTTGGCTCAAACGTGCAAAAGCAGGCACATTAGTCCCCGAACCCATCACCCGCCTTCAAATATGTCTCTTTACATCACAGTCCTTCCCAAAATGGCCACCTGATGGTCACCATTTTGAGGGACTCCAGAGATAATGTGGCACACGTGGAAGGAGCAACCCAGGGGATATATGAAACTAGGCCATATATATTTGTCCACCCCTGTTTTTGAGGATCCAACCTACCAGGGATCCCAGCATAAGCGCCTCCTCCTGCACCTGAATGGGAAAAAGAAAAAGAAGAGACTGAGCAGAGATTGTCTCTATGCAAACCAAGGCACAACATTGTGCCAAGAGCTTGGTTTCCAAACTTTGGATCAACCCGGTACTGACTAGGGATGTATGTATGTAACCATGGAAGGAGGACTCACCTGGGACTTTGGGCTTGACGCCGGTTCCCGTTGGCACCCCTGGTAAGACCCCTACCCCAGGGTAACGGATCCCTGAAATTGGAGACAGACCACTTTACAGAACGCAACGGATGATCCATGTATGTTTTTTGGTTCTCAACAGGACTTCCAATATGGGCCTCAGTGTGAAACATATGCTGATGCCACCCTGCAGAATTAATGAAGTTTGACACTTCCCATGGAATCCTGGGACTTATAGTTTGTGGCAACACCATCATCCTCTGACGGAGGAGGCTACAGAGCTTGCCAAACTGCAAATCCCAGAACTCCATAGCATTGGCCTGCAAATGTGGAGGGACCACAGTAACTGAACATTTTTGACACTGTGGAAGGAACTTTTAATTTCTTATGGGTCACTGATCATGAAAGGAACAGATAGACCCATCCGAGGCCAAACTCACCTGTTCCAGGGAGGACACCTCCAGGGAAGACACCTGGGATCCCGACGCCAGGTATCCCGACTCCTGCCAAAGGAAGAACACAGCAGGGATGGCCCCGTGTCATTTTCTAGCCAACCCCTTCCTCCATCCTTCTTCCAATTCCAGGAAGAAAGCAATGGCAGATGCCTACAGCATTGTGACATAGCTGGGAATTGGCTTGCTATCTACTGGGAGCATCCAAGTTGGTGTCCGCCAAGAAGAGCATCCCCAGCAGGGAGTCCTCCACCCTTTTTGGAAGGCATCCAGAGAAGGAGACCTCACCAAGTCTCTCGCCATTTGGTTCCATTTAGTGTCAAGAAGCCCTTTCTAAGGCGCAGACGAAATCTACGCTCCTGTAACTTCGTACCATTAGAGCAGAAGACAACAAGCCTGCCTTCTCTTCCCAGTGACAGCCCTTCAGCTGATCCTATCGTTCCATGATTCCATATTGAAAGTGAAATCATGTCACCACCTTTCTCTTCCCCAAACCGAACATGCCCAGCGTCTCCAACGTTTCCTCACACATTTCGTTCTCCATACTTCTTATCACCCTTGTTGCCCTTCTCTGAACTCATACCAACTTGTCTATATCCTTCTTTTTATTTTAACCGTTTGCATTGTCATTTAAATCTCATATCTTATTTACAGTACTTCCGTCATTTCATTAGTAACCAACACCTTTTTCCTGTATCCGTTCTCTTTCCTTATGCGCTCCGATCTGAAACAAATAAGTAGGTTGTCCTCCCTATTTTTGCCTTTTACATATATTTCTCTTCTTTCAGGCTGATTTACATTGAACCTCCTTTTGTTTCCCTTGCCAGATCGTTTCCACATTTCCTTACAATCATCTTTACACCGGAGACCATTCCTTGTCTACTTTCTCTAAATCTTTCTGATTTATTAAAGCTGCTATTCTGTCCATTTCAATCATCTCAGTCATTTCTTAAAAGGATCCACCTGGAAGCGAACACAGTATTGCAGATGAGGCCTGACCAGCCCCGAATATAGTAGGACCGCTCTTCCCTCGACTTGAAAACTATGCTTCGACGAATGCAGGCTAAAATAGCGTTCGTTGTGCCGCAGCATCACACGGCTGGCTCATATTCAATTTATGATCAACGATAACCCCAAAGTCCTTACTCCCATTGAGATTAGACCCATTAAGGATTAGCGACATGTCAGATCATCAGTGATCCCATGGGCCTCCTCTTTTAGGGTCGCTCCAAGGAAAGTAAGGTCCATGTTTTCTTGCTGAGAAAGAAAGTTGGGAGGTCTCATTTGAACTTGGAGACAAATGGGGACCTACCAGGGATCTTCCCAGGCTTGGCCCCAACGCCGGTTCCTGGTTGCACCCCGGTTTGTGGGATCACTCCACCTGGAGGAAGGGAGAAGGAGAAAGAAAGGGGCATTGGCACAGCGGAGATTTCCAATGCACGTTTCATCACATCCAGAGCCCAGGGAGGAGGAGGTTAGAGGCAGGGAGCATCTTCAGAGGAGGATCCCCCAAAAGGGCTCCTTTGTCCAAGTTCACCATTGAGCAACTGCAGAGCCAAGAGAGCAGCCAAGAGTTGCAAAATCTTTGCATTGTTCTCTTTCTGGTTCCAACCACAAACGGCAACCAACAGGGAGACTCCTGGAGCTTCGCAGGGATGCAAGCTGACAGGCTTCATGCATGTGATTATCGCAAGCAGCAACAACAACAAGTTGCAAAGGGATCTCGTAACTGTACTAAAAGTTCTCTTTGCATACTGATTCTCTAGACTAACACAGCAATATCTAACAACAAGAGTTTGGGACCAGCATTGATTTCAGAGTCTAGGGATCGGTTCGTTGGATAATGGGCATGCTATAAGGAGTCTTATTATTATTATTATTATTATTATTATTATTATTATTATTATTATTAAGCTTTGTTTATATAGTGCTGTAAATTTACACATATATATTTATATATAAGTGTGTAATGCAAATTGCTGCATATTTTCGAAGGCACTTGTCATCCCGTTCCTGTGCAAACTGCAACCGTTTGCCGTTCCTCTGCGAAAATGCGCAGCCAGCCGTGCAAAGCAGGCAGAAGCCACAGGTTTGAGAATGCACATTACTGCAGATACTCCAATAAAATAGTGAGTAACATACCTCCTGGCACACCAACGCCGCCTCCAGGAACGCCAACGCCAACCCCAGGGAGGCCACCTCCGCCGGCGCCAGGTCCACCAAGCCCAGCACCTGGTTCAAGAGAGACAACATAAAGTGGCTGTTGTTAATGTCTGGAATGCGTTTACACTGTGGAAATAATGCAGCTTGACACTACTTTAGCTGCCAGGGCTCCATCCTGGAGCATGCTCAGATTTGTAGTTTGGTGAGCATGCTTTGAAAGAGAGGACTCATAAAACTGCAAACCCCAGGATTACATAGGATGGAGCGACAGCACTTAAAGTGGCGTCAAACTGCATTACTGCTACAGTGTAGATGCATCCAAGGACTCCAGACATGGCAAGAGCCACGCTCACTGTGTCAGCAATAACAGGAACGCACCTGCTTTGGCGGCGGCTTTATAAGCTGCCGCCGCCGCCGCGGAGGTCCCGGCACCTGGATAGACCCCTCCTGGATAAGCTCCTCCTGGATAAAGTCCACCTGAGAGAAAGAAGGAAAAGGGTCCTCAGTGGCTCAATTCCTTGGAATCGATTTCTTGGAGCAAGTACCAAGCAGGGGAGCAATAAGCTTGCAACGTTTTGTAGAAACCCTCCTCAGCCTCTGCAGTGTCTTCCTTACCTAGTCCTGCTCCAGCACCTCCGACCCCTGAAGGAGAGAAAAGAGAGCGCACTTTGCAAGGCTATATTCAAAACGAAGGAAGGTGAATGAAGACTATGTAAAGAGAATGCGTATGCTTGATTATATAGTATATGTTATATATTTGTAGGTCTAAATAAAATGTACTGTATAATTAAAAAAAAATGTGATGCTAACGTGTGCGTGTTTTATGCACCTTCAAGTTGTTTTGGATTTACGGCAACCTTAAGGGGAACCTATCGCAGGGCCATATCTGTTCAGAGGTGGGTTTACCATCGCCATCCAACTTGCCCAAAGTCGCCCAGTGGGTCTCCGCGGCCAAGCCAAGGTTCGGACCCTTGTCCCCCAGTGTCCTTGTCCAACACCCAAACCCTGTTTTAATGGTCACAGATTTAAACAAAATGTGGAAGGAGGGCTTGAAACGGGTGGGAAGACCACTGACCTGGTTTCGGAGGTTTGGCTCCTGCGCCTAATCCTGGTAGGAAGGGAAAATGTGGAATAAGGTTAAACAAGAGAAGACTTCCGAGGAGAACCTCGAGCACCATTTTCTTGACGAGAGCAGAATTCTCTTTCTATGGCAACCCAGGACCAACTGGGTCCAATGTTTTCTTTCTACAGGAGTGGTCCAGATGTGAGCCTTTAATCCGACATGAGTGCCATTGCATTTTGGTGACGGCTGTTGACTCCCATGTCGGTCAGGCGCTGAACCCACTCCAGAAAATACCATGTTTTAATCCACTCCAGAAAACTAACCCAAACCAGGAGTGGATTCACTGCCCTGCTGACATGGGACCTGCCAACCACTCGGATGGCCTTCCTCTCCAGCGCATGGTACCTAATAATGTCCTTCGTACGGTTCTGCCCTATACGACTCCCGAGGGTCGTCTTTTTGTTATCTTACCCCGGCGAGTGTGCCTTAGGGTTTGGGACCCTTTGCCCTGGTAGAATTGGTTGCTTAAGGGCTTGACTCTAACTTTGGCTTGCAAGAGGATGCTGGAATCCATCAAGCCAAGGACTGGAGCGTTCTCCTCTGCAACATCCCTTTGTGGCCAATAAAGCCTATCCGATAGCAGAGGCAGGGGTCGGTTTTTAGTACCAAATGGCGGCTCATTCCAAGCCCATAACAATAGTGGGAAACGTTATTTAAAATAACGAAAACATGTCCGTCTTATTAGGACTCACCTCTAACTCCAGATCGCTTTCGGGCGAATGAAAGAGCCTCGCTCCCGAGGCCAATGACTCATTCTCTTTTGGCCTCCTCTGCCTTGGACAATTTTATTCCCAATGACGCTCTCTGCTTTTACTCAGAGCAGATACGAAGCGAAGGGGATGGCAATTGCTCAGGCTCCCCGCGGATATGATGATGATGATGATGATTTAAAGTAACAATAAAAATTGGCGTTTCGTTGGCTATGCTCTAGTCCTCGGGCACCGAGGCTGGGTTTTTGGGAAACGGCGCATAGTTTACTTGGAAGATCAGCCTTTTTGCGTCGGAGGACTTTAAGAACCCTCAGATGGATACCATCTGTTTTTATTCTCTGGTTAGCCATGAAAGCATATGCCTGAAGTGTTGCGTGAAGAAAGGGAGGAAAGAAAGGAGGGCGAAACCCACTTCGGACTTTGATAACGGGTAAAAATAATAGGCATTAACATACTATTTGGCTACATCTGCGCCGTGGAAATAATGTGGTTTGATGCCACTTGAACTGCCATGGCTTACTGGTGTGGAATACTGGGATTTGTAGTTTGCTGGGGCAACAGAGCCTCTCTGATGGAGGAGGCTAAATAATAATAATAATAATAATAATAATAAATGTTTTATTTATATCCCGCCTCTCCAAAGGCTTGCAAAACTACAAATCCCAGAAGTTGATAGCGGTGTCGGAATGGCATTATTCCAACTCCATTATTATGTCAATGGGGAAGAAAATGCAAATGTTATTTAAAAGGAATTGAGAAATGTGTTCACTTTGAATAAAATGCAGGGGAAAAATATACATTTCCTCCTGAGAAAAGGAAGAAGGGAATCCTTACAAGCAAACCAGCGACGAATGGAAAGGCCCTGGAAAGTGGAACAAGGAGGAACCCAACACAGTAAGTCAGACCTTGCGGGGAATAAAATTACTTTGGAGACTACTACAACTCCCAGACTCTCCCAGTTTCACGACAGCTGGATTCTGGAGGTTGTAGTGGAGGTTTTCCTCCATGTTTGGAGAAGTACGTTCATCCCAAGGAGGACTCACCTGTGCCGCCCAATCCGGTCCCGAGTCCGCCAACGCCGGTGCCTGCGGAGGAGAGGAACATCTCACTTTGGGGCCTTTGCCAAGAGCGCCAGCTTTCTCGTTCTGCCCAACTGAGACTGCCAGCAAGCCCAATGGTGGATGCTGGAGATTGACCAGTCACCCTGAGTGGCATCTGTGGGTCTCTCCTGCGGGTGATGACTTTGCGCCAGGCCATGGACGGCTTGCAAAGCGATAGGGTTCAGCACCTTGGAAACCTCCGTTAAATCCTAAACTGCTCCAAGAGCCTTGTGGCAGTGAATTCCACCGATTAACAACCAAATCATGCAACCAGGGCCTCATTCTACCTTTTAAATCAGATTGTGAATCGGTTTGAACCGGTTCAAGCGACCCTGGTTCCCACTTAATCCGAATCACTGAATGAGGCCCAAGAAGTGTTTTCTTCTTGTCCGTCCAAAATCTACCCGTCCAACCGAAATCCACCAAGTGATCCTGAGCCTTTGGAGATCGGGAGACCAACACTCTGGCATGCTTTATCTGAAACCTGATCTCATGCGCGTCAGGGGGCATTCTTCCATTCCTTTGACCCCCATGCGCTTACCTGGACCGCCGAGTCCGGCGCCAAGTCCCCCCAGGCCTCCCACGCCAGCCGCTCCTGCGGAGAGCGGCAAGATCTCAGTAGGGCTGGGAGAGGGGAGAAAGAGGGACCCAGCGGGGGCTGGAAGCTGCCATGTCAATGGGGCGGCCAATCCGTTCCGGATTTTGGTGTGGGATGTCTCCAAGGTGCCGAACCCTGTTTCTAAATAGGTTCGGCGCCTTGGAGAGCTCCAATGCAAAGCTAACCAGAACCTGGCCAAAACTGCTTTTTATGGGTTACGGTTGTGGTGGTGGGTAGTTCCCATGGCTAAACGCCAAAGGAGTTATCCAAGGCCGGGATACAAAACCATCATACCAGCATCCCTAGTGGTGGTTGCGACTCTTACCAGGGTAGAAGCCTGTTCCAGGACCCCCGACTCCTGCACCTGGGACCCCTGGAAGTGAACAAAAGGAGACAGAATCAGAATATTTTACTCCTAGGGGGAGTCCTTGTCCTTATTTATGCTTGTCCTTATTTATACCACCTCCTTTCCTCCAAGGAGTTGAAGCTGGCTTGCGTTGCGTGGCTCTCCTCCTCCATAGAGTTGTGCTGGAGAACCTAGACCTTCCTAAAGAAAACACTTGTGGGTCCTCCAGCATGCCTCTATGGTCAACCCTTTGCAGGGAGGGTGGGATATTGGGACATGGGATTGTATGAAATTTCAACTTGTAAGCTGCCCCGATTGTCACTGACAGAGAGGCGGGCTATAAATAAATTATTATTATTATTATTATTATTATTATTTATTAGCTGTTGACCATAGAGTTGCACTGGAGAACCTGGAGATCCTTAGAAAGGTGTTCTCTTAGGTAAAAAGAATATCCTCTTGGATTCCGAGTGATTAAGCGGAATATAAATAATAATAATAATTTATTATTATTACAGTATTAGTGGGGTTTTTTATCTGCCATTTCCCCACATTCACGGGGGTCCATATATATGGTGGGACCACAGTATATTGTTCATATTTGCACACCGTGGATGCTTGAATGCGCGGATAAAGATCCCATGGATATGGCAGTCCAGATGTACTTGGTTGGCAGACCGCCACTGAATACTGAAGATTATATTTCAGAGGAAGGAACTGGCAAAACCACCTCTGCAGATTCCTTGCTTCGGAAAAGCCTATGAAACCCATGGGGTTGCTGTAAGTCAACAGTGTGACTTGAATATGTGCATGTGCGCGCACACACAGAGCACCCCTTCGGCCCTCTTGCCTGGATGCAACATGCACATGGATGTCTGCACCCCCAAACCCGCTCTGGCCTGCCCTGGCAACTTGGGTTTGCTTAATGTTCAGCAGCTTCTTGGCTTCCCCAGATGGATCTCTGCTTCGCATCCAGCCATATGGGCCGATTGTGCAACCGAAGGACACTGAGGAGCATGCATGTTTCGACATGCGGCCCCCGCTTCCCATTGCCTCCAACGCTGCCTTCATGGCTTCTTTCCTCTTAAATAAACACTTGCGTTTCAGACTAAGACGACACAGGGACCAACTATTTTTCTATGGAAGAGGAGATGTTGGCGCAGCCAAGGAACCAAATCCCGCAGAAATGACTCTTCGCTCCATTCGTCATTATTGTGCCGGGACTGCATGAGGTTTTCTTTAATGTTGTGAAATTTCTAGGGAACACTTCATTCGTCCAATAAGGCTGGCCAGAGTTCCCCAAAGGATTGTGGCGACAAGCGCATATGTGACAATGGGAATGGGTTCTGGGCTTTTGGAGTCCCCCAATTTCTGGATCTATTTTGGAATCGGTTCAGGGTTCATCACCCTGGAAAGCAATTCCAAACCTTGAATTACAGACTAGGCCATTCCCTCGACATCTCAAAGGACAGAAGTCAATACAATGCATAACTAACTCAAGTCGTCTGAAGAAACTTGCTGGGAAAACCCTGCAATAGTGCCACCTTAGTGCCGCCATAAGTCGGAAATGACTTAAAGGCAGACAACACACAAACATGCATTGGTGATGATATTAGGGAGCATTTGTTGTCCTTGTGGGGAGCAAGTCACTCTCCGGTTGTGGCACAGGCGACCATCGGAGCATGCATGCCATTACGGCAACATGTTCCTCTTCCCTCCCCATAAGCGCATCCTTTTTGTGAGCATTACCAGATTGCAAACTTGTTCTGAAAGATTCGTCTCTCTGCACCTTGTTGTTTGGATCCCTTGGATGGCTTCCCGACCGCCTGCCCTGGAGAGGCTTTGAAGCCGCGCATGTTAACAGAGGAACGCTTAGCAATTTCTTGGAAGACAACGGCAGGGCTGAGGAATGCTTAAACAAATAGTTTAATCGCAAGCGGATCTGGTTGTACTTAACCAGAGATCCCTGTGACTCAGCTGCATTTCCTAGCTGGTTATGGAGAGAGAGAAGAGAGGCTGGGAAGAGGCTGCCTTCGGGCATCCATGTACCTCCATTGCTCCACAGCGCGCATTCACAGATAAACTGTCCCTCAGACACAGGGCAAAACAGTGGTAGATTCTACTAGTCTACGAAAGCTCATGCTGCCAATGTCTCTGTTTCAGTGAGTCTCAATGAGGCTACAAGATCTCTCTACATACTGCTTCTACAGACTTACACGGCTACATTTTTCAATTCAGGGCGGTAAGGCAGGCATCCCATCAGTATGCACAAAATGTGCCTTCAAGTTCCAGATTGCAGAAGCAGGGTTGTGCATGCAGCGCCACTGCGCATTTGCAACGGGGTGCGGTGACAGCGGACAGAGAGGAGATGCTCTGCTTTCGCCACCCGCTTCCTTGCAAAGAAATGCATCCTCTACAGAAAGACGCAGCCATTCAGGATGGCGAGGCGTGCCTGTTTCGCATCCATTTCCTTCCCCAATAGCCAAGGGATTGTGGGTGAGATGGAAGAGGGGAGATTAAGTGTTACCACCTGAAAAAATCTCTGCTGAAACAGAGAAAGTTGAAGAGAGAGAGAAAGAGGGAAGGAGGGAGGAAAGAGGCAGCTGATGCATAGATCAGTTTCTGTTTCTGTGTATGTGTCATTCATATATATATGTGGTTTTCTTCTCTCTCTTGACCAGTATAACTATCTCCCAAGTGTCCCAAAACCTGCTTCCAAGACTCCGACATTCCTGCGTAATTGGCTCATGGATGGCGGCCAAAGCGAAGTCGACGCAAGCCAGAAACCTCCCCCGGACGCCTGAGATTGAGAAACCGACTAGATGGCTGGTCAGACGCGGGATTGAGAAACACCAACAAAGGATGACAAAATCGACGCCAGGACACACAAGACAACAAGAAGCAGGGCAGCAGGGAGAAGAAGAGGAAAGAAGGAGAAAGAAGGAGAGGAGAGGAGAAGTTGGGGATGCTTTGATGGAGAGTTCCTGCATGGCAGAATAAGGTTGCACTGGATAGCCCTTGGGGTTTCTTCCAAGGTTAAATGCCCAGAGTGGGGATGGTTAGGTAGAATGACATACAAAAACCATATGACACCGGTCTAACTGGCCTTACAAAGAACCCTTCTGCGGACAGAGTTTCGTCTCATTTTTGAACTATGCTAACTCTTTGACTCAAAGCGTTCCCAACAAATGGGAAGCTGTGTTTCCACTTTGCACGAAGTGGTTTAAAACACTGCACAAAATTACCTTTCGGGTGAAGTGTGCAAAGCGTACATGGTTTGTAGTTTGGTAAGCCAGGGTCTGAGAGCCAGCTCAAGCATGGAAACCCGCTGGGTGACCTTTAGCAAGTCCCACTCTCAGAGGAAGGCAACGCAAGGCTCCCCAAAGCAAAACCTTGTCGAGGAAACCTAAGCTGGAAATGACTTGAAGACACGCAACAGACACATACAAAGAAGTCTTTGGAAATGCCCAGTCGGCATTAGAAGTGCCCAAGGTGCATTGGAAGGGCCGAACGAGCATCGTAAATTTTCAATGCATACCAGGAAGGCCCAATGAGACGTAGAAGTGCTCAATATACATTGAAGATGGAGCAAGCTTGTTTTCTGCTGCTCCAGAGAGTAGGACCAGGAGCAATGGATGCAAGCGATGGGAAAAGAGATCCCACCTCAACGTTAGTTAGGAGGAGCTTCATGATGGAAAGAGCTTTTAGAAGAGAAGGTGAAGAGCTGACACGATAGCCCTGTTTAAATATTTGCAGGGGTGTCATGTTGGGGATGGAGCAAGCTTGTTTTCTGCTGCTCCAGAGAATGGGACACGGAGCAATGGATTCAAGCTAGAGTAAAAGCGATTCCACATAAATATTAGGAAGAACCTCCTGACAGTAAGACAGTGGACGATGCTGCCTTGGGTGGTTGGCAGAGTCTCCTTCTTTGGAGGTTTCCAAGCAGGGCCATTACAGTTTGGACTGAAACCGGAAGCGGATGTACCACCTCTTCTAGTATGGGTCACCACAGGGTCCATGAAAGCATACCGTTTGCCATCTAACAAATGGATACCATTCGAAAAACTCACTGTTGCTCATTCAGGTGCCGCAGAATAATCTGTCTGCCCTTCTTTGAGTTAATGTCCAGGCGCATGGGCACAGTGTGTTGGCACCATGAATAAGCAAATGCAGCCATCTTCCTATGCTAGGGATAAGGGATACATCCCACATCCCTCCTGGCTCAGATTAGTGGATTCGAACATGAAGTCACACCAACTGTTCAGGATCTCTGGCACCAAGCACAAAACCGTCCCAAGCTCCACACAGTTGGCAAAAACCAACTAAGCGCCAACTCTTTGCTGGTCTGCATCATTTCTAGGCAGAGAAAGGGGGACCCAAATGTAACCAGCTAGAACCACATTTTCTCCAGGCTAAACATGCCCAGCTTCCTATGCCGTTCCTCATAGGGCTTGACGGTTTCCAGACCTTCCACCATTTTTGGTCGCCTTCCTCTGGATACCTTCCAGCTTGTCCACATCCTTCTCGAATCGTGATGCCCACAACTGGATGCAGCCTTCCAGTGGCACACGCTGAGCTTGGAAATCGGGGACCATATTTCCCAGAATCCCCCAGCTAGCCCTTTCACCAAGCTTTGTACATGACTTGTGGTGATGGTGGTTGTATTCGAGACGAGAGGTAGCCTACATCTGGCTCCAGATTGGTGAGGAAGCGAGGAATATCTTGGGGTCGATTGAGTTCTGACCCGACTTCAACCGTGTCCCTTTGGAATCGGCATCCAGGGTCGCTCTGACAGTTGCAAATAGAGATGGAGATAGAGCCAGGAGACACTAGCGACAAGGAAACCATAACAGAAAAATCTGTTTGGTTGGAGAATGTATTCCCCCTCCTTTCCTTTTTTCTAAAGGTGATCCTGTCAAGGCATTCCATCCATCCGCAATCTCTCTCTCCGCAGGGATTAGGAAGCTGCTGACAGACATAACAAATCCTGAAACGTCTGCCATTTGGATTCCTATCCCTGCCACGTTCTCCTCGCATCGATGCGCGGCAGACGCAGGAGCGTTTGTCCTTTTGGCGTGGAGCATTGGAAGGACAGAGTCGAGCGCGGAAGGTAGCGGGACGTCGGCGTGGGTTGGGTGGCGTCTCAATGGGTCCACAAACAGCCATGCCTCAAACCCTCTGACAAAGATGCTCCTTTGTACAAAGTCTTCGCATGTTCCCCAAGCTAGCCCTCCTTATCCTCTGTCTAGCTGGAAGGTTTTTGGGCGGCATCGCTGTCGGGAGGGATTTTGAAGGATGGACGAAGAAGGACAGACTTTTACCGTCGAGTTGCAGTGCTTTTCAACAATAAACAAAGCAAAAGAAGGAGGAGGAGGAGGTTGGAAAGTCATGCACTAGACCTGCTCCAGTTGCACACCTCTGCGCTAAACCTGTTTCCTGAGCTGCGGACCCTGCAACGTTCAACACCGTTTGCAAGGTCAATCTCTGCTCAAGCGCAAAACCACATGGCGCTTCCATTTCCCGGGGATTAGGAGCATGACATGCAACAGGAGGCAAGGTGCGCTTTGAGCCCAGGGCTTGGCTGGTGTTGGAGAAGAATGGGCCCCAAAAGAGACATCAGTCATCGGTGGGGCTCCCAGTAAACGCCTGTCAATGGAGACAAGGCCCCCTTCGGCAGTTATGCTGCTCTCCAATGCGCTTTCCTTCTTAACCCCTTTCTTTCTCTATCCCTCTTTCTACCTCTCTTTTCTTCCTTTATATCAATATATCTCACATTTCTCTGATAATTTTTTTAATTACAGAAGCGATCCTAGATCTTTTAGTCTATTAATCTGTAGCATGGAGCCATGGCAGTCAAAATGGTACCAAGCTGTGTTATTTCGAATGCACCCTCTCTCTCTTACTCCTTCTCCGATCCCCCCATCTCCAACTCTTTCCACTTCTCTCCTCCTCTCTTCTTCGTTCCCTCTCTCCTTCTCTCTCCCTCCTTTCTTTCTTTCGTTCCCCCTCTCTCGCTCTATCTCTTTCTCTCTTCCCTTGCAGAATGGGCAGCGACAATGTGCAATTCCAGGAAGAGCGGAGACTTGGCGAGCCGATGGGCCCTGGCAGGCGCATCGACCGATTTATATGTGTTTATCGTTCAACTTGCCTCCTGCGTCTGGGCCGAGAGAGAGAGAGAGAGACTGGCCACCGGCCACCGGAGCAAGGTTCTGCAGAAACCCCAAAACCCAAGCTTTGAGTAAGGAAACCTGGAGGTTCATGAGAAGGCAGCAGAGGAACTCACCCCAAATACAACTCGTGTCACTTTAAGGCAACACTCCCCCAGTTTTCCACTTTGGAACGTACTGTGTATCCTCATGTATAAGTCTAGAAATGTAGGTCAAAAAGTTGATCCAAAAAACCTGAGTCGACTTAGCCGTGGGTCAATGCAAGCCCTGTATCTTAACTCTTATTTAAAAGAAGGAACCATCTCCTGGTGAAAAGCAAGAGTATAATCTGTCCTGGAAGCACTGATCCCCTCTATCCTCTCATCCATCCAGCCTTAAGACTCAGCACAAAGAGCTATGTCTGATGGAGTTTTCTAAGATCTTTGACATTGTTTTGCTTTGCTTCGTCCTTTAGATCTTTTGCTATGTGCCCCTAAGTTTTACCCTCGACTTATCCGTGGGTCAAGTTGTTTCCGATTTATGGCAACCCTAAAGCGAACCTATGCTGCGGTTTTCTTGGTGAGTTTCTTCAGAAGGGTTTGCCATTGCCATCCTCTGAGGCTGAGAGAGTGGGACTTGCACAAGGTCGCCCCATTGGCTTTATGGCCAAGCTGGGAATCAAACCCTAGTACCCAGAGTCGTAGTCCGACGCTTAAACTACTACGCCAAGCTGGCTGTCCCCAAGAAGAGTAGATCCACTGAATCCATTGTGGATGACACACGTGCAAATCCTATTGATTCAATGGCACGGCTTCAGTCAGCACTAACAATAGGGTTTAGTACAATCGCATCCAAGATCCGCAAACCTGCGATACCGAGTCAAATGCACAACGCGCATGTTGCAAGCTCAGATTTCTCGGATTACCGAGGATGAGCTATAAAGTTATCAGGATGCAAAAACTCTTGTCTGCCGTAATAAATTACAGGCCACTTTGGAAGCCAGGCCAAAGGGAAAACTCCCGGAGATCATCCCCGTCTGTGGGAAATGAAGGCTGGAAAGGAGCAAAAAAGTGCTTAGGGATTGTTTTACGAAACTCATCAGGACGCACCCACACTGCAGAAATAATCTGGTTTCACACTGCTTTAACCGGGTGAGTGGAAACCAAAGGTTGGAAAGGAGGAAAACAGTCTTCCTTGCCTAAGAAAACCCTACAAAATCCATGGGGTCTCAAGGGGTCAATAGTCCGGTTGAAGGTACCAACACACACAAAGGAATCAAATCCCATCTGGTCTTGGAAGCTAAGCAGGGCCAGTCACAGTTAGTACTAGGATGGGAGACCATCAAGGAATCCCAGATGCTGTCGACTATATTTCAAAGGAAGGGACTGTTGATTCCTTGCGTAAGAAAACCCTACGAAATTATGGGGTTGCCAGAACGCACCAGGAAAAAAATGGAAGGTACAAAAAACCCCACATGCGCTAAATACCCTAAAAGGTACCACGTCCCATCGGATCATGGGAGCCAATAAGGGTCAACCATGGTTAGCCCCAGGATGGGAGAGACCACCAGTGAATCCCAGGCGCTGGAGGCTGCGTTTAATAGGAAGGAACTGGCCAAGTCCCCTTTTGATCGATGACTTGTTTTCTTTCTGCCGTCCCTCCCTTGTTCCATGAAATCTTGCATCCTGAGGATCCCTTGCATAAGAAACCCCCCTGCAATCCATGGGGTCGCCACGAGTCAAAAGGGGACTGGAAGGCCCACGTGCACATACTCTGGAAGCCAAAACCATGTGAGCCTGAAGCCCAGCTCAGCAAGATCAGAAGCTGAAAGTCCTCCCTAGCACCAAGGGAAAGGACGGCATGTGGCCACCAGCTTGCATCCCTCCCCATGGAGTTATGCACCCTCTCAGCCCTGCGCCTTCCACCGCCATCCACTTGGCACTCCATGGCACCCGGAGAAGCTGAGCTTAATCCCCTTGACTTGTGGCAACTCTATCACGGGGTTTTCTTGGCAGGTTTCTTCAGAAGGGGTTTGCCATGGCCCTCCTTTGAGGCTGAGAGGGTATGGTCACTCAGGGGCTTCCATGTCCAAGCCAGGATCCCAACTCTGATCTCTGGCATTGCAGCCCAATGCTCAAACTACTATGGTTGCCGTTGGATGATTACAGAGGAGTTAATATAGGTAACTGTTCTGGATTCACCTTCGCTACAAAGCCATGAAGTCAGTGCCCTTCAACCGTCCCAATTTTGCAAAGAGGTGTCCCGATTAATCCCCTGCCGTCCCATTTATTCAACAGCCATTCAAATGTCCTGGCTTCTCTCTCATCCTCTCGCCTTCCCCTTTTTGTCCTCAACTCGCTTCAAGTGCTGCGAGCCGAGTTCAAAAATGCAAAAGCAATTTGTGCTCAAAGCCCAGGGCCAAAGTATAAGGAATCAATTTGTTTTTCTGGGTCTCAATTGGCGTATTCTTCTCCACGTTGCTTTGCTTCTGATACAAAGGGGCAGCTTCGAAAAATGACTTAACGGCTCAAGCGGAGGGTTGCCAAGTTTATCGTCGGCTTAAGCAAAGACGCCAACCTCCCATACAATATTTTTAATGGGATCAAGGAGGCAAAGTTCTCTCTCTGTGGGTGTGTGTGTGTGTTTCTTCTCATGTGCAAAGTCTAAATCCCGACACCTTTCCACCAAGAATCAGGCCGTAATCTTATCTCGCAGGCCTCTTTGGAACAAAAAGGGGTTTCGCGAGGACGCGGCCTAAAAAAACAACAACCCCGAGGTTGTGATAAAGTGCAAAAGCTAAACAACCGGGGCTTAGTTTCTTCAGCTTGCCGACTCCGAACGGTTGCCAGGTTTATAAACTTTGGAGAGCGATGTGCGACGGAGGAGGGTTTTGGTTTTCTTTTCTGCCCTCCCTCCTTTGTTCCATGCAATCTTTTGCATCCTGTTTTTCCTCCCAGTTGGAAGGGCCTTGGGGAGGTTTGCCAGGGGACGATGGAGGTGGCAGTGACGGGTGACCATTTCTTCCTGGAGATTGGCGTTTGGAGGTAGACTGCACCTACTCTGGGCAAGCCATACTCTCTCAGCCTCAGAGGAACACAAAGGCAAACCCCTTCTGGACCAAGCAAACCCCATGATAGGTTTGGCTTATGAAGGCATACAACACAACAACAACAAATGTTTGGATTTGTTTGTTAATTTGATAGCGGTGTGTTTTCTGTGGCTTATGCATTGATGCTAATAAAGGTTGGATGGATGAAAGAGAATCATCATCGCAGCATTTCGCCTTTTCTCGGGTCAGCCCTGGAATAACGTCGGCGTTAGCCAAGTCTAAACTCTAGCATGTCACATTTGCAATTGTGACAAGTCGGTGGTCTTGTTCCAAGCTTAGTCATCTCCTCTAGTTTTTTTTCCCCCTCCGGAGCCAAACTCTCCAGCGCTTTCTGCCTTTTCTTCCGCTCTTCCAGGCCGCTTGGGTCCTCCGTCCCCCTTTTCTGTACCTCTTCCACTTCTCCAATTTCTCCTTTTCCCTCTCCCCCCTTTTCTTCCTTTGGAGGTGGGGTAACTGGAGCACGATGGAAATGGGATCCTGCCATCTTTCCCCGTTCGATTGTCTGCAAATGCCAACTCTTGTGTGTCTTATTTTCTTGGTGATTTAGCATTGGCATCTTGATTTTCTGACCTGCCCGCTCTGCTTTTTACCCCTCGGGATCTTTATTTCGGAATAGACGCCTTTGAAATAGAGAGTTCTGGATATCGCGGACTGCCAAAGTGACCGAGAAATGCGTCCGAGAACGGACCGCACTCGAACACACCCTAGAAGCCAAAACAACTCAACTGAGGCTATCATACTTTGGACTCATCGTGAGACAACTTAAGCGAAGGCAAGAATAAGTGGAACGTAGGAGGAAAAGACTGCATTACAGGTGGATGGACTCCACCAAGGAAGCTATGGCTGCCCTGAGTTTGCAAGACCTGAGCAGCTGGATGAAATTTGGTGAAAGAAGCAGAGTTTGCAAGACCTGGCGCAATAAGAGCATTCCTTGGAGGCCTCTCCTTCAAAGCTGAGTTGATAGCAAACCTTCATGCAAAATAAAGCATGGTCCTCTCCTCCTTTTGAATTCCAGCCCTGTCTCTTCCCAAGTGACCTGCCTTGCCATCTTCCCAATGCAAGTAAAGGATGGAACCAGAGCATTTGGAACCAAAGCCATCCCATAAAATAATTCTATCAGCCGTTCTTTGCACTATTACTCTATCATAAACAGTTGAATTTGTAGAAATCTATAAACTATCGGATCCGTCAAATATGTCTAAAACAGGGATGGGAATCCTTCAGCAATCCAGTGAACCGCTGGACGACAGATCCCAGCATTCCTCCCAACAGCGATGCTGGCTGGGGTCGATGGGATTTGTAGTCCAGCAGCCTTTGAAGGGCCTCATGGTTCTCATGCCTGGCTAAAGGTATACAATGCAAACCGTACCTTTTCTAAGCACTTTCACGCCTCTTGTTTTTCAAGGGACGTCCATGCTTTCGTTTTGCGCACAAATGCACAACCTTTTGGCCGTTCCGACGTGGCACCGAAAATTAAATGATTCTGCAAACTATTCGGAGGGTACAATTAGCCAACGCCGCAGAAAGCAGGGAAGGAGAAGATGCAGTTTAACATGGGAAGCAAAGGCAGAATGGACAGCTTAGCCCTCCTCCATCCACCATTTTGGATCGCGCAACCTCTCCCTCCGGGCCACTTTTCCATGCAATTGCTGAGAAGTAGACATTTCTTCTGCAAACCTGGCAAGGAGAAAAGCAAGGGCTTTGGGATCTGAGGGGGTTGAAAGCAATCCTAATCCAACTCTTGTCAGCTCCGAAGTTTCTTTTCCTCGATGGACCCCGAGGAACGATTTGGAAAAGGCACAAACTCTGGACTCCTGATCATTATTGACCAATTTAAAGATGCTGAAGGCCTGCCAAGCGCAGTGTGCATCCTTTTTTCCTAAAGCCATTTGCTTCCCTTCTGTCTTTGGCATGCTTACATGGGAGTAAGTCCAATGGTGCTGTGTGGGAGTTACTAGCAAGTAAACATACAGAGGTAGGGATTGGTTTTGTCCCCAGACTTTTTTCCTGTTTACTGATATTTGCAAAAACGCGCACAAAACTGGGGCCTCGACGCAAGGCCGCGACACAGGTTTCGCCAAGAGCGCACACTCTGGCGTCGAGGCTCTCTCAGACTGTGCTTTGAACCCGCTTCACAGGGTTGTTGTTTGGAGAGCAAAAAAACAGGGAGCAGCAAGACAATTGGGAAGGAATGCAAGATATAAACCTAATAAATATACAGTTTGCCCTCCATAGCCATGGATTCAACTATCCATGCTTTGAATATATATATATATATATATATATATATACACACACACACACACACACACACACACACACACACACACACACGCACGCACGCACGCACAGAGTTCTCCCTCTGTTTTCACAGGGGATCTGTTCCAAACCCCCTTGCAAAAATGGAGGCTCGCGCATAGACTTGAATGGGTTGCACCTCTGTGTGTGCGGCCTGGGCACGTGCGCCATTGAAAATAGCGGAGGTTGACCCTCCGTGGATATTCAAGGGTGCGGATCTCAGATCCGCGATTTAGGAGGGGCGACTGTATACACACACACACATGTATACACACACACACACACACACACAATATAAATTACAAAAAGCAAACCTTGATACTGATTTTGCTATAAAGGACACCATTTTGCCACCCCATTCTATATCATGGGACTTGTGCATACACGGATTTTGGTATCCATGGTGGGGTCCTGGAACCAAACCCCAGCGGATACCTAGGGTCCACTGCAATAATAATAATAATAATAATAATAATAATAAAGTCCTTATATTCAATGGGACTTGAGCATCCATGGGTTTTGGAATCTACAAACAAGCCAACTGAGGGCCTGCTGTAATAATAATTGTCAAAATACACACACACACACAGACACAAAGTCCGCTTTGCATGCCAGGAATTACGCTGACTTTGTGCATGATTTGAATTCATGTCCTGTTTTCTCACACGCAGACATAATACAGCTGGGCCGAGGAAGCAAATCTTCATATAAAGAGGCTTTCCGTTTACACACACAAAAACATTACATGCAAAATGACGGGCCATTACAAGTCATTAGGGAATAATGTACTAGCCTCGGTTAGGAACTTGTGGCAGGCGGACACAACCCAGAATTAAGCCTAGTTGGTTTCCAATCTGCGTTCGCCTGGAGGCGACAAGAGTTCGCAGCAGGAGAGTAGGCAAAGAGGTGTTTACAAGCCTCCGTCGTCTGTTGTGGCTTTTTCTCGCCCAGGAATTGGAAAGGAGAAACGGCACAATAAAATGTTGGGTCCTTGGGTTTGCAATATGGAAAGAGGTTGGGGAAAAAGAGCATGAACTATATTTATTTAAATCGTAAGATGCTTTGAGTTCCAACTTTGGCAGGGAAGGCAATATATAGTATATACATATATTCTCTAACTTGGGGGCAACTGACTTGGCACCTGCCAAGGATGCCAAAGGATGTGGTTTGTACGCAGCGTTTGAAACACCATGCGGAAGGACTACAAGCAAAGGGTGGCGTCGGGTCGTCTTGGAAAGCCTCCCAAAGGATGAACTGACGTTGCAAAAGAGAGCAAAGCACACACACATATTATACTCCACTGAAAACCATTCACACTTTTTGGTTTTTAAGGATCCCAGAATGATGATTTGAGTGTTGGACAAGGACACTTGACCAAGGTTTGAATCCTTGCTCAGCCATATAAACGCAAGTCACACTCTCTCAGACCAAGATGAAGGCAATGCCAAGCCCCCTCTGAACAAATCGTGTCAAGAAAACCTCACGACAGGGTTGCCAAAAGTCAGATATAAACTTGAAGGCACACAGCAGCAGCAACACAAAAGTGCATCTAGTCCATCTGACCTATTTTGTGGGGAAACATCCGGAGCAGTCATGGGGATGCGCTGTTTGTTGTTGTGTGCCTTCAAATTGTTTCCGACTTATGACAATCGTCATGCAAATATTTAATGGGCTTTTCTTGGCAAGAGTTGTTCAGAGAAGGTTTGTCATTGCCTTTCCCTGAAGCTCAGAGAGTAGGACTTGCTCACCAGTGGGTTTCATGGCCCAGCCGGGAATCGAACCCTGGTCTCCAGAATCGTAGTTTGACACTCGAAACACTAAGCCGTGCTGGCTGTCATGTGCCTTTTACAGCACTGCAAACATCCTGCATCCCAACAACTTCTTGTGCAACATTGTGTTGGGGATATTCCCCCCACTTTGCACTGACTGGTAGAGTAGATGACCTTAGAGGTCCCTTCTAGCTATGGTCCTGGAGCCACCTTTCCAACCGCCAGAAAGGGCACGCATACATTTCTCCACTTGTCTATCTAGCCACAGAGCAGGAATGTTCCTCCAGAGCGCTCGAGCCAGTAAGCCAAGCCCAATGGCCAAACCCTCCCTAGCAAAGTCTCTGCAAACAAGTCTTCCCTGTCACTCTAAGATGCAATCCATCACTTCTCAGTCAGCCTTATCTGGAGACGGATTCCTCCACTCCGACATATTTTTCTTTGCAACCTTATCACATCCCACTCAACCCGTCTCTCCAAAGCGCTGACCGTTCTGAGATCTCCAGAGGAAACGACAATGGAAAACAAGAATACTAAGACTCTCTCAACACTTCCTTGGGACCTAGTGAGGTTGCCACCCATGTCCTAAACCCAAGGGGACAATCTGTTCCAAAAACCCCATGCCAGTTTCTTAGAACGAGGGTTTTTTCCAAAGAAGGACCAAGAAAACCCAATAGTAGCAAGACAGATCCGAGAAGAGCAAGCCGTCCATCCCACTTGCAGAACATTTGGGATCCTGCGTAAGGTTATTGTCTCACCTGGAGTTTACCCCTGTCACCATTCTCCTTTGGCTTCAAAACTGGGCAACGTTTCTGCAGTTGCTCATAGGAATGAATGATACTTTATTATGGTCAAAGACCAGCATCAAAACAATACATTAAAGAATAGTTAAGTAAAAATAATGCATTAATGATAATGCATTAATGTTACATTAAAAAGAACGCAATACAATAATGCGTAAGTGGAGTAGTATGCACAACTAACTGTTTTGCTTTTAAGAGGCATGTGTTAATTCAGGACTCGGAACCCCTGGTCACCTCTTTCTCACCCACCTTTGTGCCAGCCCTCGCTCCTTGTGCAAAATAAGCCAGACACTCATGCACACCTTGATCAGGTAAAGACCAGGTTTCAGTACAAACTCTTGATCAATATTTATTATGGTCACAGACCAACATCAACACTTGGACTTGGCAGTCCGGTGTCTTGACCACAGGTGCACCAAGCCTGGCTAGGCTTGCTCAAGGTACTCCACACATCTTCTTTTTCGGATACATTCCCACTATTTGCCAGGGAATTTGGAAACACCTTCCAAGGAGCCAGGCTCAGAGAGCTAGGTGTCTTCTCAACCTAGAATCTCCTTCCAAGCTCTGTCCTACAACCTAAACTCATTCTAAGACATGCTTTGGCCCGGAGGTTGTTGTTTTTTAGGTTTGGGGAATGCAACATTAGGAGCTCTTAGTTGGGTGGTTGGCATCACAGTGTGTACCTAGATGGTTTTAGAGAGACACCTTCCAGCAAGGGATGGAGCAGAGAGTGTGGAAGTTTTGGCTCCTGGTGCAATGACCCAGGAGGACAGTCTGCAGAGCGGAAAGAAGGAGCTCTTGCAAAACAGATGATGGGAAGGGGAGAAGGGAAGACAAGAGGTCAGAAGGTCATCAGAGGAGGAGAAGATAGTCAGATGGTCAAGGAGATTCAGGAGCAAGTCAACCAACCCCACAGCTAGCTTTCCACCTCCATGGAGGAAGAACATCTAGACCTCAGAGGCTGATCCTTAACAGCTTAGCTTTTCTAGAGCTTCCCTTGTTTTAAGTTTGGGTACTGCAACATCTGTTGGTGGGTGCATCATAGTTGCAACCTCAACCATGGCTTCAGAGGGACACCTTCCTCTAACGGATGAAATTTTTTGAAAGCATTGGTTCCTGGTGCAAGGACCCAGGAGGACAACCGGCATAGAGCTGAAAGAAGGAGCTCTTGCAGAACAGAAGGTGGGAAGGAGAGAAGGGAAGACAAGAGGTCAGAAGGTTCTCAGAGGAGGAGGAGATGGACAAGGAGACCCAGGAGCAGGTCTACTGCTTCCACAGCTGGCCTTGCAACTCCATGGAGGGGGAACATCTAGACCACAGATGTTGCGGTACCCAAACAAGAGAAGTTCTTGACCCTCAACAGCCCAAGTCTTCTAGGACCGCTCTTACCTCCTTGCCACGAAGCCGGGAGGCTGGAGAGCAGGAGGACGAGGAGGGCTCCGGGAAGGAGAGAAGAAGTCCACAGCTTGGCCATCTCTCGACAGCAATGCCCCAGTCTGCCGGCGGCTTGAGCGGTTTTATCCCAGCGGTGCAGCTGAACGGTGGCTTCCCAAGATGTTCAGGGCAAAGAAGGGGGGCCTAAAGAGAGGGAGGGAGGGAGAGGGAGGGGAACAGCTCAGGACACGACGTCATTGAGAAAGGGCAAACAAACATGAGTCTTTTTCAAGAGTTTTGGGCTGGCTTCCCTTTTTGCACACAAAAAAATATCTCTCTCTCTTGCGGTCCTTGCTTGCGCTCCAGTCTGGGCAGCCTGGCTTGCCAAAAGTGCGCACAGCTGCCAAGAAAAAGCAGACTTGAGAGAAAGGGGGGGAAAGGAGATGTTTCGAGCGCCCTCTAGCTTGGTACTGCGGTGCTGCCCCCCAAAAAACAGGTACCACTGCATCCCAAATCCACCCGAACAGGGATGCATTGCGCAGGCCCCCCAAAACGCACCATATCCATCTTGCGTGCATGCGAAGCGCCACTGGCTTCTTCTTCATCAAGTTAGGCGCTTTTAAAAAACCATGCAGTAGAGGGAAAATAGGACAATGTTAGAAGAGTGGCTTTGGCATCTTTGGCTTTGACACAATGTTAGTCCCACGCCTCTGTGGATATTCAAGTCCCATTAAATACAATGGCACAGCAAAATGGTGCCCCTTATCTAAAATCAAGGTTTGCTATTTGGAATTTATACTTTATAAAAAAGTATTTTCAAGCCATGGATGCTTGAATCCGTGGAGAAAAAAAATCTGTGGATAAGGAGGGCTGACAGGATAGAGTTTTATTATCGTGGGACTTGAGCATCCACAGATCTTGGCATCCAAGGGAGGGTCCTAGAATCAAACCCAAGCGGATACCAAGGGTCCAGTATATTTCTCCAATGTAGGCCCATCCCAGTGGTCCAACCTTCAAATACTTAGAGCTATCATATCACCTTTTAACCTTCTCTTCTCCAGGCTAAACCTACCCAGCCCCTTAAGTCTCCCCTTATAGGGTTTTACGGTTTCCAGACCCTTCGCCGTTTTGGTGGCCCTCCTTTGGACACGCTCCAGCTTGGAACATCTTGGTCTAGGTAACAGGTCGCGTTGGCATGGAAGGGAGCGAAAGCTGGACCTAAAGACTAGGAGGATGAATGGCTGGCACCAGCCAAGCAAACCGATGGAGGAATGCATGGAGCTCAAGGAAGAAAGTCTGGAGATAACTTATCTCCAAAACAAGTCCCCCCCCTCCTTCTTTTGCTTCCAAACAGCTGAGTCTGCGAAGCCGGGCCAACCGGGCCGATGGCCAGCGATTGCTAAAGTTGTTTGCGCTTCGATATCCTACACCTGGACCGGTGCACTGAACCGCAGGAACTGTGTCCTGAAAAGGATGCCGAGCCAAGGAAGAGGATGCAGGACGCTGCTCCCCTCCATGCCATCCCCAGCTGGGATGCTGGATTATTGTGTACCTTGGTCCAAACACAGATGTGGGCTTGCGCACTTTGCAAGAGGACAAAGGAAACATCCGATCCCCCCCCTCCGCTCTTGCGGCACATGTGAGACACAAGGATTTACTTGAAACGAATGATTAGGGATCATAGTCCCAGACCTTCCGGCCGTTTGCAGATGGAAACAGAGAGACCCACAGCCAAGAGGGTGCCCAAGATGGCGAATTTTGTTACTGTGGAAGAACGGGCCAGTTAGGAAATGCTGCAGCAGTTTGCTCTTGGAAAGTCAAACGTTCCCTGCTAAGTTCACTGAATGCAAACTACCTTTGCAATTTGGGCTCACTTTGCAGCAAGTGAAATAAGCCAGGGACAACGGGGGAAAGCTGGAGGAGAGAGAGAAACCGGGACATTTTAAAAGCCGCTCAAAAAGTGGGACGGCAGAGGATTAAATGGGACTTTCCCTGACAAATGCAGACAGATGGAGGATATGCAATCCCATTTCTCAGATCTGCTTCCTTTAGCATGTGCTATCCTTTCCATCTCTCTCTATCGCTCTTCATTTCTTCCAAACGAAACAGTACATGGACTTTGGTTGGAAATCCAGTGTTCTCCGCCTAAGAAAGTTAGACGGTTAGCTTCGCGCAAGGATGGGATGCCTTGGATTTCGAGAGACGTTACTTTCCTGTTGCTAACAGACACGCTGTTTTGCAAGCAATTTCCCCCTTTGCGCCGTGGATGTTTGGCGTGCAAATTTCTGAGCATGTTCAGGTTTCTGTGTGTGCTTTCCACCCTCCAGGGATTCGGGGGTTTTTTGGACTGGAAAACACTATGGCAATAAACATTGGAAAGTGCTAATTTCAGTGCGCAAAGCTCCCCGTGGCTTGTTTATTGGTTCAGGAGGTGTGAATTAAGGAGGTCCATATATAAAAACTTGGGAGTATGTGAATTCTTGCACCGTTCTTTTACACTTCAGCCATTGCTTTGTACATAGAGAAGGTTGTACTGGCATTGACCGGGGTTCGAATCCTGGCTTGGCCATGGAAACCCACTGGGTAACTGCCAAAGACCTAGTCCAATGCCACGTTGGCAAAATTATGCGTTGCTTTCCTAAAACAAACTGTCCATAGACCCAATTTCTCATGCGTCCTTATCGCTTTTGCAACGGATGCCATCTCCACCCATTTTGAAGAGATAGTACCTGTCGGCTCCTTTGGCTCCAGGCGGCTCGCTTTCCCTTCAACCGAACATAGTTGGCGGGCGCGACACAATCCATCTTGCATTTTTGCTTGCAAGGAACGAGCTTAAAAATGCCGAGGATGTTTATAAGTCTGGAATAATGTTGTTGCATGAAGCTAATTTTTTATTACCTTAAACGGTCGAATTGCTTCTGAAACTGGGGCAGAAGAACTATCCTTCCCAAGGCAGGAAGGGAAATGCACATGTTCAGGAAGGCCCTGCCATAAAGGCCGCATCTACACTTGCAAAAGTAACCCAGTTTGACACTGCTTTAACCGTCGTGGCTCAATGCTATGGGATCCTGGGATCTGTAGTCTGTCGTGGCACCTGACAGGTCTCATAAAACTATGACAGTGCGCTAATGCACATTTCTCCAAATCTATATCTCTCTAATCTTGCATTATTGTTATTATTTGTTTTGGAAAGCTGCACATGATTTCATGCAATTTCTTTTTTGCCTCCTCAGAAAGCTGAAAATGGGTGGTTTTTGGAAGATACTATTATTCACTTGCTGGGTTACAGGACCCAGAATCCCTAGCAGCCATGCTCACTGGAGGAGTTCTGGGTTTTGTAGTCCCCGACTCCTCAAAGGAAACATTTTTTGGGCCAGATTTTGGAGATGGAAAGGGATCAGAACTAGCCGCCATAAAGAAGTAGAGCATTGCAAGGGGACCTTTCATGTGCCAAAGGCAAGGAGCGACACTGGGGTTATTTTGCTCAGCGGGTGACTGCAGCAAAAGACAGGACCCTTGACAACCCAGTTCCAGGAATCCTCTGCAGCCTGGGACATTCCTTCTAAGGCCAGCATCTTGTCTTTTTTTAAAAGACAAGTCCCATCGGCCTTCTATTAAAGATGACATTTTGTCCAAAGGCTCCTTTAACCATCACCAGATGCAGCTTTCCTGCAGATTTCCCCATACACCAAGAAACTACTCCGGCTGCGTCTTCAGAGAGAATGCACTTATCCTGGGATCTGTAGTTTGTGGTGACAGCCTTCTCAGTATTCCTAGACTGCCACTCCCATCAGCCCTCTACTAGCCAGCATAGCCAAGGATGAGGAACGCTGGAGGATGCAGTACAGTCACCTCCAACAGGCTGCAAAGAGTCCGCTGGTGGGTCTGACGAAACCAGACTTTGGCTGCTGGAGAAATGGAGGCATTTTCCTTCAAAAACCGTTCCCTCGCTGCCTTCTGCTTCTGGTTTTTCTGTCTCAGCCCCAGACTGTGTCGTCTTTGGGGGGAAAATATTTCTGTTGTTGAGGTGCCAGCCTTCCGTTCCACCAGGGAGAAATAAGACTTTCCAGAAGATGGTTTGGCTCGTGGCATCACTTTGCACAGCATTCAGTCTAGGGAGGCAGGTGGCTTGCCATTTCCCCCAGACACACCTCCATGTCTGGACCCAAATGCCAAGGAAACAGGAGATGGCACACACCAGCCGCCTATGCCTTCTGCAACGTTTCTCGCCCCACCTCTCCAACGCCAAGGCTCCCAAGCTCTCTGCTAAGTTGATTTCCGCCCAAAGCAACCCAAAAAAGAAGAGACATCTTCCAAAGATCGGGAAGACACAAGCACTCCTGGCTGGCATAACTCCCTGCTACAAGATGGGAGCAAGCAGAATGATCTAAGACCTAACATCTGGGTTTTCCTACTCTTAAGACAATGGTTTCCAAACTTTGGTCCTCCAGTCAAGTTGCCTCTGGCCAAAAAAGAGGGGGAATGGTCTCTCTCGGACTGAACGCCGCTCACAACAAATTGCCTGCAATCCACCCCATCGTAACTCCACAACGCACACATGCGCATATAATGATAAAAAGGAACCCGAACACAAGAGCTGTCCCTGTTGCCTGCAAGGCCGAGGAGAGGAGAGCTGGCCTGGGTCCCATCCAAAGGTCCAGCGAATCCCACATCCTGCTTCCAACAGCTGCGAGGCAGATGCCTTCATGTGCAGCCGGCGGCATGGGCTGGAGGCAAGAGCCTTTCCCTCTTGGTGGTCCCTCGACATCTGGCGGCCTTTCCCAGGTAGATCGCCTCGGCCCATACGCCTGCGAGTGAGAAAGGACCCGGGGATTATTGTGCACCGCAAAATGAACGTGAACCAGGAGTGCGATGCAGCAGCAAAGAAGGCGGACGCTATTCTAGCATGCCTGAATAGAAATATCACTTCCAAGTCAAGAGAAGCAAACAGTCCCGCTGTATTCTGCAATGGCCAGGCCTTGTGTTCAATTGCCTAGAGAGGGGATGGTGGTGGTGGAGGTCTCCTTCTCTGGATAGCTCCAAAAAAGCTGGACAGCTCCCTGCTGGGGATGCTTTTACCAGGAGACCCTGCACTGAGCTGTGGATGGGATTGGATGGCCTCTGGGTCCCTTTCTATGATTTTATGATTCCACGATTCTGAAAACGGTTGCCAATAAAATCCCATTTGGCCATGACTCTGAAAAGTGTTGCTCAGACATTAGAAACAGGGTGGGCTGGTTTTAATGCTCAGGGGGCAGACCCAATGGCAAGAGACCGCAAAGGGGACGCTGACTTTGAGACAGTCATCTCAAAGTTGGGACGGAGGAGGAGAGCTTGTTGCGAAGGACCCCGGGCCAGATGTTTGAGATCCAGCTGTGCTGTGCAGCTGGCAGCCTTCCCTGGGTCACTGACCACAAAGCAATCAAAATGGCCTCCATGAGTCCCGGCTTCAAGGGCCTGGAGGCAGCTTTGGTCTCTGTGTTCAAAGTGTCTGAATGTGAGAGCATTTGTGCATATCTTTCTTTCTGTCTTTCTCAAGTGGGTTCCTTCGATCTGGTTTCCACTTGGCTCCGGACCGCTCCAGATGGCCTGTCTGTCTGGAAGGATGTGGACTTTGCTTCTGAATGAACACAGTCTTTCTTTTTCTTTTTTCCCCTTTTCTTTTCTTTGACCCCTCCTATTCTTCCTCTCATCTTTCCTTTCTTTCGCCCTTCCTTCCCTGTTCGTCCATCCTGCGTCGCAGCTGCATGGTACAGGGTTACAAAACAGGGCAAAACAAGCGTGCCGAGACGGTTGGGGCGGGATGGCGGAGTGTGCGCTCCCGAGGAACACACAAGTCGTGCGCACAACAAAGCTGCTTTCCTGGTTCTCTCTCACACATGCACAAAGACACACACCCTGCCATTTTTACAACAGGCAACAAGGCAAGCCATGCTGCAGAATGAATGCAGTCCATCCTGCTTTAAGTGCCAGGGCTCCATCCTATGGAGTCCTGAGATTTGTAGTCTGTTGTAGCGCCAGAGCTCTCTGACAGAGAAGGCGAAATGCTTCGCCAAACTACAAATCTCAGAATCCCATTGCATTCAGTTAAAGTGGTGTCAGACTGCCTTATTCCTGCAGTGGAAAGGCAACCAAGGAGAGAAGGCAACCATTTGCTTTTACCTGATTCAGATTGCTGAATCAATGGAGTGCCAACTCCTTTTGAACGCAGTTTTGCAGTAATGAAAGTAAGCCGAGGGCTGGGGAGGAAAGTGGGAGGAGGAGAGCAAAACACGGGACATTTTAAAAGAAGCTGGATGGCAGAGGAGTTAGGACTGTCTCTGCTCAACTGGGGCAGTTGGAGGGCATGCTTTATCTGGGGTTGTGGGCATTTGGTTGTAATGACAAGGCCGAAGATGTGACCCGGAGCCTCCGAAGGACGTGCCTCCAAGTCCTCGTCTCAAGCGCCGAGTTCTTGCACTGTGAGTCACCTTTTGCTATGTTTAGAAGCTTTGCAGGATGCCTTCTGCTCCCTTTCCAAAAACATCTTTCCTTGCCCGAGTCGGGGCTGCAGTTAAAAAAAGGGCGAAGATGAAAGCTTGGCTAGCCTCGTCCCTTCATGCTGGGGCCGGCAGGTGACCGGAGCTGTGTTGACCTTGGCTCCTCGCAGGCTTGGCACCCGTCGTCTCCCTTCGCTCGGCATCGGCTTGCAGAGCTAATCTCCGTCTCCCAGGCTGGTCCTGGCCTGCGTCTCCCAGCGCCACCTGCCACCCTTGCTGCTAAAAAAGAGTGGTGAGGAGCAGGACAGATGCAAGTCCGAGATGGTGGGCACCCACATCCCAGCATCGAAGTGGCAGGGCACCTCAGTCCGATCAAGACCAAGGTGATAAAGGGGGCATCTTTGTTGTGGTTAACCATCTTGACCCATGGCGACCCTGCGGATGAGACATTTCCAAGATTCCCTATCCTCCGCTACTCTTCCCCGTTTCTGCAGATTCATACCTGTGACCTCCTTAACTGTGTCCATCTATTGAACATGTGGTCTTCCTCTCTTGCCAATTCCTTCCACTTTCCCTCAACATTATTCTCTTTTCCAATGAGTCGTGTCTTCTCACGATGGGACCAAAGTATGACAGCCTCAGTTTCATCATCTTTGCCTCCGGGGACGTTTCTGGTTGGAGCTGCTCTAGGACCCACCTATGGACACTGCATGGTATCATTAGCACTCTTTTCCAGCACCACATCTCAAACGGGTTTATTTTCCTCCGGCCCATTTTCTTCACTGTCCAGCTCTCGCATCCGTACATGGCGATGGGGAATACAATTGCTTGGACGATTCTGATTTTTGCGCTTAGATGTACATCTTTGCTCTTTAGGACCTTTTCATAGTTGCCTTTTCTGACCCCTTTGCCAGTTGGGAACCATTGCCAATTGGGTGCATCTACACGGTAGAAGTAGCACAGGTCGATGCCACTTTAAAGTGGTCACTCCAGCCTATAGAATCCAAGCAGTGGATATAAGTTCCTAGAGAAAACGCTTCTCTAAGTGTGGAGTCGAAGACTTTCATGGCCGGCATTGATATTTTTTGTGTGGGTTTTTGGGCTATGTGGCCATGTTCTAGAAGAGTTTATTCCTGACGTTTCGCCAGCATCTTCTCCGAAGGTGCCAAAGCCAAAGATGCCAAAGCCACTATTCTAAAACATGGCCATATAGCCCAACACCCCACAAAAATCTACTCTAAGCATTTGTAGGTCTTCCAATGCGATTCTGTACTCAGCTGCTGGCAGATGTTGACTGTCGAGATGCACTGGAGGATCTAGAGATCCCTAGAGAAGTGTTCTCTTAGGTAAAAAGAATAGTGCTTTTTTTCCACACTGACGGCAAAGGCACAAAACTACGCATCCCAAAGTTTCATAGCACGGTGCCACAGCGGTTAAAAGCAGCGTCAAAACAGCCAACTCTCACCCCGAAGCTTCTTGCCTTGCATGCTGCTCCGCAGAAGGAACCTCCTTTCTCTATCTGTGTGCGTCTTTCTCTCCAAACGGTCTCCCCTTGCACCCTGCCCTGTGCCAAGAGCCTGTCACGCCGGACGAGGCCTTGGCAGAAGCCGAGGGTGATTTCACAAGATCCTCCGTGGTGAACATGAATGGCCCCTCTGTGTCCGAACCTCCCCTCCAGGTGTGGCATTCCAGAACCATGCGGCTCTCCAGGGCAGGAAAGGGACGCTGAGAACATGGTTGGCAAACAGGGACGGGTCCTTCCTCTCCAGAAACCGCACCGAGCTGGGAAGGCAAGAGTAGGTTTCCATTTTCATCGACGCTGGGCCTTGTTCGCAAAGGAAAAAAGACAGAAAGAGAGAGATGGTTCCTCCAGCCATGAGACAAATAGGCGCACATGCTGGGTGACATTTCAACCAGACCACCTTGGATGGAGATGGACACATCCAAGGCGGGGATGTTGCCCAGATGCCAGGGTTCTGTCTCTCTCTCTCCAACGTCTGGGTTAGCTTGGTTGGGTTCTTCTCCAGCCCTGGAACAAAACAGGGACCCGTCGCACCACGACTTGCTTAGCTATCCTCAGCTCCCGTCTCTCGATCTTCGGGTGGCTTGTTCCAAGAGCGGTCCGGCAGCCAAATGTCTCCTCTTGACAAGAGTTCTTAAGAAACGGAGGGCCACCCGGGGCTTCCTCCCTGCCAAAGGTCAGCCTCGAAACCTGTGAGCTCAGTGCCGGAGCTTGTTTTCGTGTTGAAAAGAACAACCGCGGGGTTTGGGAGGGAAGGGAAAGCAGCAGTGGCAGCTTCTGAGCATGCACAGAATCCGTGTCCAGCTCTCTCTCCCTAGGGAAGCCCATCGGGCAGGGGCTTTGAACATTTGGTTTTAGGAAAAGTGCCTTTTGGGGACTATGCATCCCAGCATCCTCATACCGGCCAAGCTGGCTGGGTGATTCCAGGAGCTGTAGTTCCCCGCCAGTCCCTGATAAGTGACTTTTCCCCCTCCAAAGTTTGTAGCATTGGCTAAAAACTGACCTCCAAATGTGTAGGATCGATTTTGGCAATGATGGGAATGGTTGCCCAACACATTGGCGTTTCCAGTAAGGTCTTATGCTGTTCTCAGGTCTAATCTGCACTGCAAAACTAATGCCTTTTAATAATAGTAATATTTATTATTGACACCACTTTAACTGTCATGGCCCCATGCTGTGGAGTCCTGGGATTTGTAGTTTGTTGCACCACCAGAGCCTCAAAATAGCTCACAAAATTGCAAACCCCATAATTCCATCGCATTGAGCTGTGGCGGTTAAAGTGTCATCAAACGGCATTATTTCGGCGGCGCAGATGATACCTCTGTCTGTTTATTTTTTGGACTACAACTCCCAGAATGCTCCACCCATCCAGATCCCCAGACATCAAACTCCCCCAGCAAGCCAACATTTCTAAATACTGGTTGACCGTTGTGGGCATTATAGATGATAAAAGGTTACTTGCTGCTGGAAACAGAAAACTGGGTTGGAGAGACCTTGGTTTCATCCAGCAAAACCATCCTCAAGTCGGTGGGTCTTAAGAAGAAGGGAAACTGGGATCGAGTCGCCCTTCTTTTCGGTGAGCCATTCCTTTCTGTCTTGCAGATTTGAACTTGTTTAAAAAATGAAAATAAAATAAGGCTCTAATTTGTAGCACATGGTAAGACCTTTCCCAACGAGACACAACATCGCCATTAATATAAAGAAAATAGCCTTATGGCGTTGGGGGAGATGTCAGAGGAATCCATCACGATGGTGGATGGGAGCCAGCTGCCGAGGCAAAACTGGGCCGGGAGCAGAGATTCTGCCTCGAAACAAAACAAAATAACCCCTAACAGAAACCTGGGAGTGGAAGAGAAACCATATATATATATATATATATATATAACCAAAAGAAACACAACCCACTCCTTTTCCTGTGCTTAGAATAAATTGTTCCGTCTATACATGGAATTGGCTTTGTTTGCACATCTGTGGCAGGAGTGGGGTGGAGTAAGAAGCGTCGAAATGAAAAAGCCTCTGGCTCCAAGGAAGAATCTAAAGGCGATATATATAGCCATAAGTCTAACCAGAAGGGATGCAACCATTGCAGGTAGACATAAATACGCTGATAGGAAGAGAATTTGCTCATTTCAAAGGCAACGCCGGAAGAGAGTCCTACTATGGATACTGCGCACTGCAGAAAAGACAAATAAATGGGTCCAGCAACAAACCAACCCTGGACTTTCCCCGCAAGCTGACTAAGCCGATTCTGTCGTACTTTGGACGCATCATGAGAAAACATGACTCGTGACAGAAGACAATATTGCGCAGTCAATTGGAAGGCAGTAGGGAGGAAAAGGAAGATTGCATTACAGGCGGAAAGACTCGATTAAAAAAAGTCACAGCTCTGAGTTTGCAAGACCAGTGAATCCAGATGTCCAACATGTCCAAATATAGAATGTGTCCCAATACACAACATGCCCAAATGCACAATGTGCCCCCTTATGCATTCGGGCATGTTGCATATTGGGACACACGACATATTTGGGCATGTTACACATTTGGATTCATTGCACAATGGAAGAATCTGCTGCTCAAGAGGACATTTTGCCCTGTTGCACACTGCCGCAGTTCACTAGCACAGTTGTGCATCACATTAACAATGTGTGTCCATCGTTGCAGTTATGTATCATACCCTCTCCAAAGCAGTCTCAACCCACATGTATTTCTGCATGGAATAATAACCCTGTGCGATGTAGGAATAATGGCTGAACGCTGCCCAGAAATATCCATTCCCTCCTGTAGGAGGGAGCAGAGGAAGGCGATTCTTTGCTGAAATAAGTCAAAGAATAGCATGTCTAACCGACAGGTGGGGGAACATGGGTATGTGCACATGTTTTGATCCCAGGCACAATTCAAAGGGCTAGTTGCGACCAAAAAGCCTGGTCCAGTCTGTGCGAAAGGGGTTATCTACACAATGCATTCTCTGAAGATGCCAAAGCCACAGATGCTGGTGAAACGTCAGGAATAAACTCTTCTAGAACATGGCCACAGAGCCCAAAAACCCCACACCAATCTATTCCATGTAAACTTTAGGAAGAACGTCTTGACTGTAAGATCGGTTCAATGGGCATCGTTCGGGAGTGTTTTTGTTGCACATTCCTGCATGGCAGGGGGTCAGATTAGTTTGCACATGGGGTGCCTTCCAACTCCATGATTCAATGACTAAAGATAACTTTGAAAGGGTTCGCTATGGGGAAAGCAAGTGCCATCTTGATGGGCCAAACCTGGTGTGTGCGTTGCAGAGAGCACCAATGGCATGCGATTGGTATCCAACTCTCATACTCTTTTGCGAGTCCACCAATTACATGAACACTTTGTCAAGTGCACAGGCTTTCAAGTTCAAGGTGCATCTCTTCTCCACACCCTGCAAAAATCTCTGTCCCAAACTGCAATTCTGTCACCTGCAAGGTCTCCTTCCATGGCAAACTGTGCCTTCCCTTCTCCATGCCAAGCAGCCAAACCCCATGGCGGAAAGACCTGTAGGGAATGCGGCCAGTCTCTGCACCCAGCCCTTTCCGTTCACACCCCCCCCCTTTGCCTTTGCTTTCATGCCTGTCTGGGTCAGCAACGGTATGGGGCCAGGAGGTGTCTGGGGGACTTTGGGAACGGCTGGGAGAATGGTGATAAGATGGTCATTTTTCACACCCTCCGCCGGTGCCAAGGGAAAGGAGCCGGGCGGAGGACGAAGCCAAGGAGGGTTTGCCAAGAGGGTCATGGAGAGGAAGAAAAGGGGGCAAGGTGAGTCACTGGAGGAAACTGGCCCCAAAGCCGGCCAAAAAGGAAATGCCGTTTCCTCTGGATAAGGTGCCAGGGACGGAATGGCACCAGCCGCTTGCAGGAATCTTGGACCTAGATTCAAACATGGGTGCCAAGGAGGGAACCATTTTCTTGGAAGACACAGATTTCATACCTAGAAACCAACACACACATGGCCAAGCAACATCGGAAAGTGCTCAAGATGGCAATAGCTACGGATGAGGAAGAACAGACAAGCTAGTACAGGCTGTCGCAGTTTGCATTTGCCTGAACCTCCAGGGAAAGGAAAGCTTTGCTGCTGAGTCAACTGAGTGCAAACGACATTTGCATTTGAGCATTGCAGAATTACAAGGAAGAATTACATCTCTGTTTTAGAGCTCTGCGGCTGAGAAGTCTTAATACCTTACAAAACTACAGATCCCAAGATTTCATAAGAGGGAGCCGTAGCCATTAAAAGGTATTGGTTCTGCAATGTGGAAGGGGCCCAGGATCACATCCTTTTGGGATGGAAATGCACCTGCTCTTAACTGGCCCAACATCATCTAGAATAACATTTCCATTTCTGCAGCTCCCTTGTCCTGAAGCCAATTGGACTCTCTATTGGTTGGGCAAAAAACAAAGGAGACGGGTTGTTGGAGGCCATGTCCGTTTTTGACTTTGGCGTCCTCCGAGACGATCCTTGTTAAACCCCAGTGTCGGATCCCAGAGGATGGCGGTGGAAATCCTTTTCTCTTGAGTCACCCAAAAAATTGGCCTGGGAAGGAACCCAAGGGAATACAGAAGATGGAAGGAATGGAGATGCTGAGGGCTGGGAGAAGGAGATGATGACCACAGAAAGTCCATTCACTTCTCCCCCTCCTTCCAAGGTCCCAGAGACCGGATGCGGTGTGTGTGTGCGTGTGTGTGGGGGGGGGCGGACACATGTGCCAACCATCTGCCTTTCCCACATGTTCTATCATGACTATGTACTTTGCTGTGAGGTCTCACATTCAGGCTGAAAGTATAGAATCCTAGTCTTGGAAGAGACCCCAAGGGTCCAACCCTTGCCATGCAGGAACTCACAAAGCACCCCTGAACGATAGCCATCCAGCCTCTGTTTGAAAACCTCCAAAGGAGGCTCCACCAGCCTCCAAGGCGGCAGCGTCTTCCACTGTCAAACAGCTCCGAAGTTCTTACTAATACTGAGCTGGAATCTCTTTTCATGTCGCTTCCATCCATTGCTCCAGAGCCTATTCTCTAGAGCAGCAGAAAACAAGCTCACTCCATCCTCAATATGACACCCCTTCAAACATTTAAACAGGGCTCTCACGTCGCCCCTTAACACTCTCATCGGAGGCCACAGGCCACAATTGGAACCTTTGGAGAAGACGCAGATTTTTTTTTAACCACGGATTCAAGCATCCACAGCTTGAAAATACGTTTAAAATATACAAATCTCCATAGGCAAACCTTGACTTCACCCTTTTATATAAGGGGCGCCATTTTACTATGCCATTATAATGAATGGGACTTGAGCAGCCACAGATTTTGGTATCCATGGGGAGTCCTGCAACCAAACCCCAGCGGATACCAAGGGCCCACCGTAACACATTAAGTGCGGTAACCGTCACCACTTTTGTTTCGGGCTGGAATGTTTATTTACAAAGAGCAAAGAAGGAGGGAGAAAATGGGCAAGTAATGGGCGCATGGGGCCATGGGCATCCACACTGTTGCCACCGAGTTGCCACGACTCACACCAAAAGCCCTTCTGCATCAGTGTCTGGACTGACCGATCCTGGCACAGGGCTATTGGCCTGTGACATCCACACAAGACGATGTAAGGCCAGGAGGAGCATGGCTCTTTGGGCCTGAGTGCATAAGTCCGAAGTGAGAGCCCCGACGGAGGACTGGAAACATGGTGCGCCCACCGAGGCCGGAGAGGGCAACGCACGAGTAGCAAAAAGACCTTGGTTTTTTGGGAAGGCCAAAAGGAGAAGTGCTAATAGAGCTGGAGCTGAAAGGAAAGGCCAAGCCGGAGAAAATGGCATTCCAGAAAACCGCGGGGAACCGGTGCGTTTCTTGGAGGGGAGCGCCGGCAGCTGCGAAGGCCAAGGGAGGCTGAGGCAAAGAGGTGGAGAGAGTTGGCGTCCCCCTTTCCTAAGTACACTCTTTTAGAAACAGCTGTCAACAACGGAGTTGAAGGAACCCAGCACAGCGCTGGCTCCTCTTCCAAGCAAACATGTGCTCAAGATTGGGGTGCCGGATAGGGACACGGTTTAGTTTGGGGCCAAGAAGCGCAAATGTCCCCCCAGCATGGCCACCGCCAACGGACATCAGGACTTCCCAACCAGTCCAAGGGCGGCTGCGCTCCGAGTTCAAAGAGCAAAAGAGTTCGAACGTTGCGCTGGGAAAGTTTCGCTGGAACAAAAGCAGGAGCGAGCAGGTTGGCCGTGGTTCGGATATTTGAAAAGACGTTAAAAACGGTTGGGAAAGACGTTATTTGAGTGTTGAGAAATATCTGGCAAGAAGAAACCTGACTATTTTGTACAGAATGAGTCTCGAAACTGGAAAACTAAGGAGCGTCCGGATGTTCAATAGCGTCTGGATAGACTGGTCGATTGCATTGAATTAGAGAAACCTACCTGTATTCTTAAAGGCGACGACTGGGACGACGTTTGGGATCCACCCCTAAAATATCTGGGAAAGAAAGGAGACATATTTTAAATGTTTTAAAAAATTAATAGTTTAAAGAAAGAGGAAAACCCTGTCAATTTTGTGTTAAGTATAGCCACAGTAAATATTAGAGGTACGTGGTTAAAGATTAGAATATTAATATTAATACCTCCATTGGAATATTATAGTTACATGTTTCCAGATCCTGTCTGTATTTATGAGTCTTCTTAGTGGAGACTCAGTTCTGTGGATGGTCATTTTATGATGCCGTTGTATTTGATGGGACTTGAGCATCCACAGATTTTAGTATCTACAGAGCCAAGCCTTTGCAGGTACCGAGGGTCCACTGTATGTATATATATATGTGTGTGTGTTTGTGTGTATATATATATATATATATATATACCATATATACTCAACTATAAGCCAACCTCATGTATAAGTCGAGGGCAGGTTTTGGGGCCAGAATTATGGATTTTGATCTGACCCATGGATAGGTCGAGGGTAAAATGTATGGGCACATAACAAAGAAACTAAAGGATGAAACGAAGGAAAACGATGCCAAAGAACGTACAAAATTCCAGCGCACATAACTGTTTATGCTCATACTAAAGGCAAGATGGATGAGAGAGAAGAGGAGGGTCAATGCTTCCAGGATAGATTATATACTCTTGCCTTTGACCAGGGCATGGTTCCTTTTTTAAACGAGAGTTAAAGTACAGGACTTACATTGACCTGTGGATAAGTCGACCCAAGCTAAATGTCTAGACTTATACATGAGTATATACAGTAATAGCAAAGGTGGGTAAAGCATAGTCCTGGGGCCACATGTGGCTGCTTTGTCACGGAGGGAGAGGTTTCTCCATGGCGGGGACAGGGTTGGGAGTCCTGCACCATTAAGGAAACATTTTCTTGTTGTGAAGTCGAAGGCTTTCATGGCTGGCATCCATAGGTTTTTTTAATGGGTTTTTTGGGCTCATGTTCTAGTTTCGCCAGCATCTGTGGCTGGCATCTTCAGAGAACGCTGGCATGGCAGAGAGTGGGGTATACAGAACAATACACAGTTTAACATACAAATCGCTCTCCCAACCATGGGTCACACAGTATACATATATACCCCACTCTCTTCCACGCTAGCATTCTCTGAAGATGGCAATGCCACAGATGCTGGCGAAACGTCAGGAAGAAACTCTTCCAGAACATGGCCATATAGCCCTGAAGACCCACAAAAATCAATTTCCTTACTGCTGCAAGCCTTCTTTGCAGGGCTGACAAGGGGCCCATGGACGGATCAAGCCATGGATCAAGGGGGCCAGAGCCAAGCCGACAGGGTCAGGCCCTTGTTTGTCTACTTTGTGGTCTCCCTCCCTTTCCCTTCCAAGCATGCCGGGGATGTTGTGTGTGTGTGTGTTGTGTGTGCGCTTTTGTCCGCCTTCCAGCTCCTCTTGTTCTATCTCTCTCCCCCCCCAAACCACCTCCCAATGTCGCAGATCAATCTGTTCTCTCCCCTTGGCAAGACTCGCCTGTGTCTTCTGGTGTTGACCTTGGCTGCCTCTTCCCAGCGGCTGGAGTGGGATTATGCCATAAATTCTTGTCTTCTAGGAATCTAGCCTGGGAAAGCAAAGGAGAATATTTGATTAAAATGCTTTACATCTTACCACATAAGAGAGCCATTTGGCACCAAGCACTCGGCCGTTGGGAAGGGGGTCGGCGGACATGCCAAGGTAGAGAGGAGGGGCGGGCAAGGGAGGCAAGGGGGTTGTTGTTGACCCATATACTTTTGGGCACCGGGGCTCAGAGTCCTTCAGAGGGAAGGAAAGGGATCAAAGGTGGTTGAAAGCTGAGGGGGTGCAAAAGGGGTTTATGCATAGCCCTCCGCAATGTTGTGCAGATGAAAAATGGAGCACTTGTGCCTAGAACCTCAGAGTCTGGTCAAGATGGCAAAAGGTATTAATGAAACACACACACGCATGCAGCAGTTTGCTTTGGCCTGAGCCTACTGGGAAGGGTGAGATTATGCCCCGTCTTGTCCTCTCCCCATTGCTTCATTGATAAATGCAGCCATCATGGTGAGGTTGTGATGCTGTGACCCTTGAAGCAACTGAGCTGGACTTTGCATGCCATCCATCTACTTGGTTCCCTTTGTTACCTAACAGAAACTTATTGCACTTGTGCTCATTCCTAAACGGGCATAAAGATTCGGTTCAGCGCTTCCCATCCAAGCGACAATAGTGAAAGCAGAGGAGGCGTGGGAAGAGGGTGCATCATTTCTCTGCACATCTGGGATCCGGGGAGGAAGATTTTTTCTCTCCAGCGTGGAACTACTAAGCATACCTGGCAGCTGGCGCACCAATCGCCCGAGAATTAAAAGCGCAAGGTGGCTCAGCAGTGCCTGGCTTCATCCTGAGCAAGCTCCAAAGCTGAGCTCAGAGATCCTAGGCCTAAGCCCTCTACGCATGCTGCCTGAAAGAGAGCCAAAATCCTCTGAAACGCAGCTGGGACGAGGTTTGGCTGTGGGCACGAAACGGATAAAGGGATTTGCAAAAGGAGAGAAGGTATTGATCATCGGTCATATGCTGACTCCCTTTGGATTGGCACCAGAGTTCCCTTTCTCTCGAGCGCTCAGCTTTTGGGCAATGAAGACTGTCATGTTTGGGTGGATTACAGGTGCCAGCATGGACACTGGTGGCAGTGCCAAGGATACGAACCAAAGCTTTCTGGACTGCTCAGCAGCTAATTTTGGGATGGTGAAGACTGCCATGTTTGGGTGGACGGTGAGTCCCAGAATCCACCAACTGATATGGATGAACAGGGATCCAAACACTGGTCTCCAGAGGTGTTGCCCAACATTCAAACCACTATCATGAGAGCCAGCATGAGGTAGCTGTTTGAATCTTGGACTACCATCCTAGAGACCAAGATTCAATTCCCAGCTTGGGCACAAAACCAGTTGGGCAATCTTGGGCAAGTCACACAATCTCAGCCTCGGGGGAAAAGCAATGGCACCCATGATACTTCTCATTTTCAGACTTTTCCTAGGCATGGAGGAAAGGCCAGAATTGGGGAGAGGGCTCTGATGTGGGGCAGGTGCATCCCTCCGACCTGTCTCTCTTTCCATCCCTCTCTCAACCTCAGCAATGGAGCCACATTCTTGTGGGGCGGGGGAACAGCTGGGATGGGGGGGTGTTCAGCTTCCCGAAAACTTGGCCTCCGCCATCTCCCTCTCTCTCTCGCTGTGCAAAAGGAACTTGTGCCAGGGCCAAAGGCTTTCACAGAAATAAACACAATTCTTAAAAAAGAGGCAGGAATGGATGAAGTAACATGGAAGGTATGAGAGGCGGCCCCACCCGGCCTCCCATCCCCAAAATCAAACAGACGCCGTCCCGAATCCCGAGCCTTGCCCCAAATGTGCCAAGTGGGTGCAGAAAGAGAGGAAAGGAGGTTCAGTCTTTGCAATCACGGTCCAAGTCAGGACATTAGCTTGCAAGGAAAGGGATGACTTGGAACCAGGGGACCTAGAGGTTCCTAGATAAAACCGTTCTCTAGGCATTTGTAAGTCCTCCAGTCTAATTCTATGGCCAACTTCAAGCTGATGTTGACCATAGGGTTTGAACTGGAGGACCTAGATCAACAGGTCTCTAATCATCTGTAGGTCCCCCAGTGCAATTCTATGGTTAACATTACCATAGCATCACATTACAGGACCTAGATATTCCTAAAGAGGGGTACTGTACTTTTAGGTTTTAAAAGGTGATTTATTTTATTTCATTTGCAGTTTCTCCGCTTTCACCAAAGTCCTGTGCCCTGAAACCCAGTCTAAGAGATGCCCCCCATGGCCACCTCCGATGGTCTCTATGGACTCTATGGTCAAAGCTTCCAAGAAGATGATCTGATTTGGATTATTATTATTACATTTTTTCCATGTTTTGCTCTGGAGAACTTGCCATTCCTTTCCGTCCCATTCCTGCTTTGCGCCAGGCGTGAGCCTTGTAAACATTCGTTCCAAAGCCATTGAGATTCCCTGGGGTGGGAGGCTGCAGAAGACAGAGGGGATTTATGGCTATCCATTCGCTCATTCAAAATGGGGACAACGTATTCCTAGTCACTTGGTACTCGCTGGTAGGGAACTTGGAGGGCCCTCAGGAATTGGAGTGCGATGGGGCAGCCAACATAGATGGGAAGATGGGAAGACGGAGGGCCTGGTCGACCAAGACAGCAAAGCCTGGCACCTCTTTCCCCGTCCTCCAGCCAATTTTCCATGTTATGATTTGAGCGCATGCCTAATCAACGCTCATGCATGAGAGTGCAAGCATTTTTTTTTGTGTAGCACTTTCATGCTTTTCGGCTAAGAACACCAGCTTCCCTGTTTCTAGAAACCCAACCAAGCTGAGATTCAGGGCAGACTCGCTGCTACAAGATGTTGTGACAGCTGTCCATCCACTCATTGAGCCTTAAAAGAGGGTCAGATATATTCATGGAGGATTGGGGTTACTGATGGCCATGGTCCAAAACAGCTATCGGTCAAAGGAAATGTTTTTTACTTTGCATAGTGGGCTGTGAAACTCACGGTGTGCCTTCAAGTCGTTTCTGATTCATGGGGTTTACTTGTTCAGAGGGGATTTGCCTTTGCCTTCCTCTGAGGCTGAGAGAGTGCGCCTTGACCAAGATCACCCAGTGGGTTTCGATGGCTGACCGGGGATTCAAACCCTGGTCTCCAAAGTCATAGTTCAATGCACAAACCAGTCCGAGACCATGGCCCTCTAGATGCATCGCCAAAGATGGTTTTGTCCAAGCTGAAAGGGCATCCTGATTCCTGACCTCCCCGCTTCCCAAAGCCGAAAACGAGGAACCAAAGTGGAATCCATTGAGCGGGAAGAAAGGAATGCAAACACAAGCATGTGCTGGAGATTTAGGAACTGTGAGCGCATTTCTCGAGTGCCACCACCAGCCTAAAAAAGAAAGGAAGGACAACTTACAAAACTTATCCGCTGGGGATCTGAGAAAGAGTCGAGCCTTGGGATATGAAATGTCACTTGCCAAAGCCGTCTGGGACTGAGCGGCGACAGGAGGATACACTGGGAGCAGGATTCCTTGTATTCTTCCTCCTTAAAAGTAATGTTCAAGAAAGACATAAGATAAGAAGAGGCCTGAAGCTGGGTCAGATAAGAATGAGAACAGAGGTGTGCAAAGTTTGGCTCCTGGGCCGCTGAAGTGAGGGTTTGGAAGACGTGATTAACATAAGCATTAATATGGGATTAAACTGTTCACTATGGCCTGTTCCAGACTGCCAAAATAAAGCTGCTTTGGGTCTCTTTGGAGGTATGCTCTTTAAATGATGCATGGGTCCTAAGAGTCTGGAGGTCGCACCAAAGCCACATTCCATTCCTAAGCACTGGAGGGCAGCTTTGGTGCAACTTCCGGACTCTTAGGATGCATGCATCATTTAAACAGCATACCTCCAAAGAGACCTGAAGCAGCTTTATTTTGGCAGTCTGTAACAGGCCTGTATGATTTATATAACATTAAAGTAAAGTGAAAGACATTGATCATTCAAGATGTTCCATATTTGGGCTCAGTTGTCCATCAGAGCAAAGAAATCGGAAGAAGACCAGTCTACTGGTTGCATAAAGTCGACCCCTGTATTAAGGCCATGTTTCCACTGAGTCAAAAGCTAGGCTAATCCTCAATATTTTCCTCCCTGTTCACATCTTCCTTTGCGTGTTTTTGCCTCTGTCGGGGGAGAAATATGCACCCTGAAGGCATCAGGGCAACAGGCTTGGCGTCCGCGGCGTGAGCGACTCGCAGAGATTTGGGGTTCAAAGCCTTTTTTGCACATTGCTTCTCCGCGGACCCACGCACTTGTTTATATAAAACCAGGGCATAAAAACAGTATAAAATATCCAGCAAGGAGAGGATAGCAAAGGGTAAGAAGAAACACAAACAGCGTCTGGGAAGAGAAAATAAGCACGGGCAGATCAAACACGGCCCTTTCTCGGCCTGCTCCCGTTTGTCGCCATTGCGGGAAAGCAAGCATGGTCTTGACCCCTCACCATGTTCGTCTGGGAAATCAGTACGCAAAGGGATCTTGGAACACCTTTGAGACTAAGGCCTGTTAGAGACTGCCAAAATAAAGCTGCTTCATGTCTCTTTGAAGGTACAGTATGCTCTTTAAATGATGCCTGGGTCCTAAGAGTCCGGAGGTCGCACCAAAGCCACACTCCATTCCTAAGCACTGGAGGGCAGCTTTGGTGCAGCTTCTGGACTCTTAGGATGCATGCATCATATAAATAGCATACCTCCAAAGAGACCCAAAGCAGCTTTATTTTGGTAGTCTGTAACAGGCCTAAGACATTGTAGCATTAGCTTTCACAGACTTGGTCTGTTTGCCAGTTCCGTGCATCTCAGGAAAAGATGAAGCTTGCATCTACACTCCAGAATTAATGCATATCGACGCCGCTTTAACTGCCATGGCTCCACCCTACAAAATCCTGGCATCGTAGCTTGTAAGGAGAACTATCTCAGCAAACTACACATGCAAAATGCCATTATTGGGGCTTCATTCCCCTTGGCAAGAAATGAAGAAGACTACATTAAAGAAAGGACCGTCTTTTTTCCTTCTCTCCATCTCGAGGTCCTCTGCAACCATTTCCCGGCTCCAAGCAAAGGAGTTACGTGCGCAAGTTTGGGATTATCCCCCAAAGTCCGACAAGGTGCAAAACAGGTCCAGCCACCTGATGCCTCCTCTCTCCGCGCGCCTTTGCCAGTTTCCTTCAGGACATCAGAAACCTTCCCACCGAGGAGGAGCGCTCTCCAGCTGGCTGCGTCTCCAGGTTGCTTTTGGAGAGGAATGTGCAGACATTTTGCTGGGAAAGGTCCATGCGTGAGTGCTTGGACACATAACTGTTTCCATGTGGAAGAAAAATATCCCTGGAAGAGGTTTGAGCCACAAGGGAAATGACTCCTTCTCCTCTTGGCAATGGCTAGTTCCCCCCCTATGCTCACTCTTCAGGAATGTCAGTCAACGCAGGCCCT